>NW_027532416.1:316375-490829 GCF_008692635.1 Crocuta crocuta | reverse complement strand
GACTCTGGGTTTGAAACTTCAGAATTGGGAAGGATTTGCTGCATTCATTTTTGGCTTCCAGTATTGCTCTAAATGATACAATACCAACTTTTAGTCTTTAGTATATCACTTATGTCTTTTTTCCTCTGTAAGGTTTAACCTCTTCTTTTTGTCCCCCAAATTCTGAAATCTGACAAAAATTTATACCTTTTTCAATTTACTTTTCTAAGCAATAAGTGGGAACACTCAATTCAGAAACTCAGATCCTTTTGTTCTGGAAATTTTCTAGTATTATTTATTATAAAACCTCTTCCTAGCCCTTTTTTCTTTTCCTGATTCTGGAATATGGCATGTTGGACCTCTTGATTCTCTAATTGCTTTATCTTTTGTCAAAAGAAAATTCAGAGACCTTTACTTAATACGGATATTTTGTTGAGCAAAAAACAAACTGGTAGACTTTGCACCCACAACAGGAATGAAGTTCAGAGGTATGATGTTCCAAGGTGAGAATGAGGAAGTTGCTCAGCCTTTATAATGACTGTTATTTGATAGAGGTTTCCAGACTAGTAAAGGTGATTATCTTACATTGCTTTAGGAAGATGATGTATATTTTGATTATGATTATCAGAAGTATTTACAAGAAGGAACTTGTTTCCTTTACATACATGAAATAAACTAGATTATATTTTGCCTATGTGATTTAAATGGGTTTGTCTGATCGGAGGATCTTGAAGCCTGGTCTCCATTTTAACACTTTTTTCCATATATTCTATCACCTGGTCTGCTTTCCCAGAGCTATTCTCAATTTTCTTTCTCAGTCATTCTATTGAATTTGCATTTCTTTCATCATGTTTTTAATTTATTAGAGCTTCTTTTTCTATAAATGTTTTGTTACAAACTTAAAAAAATTGATATCATTTTAAATGAGTATAGATGGAAGGAACAGTGATGAGCACGTGATTTCGATCTATCATTTAAACCAGAAGCCCAGATACACTTGTTATTAAAATGATTTTATCCTGTCATGCCTAAGTTATTTTCTACTATGCGTCACTTTGGCATAATCTTTTAAAATTGTGATACTAAAATAGAACTAGTTCCTCTGATAACTCTTTCTCAGTGCAGATTTCCCATTAAAAGGCAAATCTTAAATTTGGAATAATGTTCCAGCTGATTCAATTAGAAGTGTTAAACTTGGCTGACCCAAATGTATTTCTGATTCTAAGAGTCTGTTGCTACTCTATTCTCTTATGAATTGGAAATTTTCTTTTCACCCACAACATATTTAGAGACGGGCCAACTCTGCATTGGTCTGCATAATACTTCCTCCTTTTTTCAGCTGCTTGTTTTAATCCTGTGGCTCATTCCAGATAATTTGGTAAGGGTGTTATCCTCTGTAAGTGACTGCACACCAAATATGAGTTGGAAATAGAATGAAGAGCCCTTGCATAATAAAAGAGGCAATATAAGGAAAACTAAAAGAATCACTTAATGCAAAAGGGAGCAACCCAGGGAGCTTTTTACCGCCAAGCTTTTAATTGATTTAAAAAAAGATGCAGAGTTTAGGCACACTAATGGATGCTCCGTAAGAGATTTTACTGTGTTTTCCCAGTCAGTTATGTAAAGTTCAGAAGCCATGACTTCTATCCTTGGTGTAACTATCTGAGGCAAGCGTTGGGTTGAATGTGTGTTGGGCTGCACTGGAGTGGCCCTGTGAAGTCTCCTAATCTGTCAGCATGAAGTAGCCACCCCATCCTGTGACCGCAAGCAACTGGCCCAATCCTCTACTGCAGTGTTTGATACTCTCTGCCTTTGAAAACTTCCTTTACTTTTCCAAAAAAGTATTCATTGGTTTTCTCTAACAATAAAATTCATAGATATTTATTGTAGCATATTTGAAAAAAGATCACATACTAAAATGAAAAGCAGTTGGATAGTGTACTGCTCTGGGATAACCCATTTTTTCCCCTGTATGTATACATTGACATTTTAAAAAATTCTCTCTCTCTCATACTATTTTGAAATATGGTGTTTTTCATCTGACATTAAATTAAACATTTTTCTGTCATTATTCTTTGAAATTATATTGTATACCTTTGTATTATTTATTCTTTATGAAAATATGAATTCTAGATTTGGTTCTGACACATAAAGAATTTAGAAGTTATTTCCATCCTCAAGAAAAAAGAAAAATGAACAAAGAGAAAAACAATGAGTCTAGACACAGACCTCACACCTTTAAAATTTTTTTACTCAAAATGGAAAACTTGAATGTAAATGCAAAACTGTAACACATCTAGGGGTGCCTGGGTGGCTCAGTCAGTTAAGTGTCTGACTTTGGCTCAGGTCATGATTTCACAGTCTGTGGGGTCGAGCCCCACGTTGNGTACTGCTCTGGGATAACCCATTTTTTCCCCTGTATGTATACATTGACATTTTAAAAAATTCTCTCTCTCTCATACTATTTTGAAATATGGTGTTTTTCATCTGACATTAAATTAAACATTTTTCTGTCATTATTCTTTGAAATTATATTGTATACCTTTGTATTATTTATTCTTTATGAAAATATGAATTCTAGATTTGACACATAAAGAATTTAGAAGTTATTTCCATCCTCAAGAAAAAGGAAAAATGAACAAAGAGAAAAACAATGAGTCTAGACACAGACCTCACACCTTTAAAATTTTTTTACTCAAAATGGAAAACTTGAATGTAAATGCAAAACTGTAACACATCTAGGGGTGCCTGGGTGGCTCAGTCAGTTAAGTGTCTGACTTTGGCTCAGGTCATGATTTCACAGTCTGTGGGGTCGAGCCCCACGTTGGGGTCTGTGCTGACAGTCAGAGCCTGNTATTCTTTATGAAAATATGAATTCTAGATTTGACACATAAAGAATTTAGAAGTTATTTCCATCCTCAAGAAAAAGGAAAAATGAACAAAGAGAAAAACAATGAGTCTAGACACAGACCTCACACCTTTAAAATTTTTTTACTCAAAATGGAAAACTTGAATGTAAATGCAAAACTGTAACACATCTAGGGGTGCCTGGGTGGCTCAGTCAGTTAAGTGTCTGACTTTGGCTCAGGTCATGATTTCACAGTCTGTGGGGTCGAGCCCCACGTTGGGCTCTGTGCTGACATCTCAGAGCCTGGAGCCTGCCTCCAATTCTGGGTCTCCCTCTCTCTGCTCCTCCCCTGCTCACTCTCTGTCTCTCAAAATAAATACATAAAATTAAAAAAAAAACTATAACACATCTAGAAGCTGAAACAGGAAAAAATCTAAGTGGTCATGAGTTTGATGATACAGTTTTATATCTAATACCAAAAGCACAATCATGAAAGAAAAAATTAAGTTAGACTTGTTAAAATTAATTGCTTTGTCAATGACATTGTGAAGATAATGAAATAAATGTAAACCATATACTGGGAAAAATATTTGCAAAAACTTATCTGATAAAGGACTTATATTCAAAATATACAGCTAATATTTGGGGCAGTGAAACTATTCTGTATGATGGTGGATACATGTCATTCCATAGTTGTCAAGACTCATAGAAGGTATAACACCAAGAGAGAACCCTAATTGAAATATGGACTTAGGGTGATAATGACATCTCAGTATAGGTTCAACCATTGTAACAAATGTGCTACTCTGGTGCAGGATATTGATAGTGGAAGAGGCCATGCATATATATGTTGGGGTGGGGTGTGGGAATGAGAACTCAATGCTTTCTGGGAATGGGAACTCTATGTTTTTTTTCTTGATTCTATTAACTGAAGCCTGTTCTGAGAAATAAATTCTATCAATTAAAACAAAATCCTTTTTACCTCATACATCTTCACCATAGAAGTCAATTATTAAAGTTTTAATATTCTTTTAAGTGGATGTAAATTTAATTTATTAAATCAGTTTCTAATTTCTAGATATTTAGGCTTTTTCTCCTAGATTGTATTATAATTAATAGTACTACAGTTAACTTGCTTGTACCTAGATTTTTGTGCACATCTTCTTATATATTATAAATGTCTATATTCTGGGGCTCCTGGGTGGCTTAGTCGGTTAAGCGTCCAACTTTCGCTTAGGTCATGATCTCGCGGTTCGTGGGTTCGAGCCCCGGGTCGGGCTCTGTGCTGACTGCCAGCTCAGAGCCTGGAGCCTGTTTCAGTCTGTGACTCCCTCTCTCTCTGACCCTCCCCTGCTCACGCTGTCTCTCTATCTCTCTCAAAAATAAATAAAACATTTAAAAAAATAATAAATGTCTATATTCTTCCTAAACTGTAAGTTCCTTGAATGTGGGGCTTCACCCATCTAATCTTTATATGATCAGAGCCTGGTATAGNAAGTCGGACGCTTAACCGACTAAGCCACCCAGGCGCCCCTTAATACGTATTTCTTAATTAAGTGAATGTACTTGTATTTTCTCATGTAGAGTGACCCCAAGGAATTTCATTTTGTCTTTGTACCAGACATGTTATATAATGTGACAAGATCTTCTATTTAAGTTACACACACACACACACACACACACACACACACACACAGGTGCACACATACATGCACTGGCTTTGAAAGTCAAACATGGATCTAAGAAAAAGGATAGCAGTAATTTATTTACAAATCCACCTAATGAAACTTAGATACTGGAATATAGTCAGAGAAACTAGGTATGCAATATAGTCTACCATTTTGAACTATAAGCTTCTCTTTGTGTTTCTTTCTTTTCTTAAGAAGACAGCACAGGTGTGCCTGGGTGGCTTATAGTCAGTTAAGCATCCATTTTGGCTCAGGTCATTAGCTCACAGTTCACGAGTTTGAGCTCCATGTTGGACTCTGCTGACAACTCACAGCCTGGAGCCTGCTTCAGATTCTGTGTCTTCCTCTGTCTCTTACCCTCCCCTGCTCGTGCTCTGTCTCTCTCTCAAAAACATTTTAAAAATGTTAAGTAAGACAGCACAAATTACATGTGTTAAGAGAAGACAAATTGGAGGTGGGGTTTAAGTATGAATCTATGCTAGATTCCAGGCAAGACTCAGTTGAGTTCCAGAAGGGTGAAAGCAATGTTGGAACAAATTTTTAAAAATCCTCTTCTAGTCCTTGCCTCACTGGATGAATTCACAAAAAATGTGGGCATTTATGCCCTTCACACTGCTGTGGGATTCTGCATATTAGGGCATTTCTTTTGACTGAACTGTATTCTATAAATACTGAATGTGCACTGCATATTGAAATTTGGATAAGTAATGCACTCCCATTTCCCTGAAGAACTTCACAGCTTTTTAACATCTTCATACAGATAGATTCCGTGTGATCTTTGTTTCAACAAAGGCCAAGCTTGTCTATGGGTCTAAGGGAGGAGCTGACAGGCTTTTCTGTGGAAGTCAGGGGAGACTTCTCAAAGCCTGCTTCTGCTTTCTTACAGTTTTTGCTATTCCTTTTTATGGGCCTTGATGCAAAACAGAATAGAACTTTTTCATTAATTTCATTCTCCCAGGTATTCACAGAAAGGCACCAGAAGTCTCCTCTTCTCTGGGACACACAGCCCAGATCCTTTAACCATTCCTTTCCTGGCATAGTGTCCAGTTCCTCAGCCTTTAAGCTATTCTCCATCAGCTATATTTCATTCATTGCCGGTGCTTTTGTTATGTTCTCTATGGTATAGAGGACTATTTCATTTTCTTGATATCTAGATACTACATTAAAAATGTTTATTATTTATTTTGAGATTGGATAAGGGGAGGAGAGAGAGAGAGGGAGAGAGAGAGAGAGAAAAAATCCCAATCAGTCTCTATGCTCAGCACGGAGCCCAATGCAGGGCTTAATCCCAAGACCATGAGATCATGACCTGAGCCAAAATTAAGAGTTGGATGCTCAACTGATTGAGCTACCCAGGCGCCCCTAAATACTACATTTTTTAATGAATACAGACCACCAACAATTTTGGTATTTTTGGCACCCAGAATATAATATTTATTTCTATTAAGATTATAGGTCACAATTTCCCCCTTAGGAACTGTTGTTGTCTTTTGAAACCTAAGTGCAGGAAATTACATTTGCATTCTTAAAGTCTATCTTGTTTGAAATATCTGGTCATTAATCCCAACCTCTTGCAATCCTATTTCACCCTAAATTAGCCAATAATTCTATTGATTTTCTCACCTTTGTTTTATGTTAATATATTTTGTTATATGAGAGTCAGAGTAGGATCAGTTTTATTGAAGGATAAACAAGTTCTAAACCCCAATAGTTAATAAGATCTAAAAGCTTTGTTGCTTATGTTACAGTCCATCGTGGACTGGCTTGGATTCTGTTCCATATCTCTTTACTCCAGGAGCCAGGCTGAGAGGAACCTCCACCTCACATGTTGCTGGGTCCACATGGCAGAAGGAAGAAGACTCTTGAAGATTCCACACAAGTGACTGGATGCTCCTGCCTGCAAATAGTACACATTACTTTTGCTCATTAGCTGGAATTAGTTTCATGGCCTCATCAACCACATGGAGGTTGGAAATTGCAGTTCTGTCATGTACTCAAAGATATTTCATGAACAGTGCCAGTGACTATCACAGCATGATCTTTATGTTGTTGATGTAGTAATTACAAAAAAATGTTGGCAAAGATTAGACTTAGATACTTTTCCTACAGTGTACTTCTAGAGACCTCCTTTAAGATGAGTATGGACATATTCATCAGTACTCTTTGGTTATATTCTTTCAACTAGGAACAATTCTACTTAAATACACTATCTTCTGGGTCACAGTTTCTCATCTCCACAGCACATAAAGGAATACTCACTGAAGTTTGTCTGTAGCTGGTTAGGTGTCTTGATGTGATAGAAGGGGCCTTGATTTAAGAAAAAAGATTTGAGTTATGGTAGGATTATTTATTACCACAGGATTATCTAGGGAAAACTAACTGATACACTAGGCTGACCAACAGGTGGGTTGGGCATAGACCTAGGACCCAAGATCAGGAACTACCAAAGATTTCAAGAGAGGAGAGTTTTTCAAGGTTACTAGAATTGTTAAACGCAGTAAAAAAATCAAGAAACCTATTAATTGATAGGCCATTTGGTTTGGGGACCAGGCCATAGGGCTTGGTATATCATAAAGAGCTATATAATGATAAGACATTATTATTAAAACTCCATTAAAGTCTAGAAAATGAATTCAGCACTAGCTACAGAAATAGCAATGTCTGTGGAGTAGGTAAAGAAATACTAAATCAGAGACAAGTAAGAAAGCAAGTGTTAAAAAATTATGATCTCTAGATGAGGGACTTTTGGGAGAATTCCTCTCTCCTTAGATAAATAGCTTTGCTGATGTAAGTCTTTGTGCTGAGGTTTGAAGAGGTAGAATATCTTGATAACGGAATGGGCCCAAAGCTGACTCTGGCTGCTTTATCACAGAAAGAGTATTGAAACCTTGCTTTTAATAAATGGCCCTGTCATGCAAAGAGTCTTTCTTAATCATCTCAGGGAGAGACAGAGAGAGGCAGGCCATCCGGAATTCAAGTACCATCTCCCTGATTGATTGCAGACTACTCACTGAACAGTGGTGGAGAAGGCCTACAGAGCAGGGGACCAGACTTTCTTTTTCTGATAATAACACAAGATGATAAAATGTGTTCTGCCAAGTGTCTTGGTATTTCTCTTTCTCAAAAAAAAAAAAAAAAAAAAATCCTTCACAGCTTTCCTCACCACTTTATCACATTTCTTCATGTAATTGAAGCCGTGCTGTTGGACTACATTAATCTCTACTCTGTAAGGCTAGACTGAGTCCTTGTCAACATCTGAGAGGGCGAAAGTAACAAATCTCAGCACGGGTGTTGAGAGAAGTGTTGTCTTAATGAATGTGTGGGAAGAAATAGAATGAGCCATGAGGGTAGGAGGGATTTGGCATTTATCTAGAAAGTTAATCTCACCCCATTACTCTTCTATTTTCACTCCTTTAGGGGTACCACATTTTTAAGGATCAAGACCAAGGTGCCCGGTTTTCTACACCTGCGCTTTGTGGAAGCCACACTGACTGGCCTAAAGTCTTGGCTTTTCCTGCCTTCCTTTCCATGGCAAACTCTTGCCTGTCTTCCAATGTGTAGTGGGAAAGTTTTCCACCTCAGACTACTCCAACCTGCAGCATGATTTCACCCTTATGACCCTGAGTGTTAAGGAGTGAGTTGCTTTGTAGCCTCCTCCATATTATCGTTTATCTGCAGCAGGACAGGAGGCAAATGGTATTCAACACTGTTTCCTCGGTGCTTAGAACCATGTCTGGTACATGGCAGATGTTCAATAACTGTTGAATTTGTCCTCCAATGTCTTTTGCTTTCTCTTTTAATTTGGGAAAGAGCCTGGCCCCAGAGCCAGATCCCCCATCTCTTATGGAGATTTGCTGCTACATCCAGAAGCTTCTGTGGCTCTAAAGAAGAAATGAGAACCTCTGTGAGGGGGGAGAGCCAAAGAAGAGGAGCCAGAAGAGGGCCAAGGCCCTGAGCTGCAGCTTTTAAGGATGCACAGGAGTATGTCAGGAACACAAGGGAACAGGAAAACATGTTCAAAGAGATAGTGGCATGAAGCAGATTAGTAAAAGCTAGCAATTTTACCATCTATTGAGCACCTACTCTGTGACACTCTTGTTGAGTGTTTATGTACAACACCTCTAAGTCTGGTAACAGACTTGAAATGACATATCCCCTCCCCAGGTTTCCAAAGGGAACAGCCATTTAAACAACAAATGGTTACTCAGAGAGGTTCAGTGATATGCCCAAGGCCACACAACTTTTAAGTGTCAGAGCTTGAATTTTAACCCACTGAGGCCTGAGAATAAAATCCTAAGCTCTTTTTACTGCTCAGGGCTATCGATATAGTTTGGAACTGCTCTGTGTCTCATACTCACCATCAGTAAAATATGTGTGCTTGATTCTGTGAATGGCCACATTTTCTTCCAAATCTGAATTTATGCTTGCTGAGCATGGTGATTAAGGCAGTGGGCTCCAGAACTGGAGTGTCTCAGCTCCATCTTCAGCTCTGTCTCTTACTTCAGGGGTGGCTTGGCTTAGTGTCTGCCCCCTCTTTGTTTCCATTTCCTCATCTGGAAAATGGGGCTGATAATAATAATAATAATAATAATATTTACCTCAAAGCACCTCTGTGAGCGTGTGTGACATCCTTAGTGCCTGACACAGGGAAGCGTTCCGTAAATGAGAGCCCTCGGCAGTTCTCAGGGACTGTATCTGATCATTTTCCTAGGTCTTTATTTACTCCAAAAGAATCTATTGTTTTTTTATTTATTCATTGAGCAAACATTCATTCAAAATCAAACAGGCAGTTACAGCAGGGCATTCACTGTTGATACAGAGAAGCAAGACATAGCACACATAAGAGTGACACGGCCAACATTTGCTTAGCTCTTCACAGTTTACACACATGTAGTGCTTAGAGTGCTAACTCAGTTCAAGGTGCTGCATGCTGATTAGACACTCTTAGTGGCCTTGAAGTGGCTAAGTACCAAAACCCTTGTTGCAGATGTGGGAAAATTATGTAACAACCAATTAGGTTGTTTGTCTTCTTGAGGGACTGGTAGAAGTTGTCTAGGTGTCCCCTAGAGGGGCACCATGGTCTAGAATCCCGGGAGTGTTGGAGCATGGCCTGGTGCAAAGGTAGAAGGGAACAAAAAGAGAAGGAAGCAAGGAGGCATGCAGTAGCTTCCCAGGTATTTAGGAGAAGGCATGCTGGGGCAAGGGTGCCTTCTTCTGTTCCCACAAATACCCCTGATTCAGTAGGGAAAAGGAACCCAGACTCCGGAATGTGTACATGCCATAGGATGAACAAATGTCCAGAATCATGTTTCTGTTAGGAGACTGTGGTTTTTGTGTATCAGCACATTACAACATTATCTACCTTTTCAACTGTAACTGATTCCTTTATAATTTGAAGGTCTTTTCCAAGTAAGAACACATTTCTTAAAAATTTTTAAGTCTTTGTATTTATTGAGAGAGAGGGAGAGAGAGCACATGGGGAAGGTGCAGGGATAGAGGGAGAGAAAGAATACCAAGCAGGCTCCACACTGTCAGTGCAGTGCTGACTCAGGGCTCAAACTCACAAACGGTGAGATCATGACTTGAGCCTAAATCAAGTGTCAGACACTTAACCAACTGAGTCATCCAGGGGCCCCATTTTTTTGTATTGAGAGAAAGGAGAAAGAAAGTGGGGGGGGGGGGGAACGAGCAAGCATGAATGCGGGAGGGGCAGGAGAGACAGAATCTTAAGTAGGCTCCATGCTCAACTTGGAGCCCGACTTGGGGCTCAATAGAATATATTTTTAATCACTTTCTCAGAATTCCTAAAAAAGACAAAGAAGAGTACAACAAAGTGTGTTGTTGTCAATAAGTAACCAACAAATCTCAACCAGACCGTCATCTTTAAGGGTTAAATTTGACTTTCATATCTTGTTTGCAAATGCCTTCATATTTTGCTCCTTGGACCTCACTCCCTTATGTGGTCCCATTTTAGAAGAGTTCTTTACCAGCATTAAATAATACTAGGTATCATTTATTGATGATGGCCATGTGTCCCTCCTAATCTCTTATTCTTTGCAGTAGGAAAATCTCCATTATCTAAGATGAAGAAATGGAGGTTAATAGAATTGAAATAATGACATATTGTTCCCAAACTCTTAGAGACAGAGTTTGGAGTCAGACAAGTCTCTGTACAAGTCCAGACTTGCTGCATACTTGCAAAGTCATTTAAGCTTTCTGTGCCTTAGTTTCTTCCTCTGTAAAATGGGGATAACAATACTTACCTGATGGGGCTATTGTGAACATTATAAGAGATGGTATGTGTAGGAGACTTGGTACCCAGCACTTTGAAGTGAAAGCAAGCAAGGCCATGTTAACCTCATTTACCCCCTTTCCAAACAGATACTGTAGGTTTGGAATAGTGCCAGCTCTCACTTGTGTGCACCAAATACGCTTGTCTTTTTTATCATACTCCTGCTGGGGCAATTGCTCTCAATCAGAAAGACAAGAGCTTTTCCTTCATTATTCCAGTGCACCTGGATGAGCCGATGTGATGGCTGCCTACAGTTTGGGGAGTTTCCCCTTCTCTAGCCAATTACTTCCATAATTGCTCACTTCTCTATTACTGTGAGCCGGGAATTTGTGGTTATGGAACCTCCTCCTGTTGGGTTGTCTGTTGAGCTGAAGAGGTACTTCTGTTGCAGGTTGTTTGGAAGTTTTCTATACTGGTTACTTATCAACATCAGCAGAACAAAGAAATGATTAATGTATGTCCATGTTTGCCAACTCCTACCTTGGAGATTCTGATTCAGTAGGGCTTGGGATTTGTATTTTGGAGAAGAAGGGGGAAATGGTGGGGGAAAGGGAGAGAGGCAAACCATGAGAGACTCTTAAATGCTGAGAACAAACTGAGGACTGATGGATGTGGAGGGGAAGGGGGGAGATGGGCATGGAGGGGGGCACTTGTAGGGATGAGCACTGGGTGTTATATGGAAACCAACTTGACAATAAACTATTTGTAAAAAAAAGAAAAAAAAAGAAAGAAAAAAGAAAAACCTTTGCTCACTGACTGGGATGCACAGCCTGGTTGAGAACCACTGGGTGAGGAATCTGGTCGAAGGAGAATTGAGTGCGTTTATCAGATGTTCTCTTTAGTGTGACTATCAGATGGCCATTTTATTCCCGTATATCATGGCTGGAAGGAATGAATTGAACAGTGAATCCCAGATAAACTTTCACATGTTAGGCCATTAAGTCTTCTCTACCACCTAGAAGATCAGCAATATTGTCTATTTTACAGGTACAGAAACTATGGCCCAGAAAGATGCTGTAATTTGCACAACTATTCAGCAGACCTAGGATTCCTATATAGGATTCTCTGCCTTTGAGTCCAGAGCTCCTTCTCTTACAGTTCAGGTGGGTGAATCATGAGGAGCCAGTCATTTTACTGAGGTCATAACTGGGTTAAATTATCTCAAGAGTCATGCTTTAAGAGATCACAGTGAGGATGTTTTGATAGGTCCAACCAATCCCTGGTAAGTCTGGGCAGGCTTTATGGAAGAAGTGACTTCTGGAATGAGCTTTAAAAAGAAGGATACCATTTTGTTTGGAGGAGAGGAGTTGGGTGTACATTGCATGAGAAGCGAGGGAAGCAGCATGGAAAAAAAAACCCCAGCCCCCAGGACTGCTGCTTTTGGAAGGGAGAGTGAAAAGGTTGCAGAGACTCTAGGGAAGGTGTGAGGGAACTGGCTGGCCTTTGGAAATCCTTTAAAAACCCTCTGAAACAGGAAGCCTTTAGAAACTATTCAAGTAACTGCTCATCATTCTCCAGTTGACGAGCTTATGGAAATGACATCACCTGTAGCAATTTGACTATTAGAGCACAAGAATGCTTAATTAAAAAGAATTATTGAATTGAATTAGCCTCTGTTGATATGCAGAGGGGTTTCTTCCCTTACATTTATTAAAGTACTTGTTGCATGGCAGGATGTAATTAAAAGCTAATATTAAACTCTTTAAGAAAATCAGCTCAATCACAAGAAAGTCTAACCTATGAGTTGAATATATATGTATTACAGCCTTTGGTGAAGGTGTGGTGGCAGAGAGAACAGTCTGCCTTGCGCAAGTTAGGGGATTTTCTAAAGCAAGGTGGTACCATATAATTTCCAAGATGTCCAAACTGAAGCATCTCAGTACATTCATTTATTTATTTATTCAGCAAACATTTCTGGCTACCTGCTATGTAGTCAGGCCCTGGGTTTTGGAGGTCACTGGGAGGACATGGCCTCTGGCTGACCCAGCAGGTGCACCTGGGCAATGGGAAGCTCCTAGTGCCCCTCCCTGTCCTTGGGATGTCTGTTTCCCCCAGTGTTCCCACAGCTGGAGCCATTTTAAGGATGCAACCTGGAGAGAGTAATGTGTTATTGAGACCATCTGGATGGTGTAATGACTCAACCCCCTTAAGGCTTCTTTATAAATTTCAGATGCTGGCAGGCGGGTTTTGCTCATCTTGCCTTGGCCCAAGACAAGCGTGAAAGTAAGTTTCCTTACTTGTTAAGCCTGCCACGGGCCTGTCTAGGAGTGGCCTCTTTCTTTAGTCTGTCCTTGTCCACTGGGACCGGTTTGCAAACCAGCAATTGGTGAGCCAGCTGGGGTCGGAAGAAATGAGTCTTGGGGAAGAGGCATCTGTGGAGGAAATCCGGGGTTGGCCATCCACCTCTGTGTGGCGAGGGGTGGCCCGTGTGCTAGATGCTGTGGACCACCCTGTGACACCCCAGCAATGCACTTGTCTGAGGAACTGGGCAGAGCCTACTACCACTACTACCAGAGGAGGGAAGCCCGAGGCGATCACAGTGGGCGGGCCTCTACTGGGGGCAGCTCTGCGGGCTCTACAGGCTCAACTAGGGGCTGGAGCTCAACTTAGAAAGAAGGCAGACCTGAAGTTAGAGGACAGGCGAGTGTCCACTACTCCACTGGATTTCGGGCCAGCAGGCAAGGTGGGAGAGTAAGATAATCATTTGGAGAACTTAGCATGTGGTTTTGCAAAGCTAGGAGGGCACACGGTGGATTAAGGTCTGTGCATTTGGAATAAGACCTGATTGAGTGGCCAGGATGAGGAATGCCTGGGAAAGTGAGAAGAATGAAGGGGAGTATGTTGTGATAGTGAAACAGACGGAATGCCCCATGCCATCTAATCCCTAACACAAAGGAAGACAAAAGCATACCAGCAGGAACCCTGGCCAACAGGGCAGCCCCCAACTCAGGAAATGTTTGTGATGAAACAATATATTCCCATTGAGCTTACTGGTTTAGCTGCTAAGTTTCAGCACAAAGCCAGGGTAAATAGCCAGGTGTTGCTAGGGCTACTATGGGGATGGGGAGAGGTGGCATTTCTCTGGGAAGAAGGCAGAGAAAATGAGCTCATCGCCACACACCCTGCTTTCAGGTAGTGCCTGCATGCCCTTGGGGTGGGGATTAAGGTATTCATGCTCTTATAGATGGATTATTCTAGCCTGTAGGTAGGCTTGGCTCAGCGACAGTCATCGCTCTGGTCATGGGACCATGGAAATCCATAGAGGAGGTATATAAAACAAATCTTGAGGGTGCTGGCAATGAGCCAGTCTATCTACATCTTTGTCACTGAGGGTCTTGATGGAGCCACATTCACTGCAAGAATGCCCAAAGCATCTGGTATGGGACATGGATATCCTTGCTGAGTCCAGTTGTAGGACAAGACCTTTATGATGTTGGGCAGTCTACTGCTGATCTGGGGAAAACTGACAAATTCGAGGAACTGGTACCAGCTGTGAGAAAGTTCCAAGATAAGGAGGAAATTAAAGAAGCCAAACGGCTATCCCAATTGGCTGTAGATAAAGTATGCAGAAATGTAACCTGTAGGTGGTTTGACCTTCTTGCTACCCAGACACTACCTAAAAAGTAAAACCAGCAGCCCGATGCTGGTCTGCATGTGGAAAGGCTTAAAACCTGAACAGTTCAAACCTTCCCAATCTACTCTCCCTGGGTCTGTTGTCCCTGGTACACCTCCTGCTTCCTTAGAGGCTTCCAGGTTCTAGTCCAATTGGGGTGGGTGCCTCCTGTGCCCTGGGTATAGGATACAGGCCAAGGTGGTCTCCAGGTGAGGGCCATTGCAGACAATCGGGGTACCGTGTTGAGCTCCCTGTTCACTGGTTTCCCCTCCCCCGCCACCTTCCAAAATAAACAAAGTAAGGATTCCAGTTGATCTTGGAGCCAAATATATTGTAATACACAGTAACCCTCAAAAGTTTTCTTCCCCTCAGTGCTATTGGTGATTACAAAGAGCAGATGTTTATGTCTGAGAGATACTTTGAAAATGCCAACTGAGTGTTTTCACTTATAAGAGAGAACACTGTATGCTCTCTGTACATTTCTGTTGATGAATTTCTCCTCTGGGTTAGACTAGTTAAAAGTAGTGCTGAGGGGAAACACCACCTGGGAACAATTAAGTCTATTATGCCTGGGAAGAGTGGTTTAACTGTCAACATACATTGCCTGGGTGTGAGGGGAGAGTAAGAAAAGAAGAGAAACTATCAGAACCACACTGAATGGGTGTTTTACACTCTGCCCATGGTGATTTTAACAGCTTGGTACAGCTGGTAACAATGCTGGTTGGATCATGGCACCTGACTGGACTACCAAAAATTAAACAAGATCATGTCCCCATCCATGCAGCTCTGACTAATGTTGCCACTATCTTAACTTTTTAATGTTTATTTATTTTTGAGAGAGAGAGGGTGAACACGCTAGAACGCTTGAGCCAGACAGAGCACAAGCAAGAGAGGGGTAGAGAGAGCAGGAGACCCAGAATTTGATGCAGGATCTGAGCTTTTAGCACAGAGCCCAACACGGGGCTTGAACCCACAAGCTGTGAGATCATGACCTGAGCCAAAGTCCAACATCCAACCGACTGAGCCACCCAAGCCCCCTGCCACTATCTTAGATACCTTGGTCGTGGTCATAGTAGTGTGCCATGCTGAATTAAGCAAATGTTTTGTTTTGTTTTGTTTTGTTCTGAAGATGCCCCTGGCCATGGAGTTACAAGACCATTTGCCTTCATGTGGGATGGCATGATAATGGAACTTTTAAGTACTTCCCCAAAGCATAAGCCCCATAATAAGTCCTGGGATGGCGGCATGAGTTATGTCCCCATTCTCCTCCACAACAGTAAAATGGGTCTATTAGATCAAGTACCTTACCATGTAAAGACTTGATTTTGCTGCAGGGCACTCTGCAGACTGCTGGAGCATCTGCAAGGGAGAGGATGGGTGGTAAACCCACAGAACATTGCAGACCCAGGCACTGCCATAGTTTTGGGGAGTCATTTAATGGGTAAGATGTGCATTGTCCCAGAAGCTATGATTGACAAGGTGCAAGCCCCTATCCAGCTCTTAAAAACATGAAAGAGATGCAACCTTTGTAGGGAATTTTTGTTTGGGGAATTTTTGTTTTCCACCTGGCCTTTTTCATTGATACTTCCTGGTAAAGAAAGGGCTTCTTTGTGTGGGACTAGGGATCAGAGCAGCAAGCTGCTTTTAAAGGCAAAAATATAGTGAAGTAAATTAAAGCCTTGGCAATCTCCCGAGCAGGGATACCATTTGAATTAAATGTATCTGTGACTTCAAAAGGTGTGGATTGGGCACTGTGACAATCAACAGAAGGAGAGGCTACTCCTAGGACTTTGGTCCCATAGAGCAATAGCTCCTAACAGTGTATATAGTATTCCTCCAGGTAAAACTCTTTCTGGTAAGAACTCCCCTTCTTCTCAAAGAGTGAGTTGAGAATATGCTCCATCAACCCACCTCATGATGAGTGTAGGAGCACACGTCAAAGGTCATTTTCTAAAAAAACTGACCAAAGAACAGGACATTAATGATTCCATTTCCCCAATAACCCATAAGCAACTGGGTTGGTTAAATATTTTATATAATACAAATTACACTACTAACAAAACCACCTTGGATAGGTGGACTGAAGTACTATCCCAGGCTTTAATATATCTTAATGATCAGTAGTCTTTCACCCCATATGCCAGACTGCTGAAGGACACAGCACCACAAAAGAATGGAAATCACAGGAAACAATCACTGCCCTGACTTTCAGTGGATCAACATGCTATGCTGGTGAGAACAGCAAACTTCATCATACCTGGGAGAGGTGTTACCTACTAGAATTAGCAACTGAATGTCTCACCAGAATAGTGCAGCCAGATAGCCACCAATGAGCTACCTCCGAGCTAGTAAAACCCTTTGACCACTCAGGGCACATTGTGGAAGAATAGAGAACATATAAGATTGTAAGAGCCAGTCACAAGGGGTAGAATATTGGAGGAGGTCATTGAGAGGATGTTACCACCAGTTGACCTAAGAGCTGGTGGGCCATTGGAGTCTCCTCACCCTGTCCCCTGTCCTTGGAATACATTTTTTCCTACCATTCCCACAGTTTTAAGGATTCAACCTTGAGAGACCAATGTATGGGGACCATCTGGGCAATAGACATGTCTCAATCCCGTTAAGGCCTCTAAATGAACTTTTAACATTTTGGTGGGCATGAGTGGAGATCTTATTTTGCAGCCACCAAAGACAAGCCTTGTATGTAAGTTCCCTTACTGATTAAAACTGCCATCTGCCATTCTAGTGTGGTCTACCTCTTTGCTCCTTTTCCACTATGTATGTGGGCCAGTTTATAAAGCAGCACTGTGTTAATTATGGAGGAGAAAGAAACAGTCCCTCCCTATTTTTGTCCAATATGAGAAGGCAAAAAGTAAATATATTTATAAGATTACAAAATAGTATATATTTTTTTGCTACAGTAGAGCTGTGTTTATAGGTTAAGAGTGCCTAGAGAAGGGATTTGGTCAGGAAGGAGCTTTCCAAAGGACTGATAGAGTGTAGCTCAACAGATCCAAGTATGGTTATGTGAAGTACAGAGGTCTAGCACCAAAAGAGTATGGTGAAGTTCATGCACCAGTGACCATAATTGCCATAGCAAAAGCAACAGCAAAACAGCTCAGTGTGAACATGGCTTTGGACTTTGAGTGTGGTGAAGGAGGCTGCTGACATAAGTCTGGACGTGGGAGACAGAAGGCATGCTATGAGGGCTATTGCTTGCCGACTCACAAGCTTGAACTTCGTGAAGATCCAGGGATGATATAGCCAGAATTTTTTGTTTTTATGCAAAAAGTAATTTTCTGGCTTTGGTGGTTGATAATGATATAGGGTAACTATAAGGAATCAGATTAGGGTTGAGAACCAAGGATCTGGCATTGTCAGGGCTCTCCATTGCTCATCTACCTCTCCTTTTCAAATGTTGGCCTCAGCCTCACCTATTGCATTCAGTATTCCCCCACAGGGAAGAAGACATGAGGACACATTTAAGTTGTCAGCATCTGTATCACAGATCTGGGGGAAGGACTCTGGTTAGCCTTGCCTGGACTGACCAATCTTGCCAGTGATGTGAGATACATGACAGCCTTGGGTATTAAAAAGCTCACTCCACAGTGGGAGTAGGAGGGTACCAAAACCGGAGGTGAGGAGAGAGGCGATGAATCCTGAATTGATATAGTAACAGAAGAAACAGTGAGCTAGGGCAGGGTCAAAAATATGAAGGAGACTGAACCCACAGAATGAAGGAATTGCCTGAAGGGGAAGTGAAAAAGAATGTGAGGTTTGAGGAGTGTGTGATGTCGATCTTACTTTCCTACTTGATAAGCTGGGTGGAGATAGTTGTATTTGAGCTGTGGGGAGATGCCCTTTATCATAGGAAAGAGGAAATTCAGTTTTTCTATTTTCCTTCCCATGACTACTTAAACCTTGCCTGATTTTCCCCCCAAAGAAAATAGTTGTCCGCTTTAATGTAAAAACTCAGTATAAGTTTAATTTTCACTAAATATCTGAAATGGTTGATGTTCTTATATAGGTCTTCATTAGCAGGTTAACACTTGAAGTAACCTTCAAATAATTGGGCTGGGAAAGATGGCTGTGAGAATTCAAAGAAAGAAAGGCTGTATGATGCTTGTGGGGTCTGTTCACTATGTCCACACAGCCCAAAATAGTTTATGCTAAACTGAGCAAGTAGGTCTCTTAATAAGATTGTTATTTCTTGGGAGAATTTTGTGTTTGTAAGCATATGAAATGTAATAAAACTGGATTTCTTCTTGTTTATAAATGGACATAGTTCTGACCTTTAATTAATTCAGGCTGTCCTCTCTAGTAGTTTGAATTAGTAGGATCTCCTGGATGTTGACTGGAAACTTTGAACACTTGCAACAACAATGTCTTTGTACACCATCTTACTCTGCCTCAAGTGCCCCTTCCCATATTTCCAGTTGGGCAAATTCTGACTGACCCTTCAAGAATTCCCCTGGATAAAATTAATCCCAGTTTCCCATGATCTTCTGTTTTGTTCATACCTCTATCAGGTATTAAGCCCAGCAGTTAAGAACATGGTCTTTGATTTGACCCACATTCAAGTTAGGTTTTGTGAAGTCTTAGACAAATTACTTTACTTCTTTAAGCCTCTGTTTTCTTACTCTGCAATAGGCCTAATAACAGTGCATTTAATATTATTGCAAAGACTAAATGTTATCTTGCACACGAAGTGTTTAGTGCACTGACACATATAAATGTTCAACAAGTGATGAATGAACGTATGAAATAATAAGTACATGCATAAGAGAATGGCCCAAGATAAAAGTGTCTGCCTTTTGATCTATTTGGTTACTAAATGATTTAATTATGTAATTATGATAGTAGAAATCCTGACAGATCAATGTCCTCACATTGAGCAGTTTGAAGTGCCAAGGGGGATATTGTTTCTCAATATATTAATCTTATCTCCGTATGATGATTGTTCCATTTTCGAATGAGGGAGGACTGAGAGGGTCAAGTACTGAATGGATGAGGCTGGTTGGAATCCAGGAATCTTATCCCCTCACCGGCAGGGCATACGTGACACCTGGCTTAGCTCATCGTAGTACCTCACAACCACTGACCATGGTGGTGGTTACAGGGATGAGCAGAGGATGCAACCTGGCCCAAAGGACTTTGATGGAATCCTCTGCAGAGGCTGGGCAAGAGAGGCTTTACCTCTCTGCTGGCAGATGATTAGCCTGTGGCCCTTTCTCCTCTTCTGTCGCTGCTGCATGGAGGAAAGCTGTCTGCAGTAAGCGAGAATGGGCTCACCACACAGAAGAAAACAATGTTTGTGTCTTTGAGACTTGTTCTTCCCTTGGGCTTCCAGACTCCCTAATTACATGGTAGAGACTTTTTTTTTTAAGTTTAAAATAGTTTAAGTTGGGCTTTTTGGTTCAAGATACACTGGCTTGAATAAAGTGTTTATAATCTTTACCACTACCCTATGAGATATTCTTCTTCTTTTTAGATGTAAAACCCAGGTTTAAGTTGCCTGTACAAGAATACATAGTTGCTAGGTGGTAAGGCTGGGTTTCAAATTGAATTCTGCATGATTCTAAAACCCTTACTGCCTTGATTGCTTCTCTGACATTGTTGTTCTTGCTTGTGACCTCCTGAATGCAAGTCAATGAAGAGGGGGATGTATGGTCATTTTCTTGGGCACATTGGTACTCTGTCCTTATGGTACTAAAATTGATCCTTTTGGAAAGACAAATACCATACGATTTCATACCTATGTGGAATTTTAGAAACCAAACCAAACAAAAAAGACAAACAAAAAGGACTCTTAACTAGAGAAAACAAACTGGTAGTTGTCAGATAGGAGGTGTATGGGGTGATGGGTGAAATGGGTGAGGGTGATTAATAGTACACTTACCATGATGAACAGTGAGTAATGTATAGAATTGTTGAATCCTCACATTGTACACTTGAAATTAACAGAGTGCTATATGTGAATTATACTGGGATTAAAATTATGTATTTTACGTTAAAATCGTACATTCCATTTTTGTCTAATTCCAATTTATTTGTAGACTTTTCTATTTAAACTTTGTCACTCCCTTTCTAAGAAACTCAGAGACCGTGAAAAACCTCCTTGCCAGGCTGCCTCTGACCTGTACTGCGATGGGTCCATTAATCTCCCAGACTGTGAGGGAGGATGTGGATGCCCCAGATGGCATTTCTTGGGAGACAGTAGAGACAGCCAGAAAGACATGACTAGAATCTAAACAATAGTGGCCTGCTCAAGGCAGGAAGGTTAGGTCTAGGAGGAACAGCAAGGTGGCAGCTTTATTTAATTAGTTTATTGGCTCATTATATCAAGAGTGAATATAAAATGGCCTTTGATTTGATAATTAATGAGATAAGAGCATTCATTGCCAATCGTAAGAAATTCTAGGGACAGAGAGGAAGAAGTCCAAGGTCCAGAGTGTGTATCTGCCTACATGTATGTTTCATGTTCTTACTAATGATTCAGGTTCTACACAACTGTGTTTACAGTTATACTCTTATCTGTTTTAAGTAGCTGCTATTTTCCTTTTCCTTATTTTTTTTAAAAATATTTTTATTTATTTCTAGGAGAGAGAGAGAGACCGCGTGAGCAGGGGAGGGTCAGAGAGAGAGGGAGACACAGACTCTGAAATAGGCTCCAGGCTCTGAGCTGGCAGTCAGCACAGAGCCCGACGCGGGGCTCGAACCCACGAACCGCGAGATCATGACCCAAGCGAAATTCGGACGCTTAACCGACTAAGCCACCCAGGCACCCCTTCCTTTTCCTTATTAAAGGCTATACATTATTACAGTATCCTTTAGGATTTTAACTGTTAGTTTTATTCATGAAACAGTTTTTCAGACTATTAAGGAGGTAGAATTCTGTCCTCAATCTATATCCTAAGGGCTTCTGCATCTGTTTATACATCTGTAGTTAAGGATGGTATGGATTATAGTTTTGGGTGAAGTCTTTATTTTGACAAACCTGTTTTTTAATGCTTTTCACTCCCTTTTCTGAACTAACTTCTACTCTACCTTGGTCTCCTGTCCTTCTTGAAGTTTTAAAGTTCTTGGGGCCAACATCTTTACCTGATGATGTTCAGAATACTTGGAATTTTTAAGAATCTTTGTTTATAGCACAAGCAGGGGGAAAGAGAGGGAGTGGGGGGAGAAAATGAATATCCCAAGCAGGCTCTGCAGTGTCAGTCCAGAGATCAACACGGGACTCAATCCCTTGAACTGTGACTTTGTGACCTGAGCCAAAATCAAAAGTCAGACGCTTAACCAACTGAGCCACCCAGGCATCCCAAATTTTTGCGCAATGTTGTCTTTCTGCTAGATTGCAAATACTATGCACGACATAAAGCAGGACCTTGCATATTTGTGTTTAATAAACATGTATTGAAAGAGACAATGAGGTATAATCTATATGTCATCAGAGTTGCTCAGGTAATTTTGGCTGGTTGGAAAGTGGGAAATGGGATCCAGGGTGGCCTCTCGTACCTCCATCCTGGTAGGTCAGTCACTCTGGTAGTGAGCCACTGCTTCTCATGGGAATCCCATCTTAACTCCTCAGGAGTTTGGGGACAGAAGGAAGGTTGTGAACCACTATCTCTGGGCTTCTAGTACTCATCCTATTTTAATAGGATTATATACTTTATTTAAAAAATGTTTTTAATGTTTTGCTTATTTCTGAGAGACAGTGTGAACAGGGAAGGTCAGAGAGAGGGGGAGACACAGAATCCGAAACAGGCTCCAGGCTCTGAGCTAGCTGTCAGCACAGAGCCCAACACGGGGCTCAAACCCACGAACCGTGAGATCATGACCTGAGCTGAAGTCGGATGCTTAACCGACTGAGCCACCCAGGTGCCCCTGGGATTATGTACTTTAATGCCTGCTTCCTCGGTTGAACTGTGAGCTTCTAAGGGCTTGGGGTAATGTCGTTTTCATTGCCCAGCACTTTTACTAGAAATTTCTATTACACCTAGGTGCTAGTATTTATTGAGGATTATGTGGCATGTATTAAGCATTTTCATATATACTTGCTATTCCTCACAGCATCTTATATGAAGTAGGCACTATTATATCCATTTTAAAGATGAGAAAACAGAGGGTGACAGATCTTAAGTAAAGCCTCAAGGCTGTATATATAAGATAATAAACAATAGGGCTGGAATTCAAACTGACTATATAACTCCACACTTTGACCAATGCTACCTCTCAATATATACTGCAATTAAATTTAGTTTGAGATTAAAAACTAAGCCCTGTCAGAAGTCTTAAGAGAAAGAGACCTAGGTCATTTTAGATCAGGTAAGAGGGATGAGATAGGTATACCCCAGAGATAGGTCAAGTGAACATATTTCATTATGTCTTAGAATAAGGCATCTGGAAGGGAGGAGGGGGAGGTACAACTCCATCCCTGATGCAGGAATTTAAACTCAAGTGGGATGTCCTTGGGCTGGGGAAACAATGGGTTACTTGAGATCAGTTTATCATAGTGTTGCTGTGAAGATGGAAGATGAACTCATTAAGCCCAAGGCCTGACACATAGTAAATGCTCAGTCCATGACAGCTATCCATTAACACCACTTAAGAGTATTTTAAGTATTAATAGCAAATGCTACATATCCACAAAGATCAGGACACTAGTGCTTATGCGCTGTCATGGAGCTGAAGTCCTGCAGAGGCAGGAACCCAATCAGAAGAGTCTGGTTCTGTCTCAGAGCTAATTGTTACCTGGCCCTCCAACCTTGGATGTGGAGCTGCTATACCTGAGGGAGGGGGGGCGGATAACTCTTTCCCCAAGAAGGATGAGCCTGGCCTGGCTGACCACTGAATCCTTCCCACTCTGCCCATGGCCATCTGTGCAGTTATGTCTCTTTCCATTTCTCTTATCCATTAACCCACACAAGGCTCTCTCGGTTAATTGAATTTGCTAGAAGGCTGCTTTCTGTGATTAGGCATCCTGCAGCCTGAGCTGAGAGGAAGAAGGGAACAGGCAGAAAAGCAAACATCTTGGTGAGCGCAATTCAATCTGCTGCTAAATTCAATCTCTACGTTTCTGGTTTCTGTTCTTGTTCAAGCACCCGCAGTGATATGTTTAAAATGCTCCTGACAAATCAGCAAGGTGGGCAGAGTGCCAGGACCAAGGCTGCCCATTTTTTCCTTCATTTTATATAAAACCCTAGTGAATATCCATGCTGTTCCTTTTTGCGCCACATCTGCAATTCCAAATTGCTGAATAAGACAGGACTGAAGTATCTGCTCCAAATGTGGTCTCCAAAAAATGGGTTTTTAACAACTGTTTCCCCAAGCCTCCACTAAGTTTTGTCCAGAAGAAGTTGGTAAGCCCTAGGCATCTTAGTTTTAGAGCTCTTCTCTCCTATCAAATACATCATTCATCTAAATCTTGCATGATAAAAAACTTAAAATTTCATCTAAGTTTGAGATAAGTCAAAGATGTATTGAAATATAATAAAGCATATATTCATTTGGATTATAAGTTTTCTTTTTGTATTTTGCGATGAATAGATTTTCTTTGTTAGGTCTCCACTTATTAGGCCTCTGAAAAGGTCCTATGTTCTGGTCCCATATGTGGGTTAGCTGAGGGCTAAGGAGACCAATGTGTTTTATTAGTCGACCATTCTGAACTTTGCTGAAGTAGAAGCCAAGAAAATTGTGTGTGACGGCTCAAAGCACAGGCTTTGGCATCAAGCAGGTCCAAATCTGTTTGTTCAGAGCATCGGTTCCTGAGGAGAGAGCTCCTGTTTTTGCCTTTGTTGAAATTTCAGTGACGATGGTGCCTTTTGGTTACTGTTGTTTGAATGGTTTCTGTGGTGGTTTTGTAATGTGACACCTCGGTGGGGCAGAACCACATTTAGCATTTAGCAGAATTTCCTTTCTTGTATTTTTCTGGCTCAAGTGGCCTCAACAGAGATTCAGGTGGGAGATTTGCAAAGTGCAAGGGAAGCAATAGTCATTGAGTTCTTTACACACATTGTCTATCTGCTCACCTAGTTGGTGGGAGGGAGCAATTAGGTCTGCAATGAATTAGCCTTCCCCAGAACCTCCCTTGGCTTCTCTCATATCCTGGCTGGGTATGTCTGTTTAGCTCCAGGACAAGCCCTGACTTCTTCAGGACACTCATACCACGAAAATCAGAAACTGATATGATTTCAGTCCACTCTGTGTTCCAGTTTGTTCTTGCTCTTCCTCACTTTATATCCTTCCTCCTTTGCTGCCCATCTTCCCTAAAGACTTCTGGCTCCAACATCATCAGATCTGAGAACAAGCAGCTCCCACGATTGTATAAAGTCAAACCCCTGTTAACAAATCTTTATATGTTTGGTGGCTCTGTTTCTCTGACTCAGCCCTGCCTGAAACAAACCCATTTAATGTTTTAAAAAGATAGGACTTGTAAAGTGCCTAGTATAGGGTCTGGCCTATATTAAGTGCTTGATAAACATCTCTATTGCAGTTCCCAAAGATGGACATTACTTGACTAATTAAGATCTAAGTCCACACCTAACACAGAGCCTGGCACATAGCAGATGCTCCCTACAGACTTGTTGAATGTTTAATATCACAAAAGCAAGAAACAAAACTATATATGGCAATACATGGGAGTTGAGGGGGAGGTGGTGTAATCATTGAGTAACACAGCATCTATCTTTAAAAGCACCATTTTAAAGAAGTGCAGTTTATTATTTCAGTTTTATAGAGTGATCACCTAGGGCAACATCATACAGTCTAAATTTAGACAGTTGCTAAGTATGTTCCTTGGGACCCGTTTGCGTAAACACTTAAACTGATACCTAAGAAGTGTATTCAAATAAAAATGGATGTTTTGATGGTACTTAAGAATAAAACTATTATCTTATGGGTTTTGACGCCATTCTGACAAGTCTTTCCTCATCCCCTCTCTCTGTTCTACCTTCCCCTGTTTCCACAGCAAGGGTATCTTTCTTCTGTTGAACTCTTTACACCAGTTAGTTTCATCTTCTTCAGCTACCAAATCATCATGGCCATTTGCTGGCTCTTCAGCCTAGACTGTACCATCTCTGAAAGCTTAGCTCCTCCAGTTGCTCTGGTTGTTTAGTACTGTATAATAAATGACCCAAAACAATGATCACCATTTATTTTCATAAATCTGCAAGGTGATTAGAGTCAACAAGACAATTAGTCTTGGTTTTATGAAATCTGGAAACTCAGTTGGATTATTCCAATAACTGGGACTGGTATGGACTGGGTCTGGTATGGTGAAGGACTGGCTGGACATCTCTCTCTTCTTGTAATCACAGTTTCCCTCCCTGTGGCATCTCCACATGGTCTCCCCATCCTGGGGACCTCAGAATAGCTTGACTGCTTATAAGGCTTCTCAGGACTTGAAGAGCAAGTGTTTCAAGAAGTCTGTGTGGAAGAGTTCTCATGATCTGGCCTGTGAAGCCTACATCATCAGTTATACCACATTGTATTGGTCAAGCTAATCACTATGCCCAGCACAGATTCAAGTGGAAGGAAATTAGACTCTACCTCTCAATGGGAGAAATGACCATGAATTTATGGCCCTCTTTAATTTATTACATTATTTTAAAATATTTTCTCTGGCTACTAGCTCCTTTGCTTCCATTTGCTATTCTCTTATTTTGTTATGCCTATCGGTGGAGACCTCTGTTCCTTTGTGCCTCTATCTTTTTCCTCTCTGGCTTTGGGCTTTCTACCACTTCAACACTTGGTGTCCCTGTCTTTTTAACTTTATGTTACAGGCTCAAAGCTTCAACCATGGAGCAGTCCAACCAATAGTCATTTCTACTCTTCTATAGGCTGTTGAGATTGCTGAAGATACTCATGCATTAGTGCTCTGGGAGATGTTGGACTCCTTCCAGAGCCACACCCCAGACTTCTACTCTCCATGGCCTCAGTAGCAGACCTTGCCCATCCATGCCTCCTGACAACAACCTTCTCCCCATCTCACCACTTCCTTCTTCATTCTTGGCAGATGGCCTGGTTTCATATCTCACAGAGGAAAATGGAGGCTCTCTCAACTATCTGTCCTCCTCTTCTTTAAGACCAACAGACTGGAATCTGAACCCCCTTGGTGATCTCCTGTAACTGTCTCAGCACAAGGAGGGCGGTTCCTCCTCCTGTCTAAGGCTATCCCACCTTTAGTGTTCTGCTCCATCTCTTGCCTCTACAGGAACTTTGCTCCATCACTAATTCCTTATCTTTCCTATATCTTCAGTGTCTTCCTTCTTTTAATGGCTTTTCTCTATTATCAAATAGGAATATCAACAGAAGCAGCTAATCTTTATTGTTTACAGTGGGTCAGGCACCATCTAAGCACTTGACACTTGTAGCTATTAAATACAACTGTATATATGTAGTAGTAGTAGTATTTCCATCTTGCAAATGAGCAAAACTTGATCCTGAGAAGTTGAGGAGGGTCCCCAGCTGCTGGGTGGAGCTGGGACTTGAGCACTGGTCTGGCTCTAGAAGCTGAGCTATAATACATGAACTACAGCACATGCTGTCATACCATGAGCACTAATGTCCAAAATAAAAACCAAAAATACTTTCTACATTTAACTACTTTTAGCTTTTGCCCTCCTTTTCTTTTACAAATTTCTTGAGTTTTCTTGCCAAAACAGTGTCCCTACTTCCTCCATCTTCAACTGTTCCCACCAGTTTGCTGAAACCACCTGAGCATCCACAAGCCCTGAATTTCAATCTCCGTACTGATTTCCCTGTGGCACTGGATGTCTCTGACTGCCACATGTTTAGTTATTCCCTCCCTTGAGTTTATCATGATTTTCTTGCAATGTCATTCTGGCCATTCCTCTTTTGTCAGCCCTTCTTCGCCTTGCTCTTCTCCTTATGTTTCTTTTCTTGCTCCTCAGGCTTCCATCTGTGCTTGTCTTCTTAGCCTGCACAGTTTTCTTTGGTGAGTTCAGCTGTTCTCCATGCTGCCCTTACACAAACTCTGTTGATTATTCTCAACTGTATACGTCTGTCTCTGATTCTGCTCTGTATTCCTGCTCCATTCATGAAGCTGCTGGCTGGGGACCTGGTTGCCCGCTATTCTGAGCCACCATCCTAAAGGGGTTGGTAGGCCACGGAAAAGCTAGGGAAGGTAGGCAGTGTGACCATGTGACCTAGTCCTTGCAAGAAAACCAGCAGTGGTACCAGATCAATATGTGAGTTGATAGGAGCTGAAAGACAAAGATTTGATACGGTTATATAACCCAGCATGAGGAGAGGAAATGATGTTATATAGTATCAGAGAAGAGGATTGTTATTGGCTCCTTAGGAACCCCAAATGAAATAAATACAAAACCATGCTGGTCTTTCTCCTGTTGAAAACTTGCAGCTTTTCTTGTTATCTTTGAACCAGTGTATGTCTTCATAATCTACCTGGTCACCCAAATCAAATTCTGGATCATTCGCACTTTTTCACTTTCCACATCAAATTAGTCTACAAGTCCTGTGGATTGTGCATCCTAATTCTTTTTTAATTCACTCAGATCTCTCGTTGCTTCTACTTTCTTCAGTCAGGCCATCACTATTGCTTGTAGGGGTTCTTTCAAAAGCCTCTTGACTAATCTCCCAGCTGCTGTCTAACTGTCCTTCTAGAATGACCTATCTAAAATATGAGTGACCATATTACTGTCTCCTGCTTTTGGAATCTTTCAACTATTCTCATTGCTTATTGAGTAAAATCCAAATTCCTTAGCATGGCTTTATTATCTGGCTCTTCAGTACCTGCCTCCTGATTTTGTTTTTCCAGCTATACTCTTTCCACTTGGGCCCGTATACCCTAAGGCTGAGCTCTTTGCAGTTCCCCAGCATTTACTATCTCCTGCTGTTTTGCATAATGAAACTTCTTCTGGTTCCTAGCCTGGTTAACCCCTCTCTGTATGGCACTACTCTGTGTCACCTTCTGGAAGCCTTCTCTGACCCGGCATTATGGATTAGGCTGTCCTTTTCTGTGTACCCAAAGGACCCTCGGCTCGGAGAAAGAGGTCTTCCTCTATGCAATTGTCAGTTCCTGGAGGGCACGGACTGGGTTCTATTTCTCTCTATACAGAACTGAGCATAGATTGTTTAGCTAACTCCTTCCATCCCTTAAAGACTTATTACGGTATCCTTTCCTATTCCCAGGTAAAATTAATCACCTTTTCTGTAGTATTTCTCAACACTGTATTTACTTCATTTGTATTAATATCAACTGAATACTTACCTATATGTTGGGCTTCATGCTACCTACTTTACTGCTGACTGGAGGTTTTATTGCTGTTAATCTTTACAATATCCTTGCAAATATCATTTGCATTTTCTAGAGGAAGAAACTGTTTTTGAGATACTGTGATAGATGCAGAAAATAAGGCATGAACAAAACTGATAGGGCCTTGGACTTCTTGAAGTTAATAGTCTGGTGGGAGGGACAAATATTAAGCTAAAAATTTTATAAAAAGAACATGCCTTGATGGGTGTGGAACGCATCACAGAGGAGGTAACATGTGAGCTGAGACTACAAAAAGATAATGAGAGGGAAGAGTTTCAGGCAAAGAGAATAGGATTCTTTGGTTTGCATGTATGTGTCTCCTCCCAGACTAGAATTGTGGTTGGTTCATTTGTGTATCAGCAGTATATGTACTGTGCAAATGTATGCTTGTATGTGTATACATGTGTGTATATGTGTGTACCTCTAGTACTATGGTAGATAGCACATGGTAGGTACTCAAATAATGCTTACAAAACACATTTGTGGCTTCAATGAACCTATCATTTGATTCCTTACATATAAAACTGTAAGGTAGGTATAATAAAGACAACTGATTTCTTTGAAAAGAACAACAAAATAGAAGTGGCTGGCTTAGTGTCCTGAGGCCACAAAGAGGCAGAGCCAGAATTAAAAAAAAATTGTTTTTAATGTTTATTTTCGAGACAGATACACACAGAGCACAAGCAGGGGAGAGGCAGATAGAGGGAGAAAGAGAATCCTAAGCAGGGTCCAGGCTCTAGGCTCCAGGCTCTGTGGGACATGACCCTGTAAACTGTGAAATGATGGCCCAAGCCAAAGTCAGACCCTTAACCAACTGAGCCACCCAGATTCCCCCTTGGCAGAGCCAAAATCTGAAATCAGGTCCCTTTGTGCTTAGTCTCCCCTTGTTACATCTTCTTTTTTTTTTTTAAAGGTCCCCATTTTATTTTTTTTTCTTTCATAGTTTATTGTGAAGTTGGTTTCTCAGTGCTCACCCAGTGNAGTTTTATTGGTTAGTTTCCTTTGCCATGCAGAAGCTTTTTATCTTAATGAGGTCCCAATAGTTCATTTTAGCTCTTGATTACCTTGCCTTTGGAGATGTGTCCAGTAAGAATTTGCTGCAGTTGAGGCCAAGGAGGCTGTTTCCTGCTTTGTCCTCTAGGGTTTTGATGGTTTTCTGTCTCACATTCAGGTCCTTCATCCATTTTGAGTTAATTTTTGTGTATGGTGTGAGAAAGTGATCTAGTTTCATTCTTCATGTTGTGTCCAGTTCTCCCAGCACCATCTGTTAAAGAGGCTGTCTTTTTTCCATGGGTAACTCTTTCCTCCTTTGTCAAAGAATAGTTGGCCATATGTTTGTGGGTCCAATCTGAGTTTTCTATTCCCTTGGTCTATGTGTCTGTTTTTTGTGCCAATACCATACTGTCTTGATGATGACAGCTTTGTATTAGAGGCTAAAGTCTGGGATTGTGATGCTGTCACATCTTCTTACTACAGTGGCTCACCTTCTGATTACTTCCACTGTCCTTCCAGAACTCTAAAACAACTGTGGCCATAGGAAGCTGAATCTGCATATGGCCACAGAATCTCAAAAATGCACAGTATTTCACTAGCAAAGAACCTAGTCTATTTGGGAGCCATTTGTCCTGCACTAGCACCAGGCAGCTTTTTTTACCAAACCCAGAAGCCTGGTTTTTCTCTGTTGTACACAGAAGATGTCACAGTTGACCCATGAAGAGCATAGCAGGGATATTATGGCAGCTGCTGGTAGACCCCAGGAAGTCTTCCTAAAGGGCCAATATAGCTGATACTGTCATTGTTCATTGTTTATCTGGTAATCCACCATTCTAGTACTGAGGAGTTGTGGCAGAAGTCTTCCAAAGCCTTGACAATTTGATTTCCCTTTTATTTGGTCAGGGTCTGTGTGGAGCTTCTGGGGGTCCCACATGCTTTTTGTCTTTGTGTCCTACACTCCCTGAGCATCTCTTCTTCCCACTTCAAGGGTAGTGCCTGAGTGACCTTGACTCTCCAGTTGTTTTCATTAAATAGAGCAGCCAAAGTCAAGCCCAGAGAGCTGCTTTGCAACTGCCCTATACAGTTCTGTCTTTTGTTATTGATTATTAAAACTCTATATCCCTCCTTTCCAAGGTCTCCTTTGACTAGCCATGTTTTCCTGTATGCTCATCATCTTTGCCCAGTGGGACAACCATGTTTATACCACAAGATTATCTTGCCTCTCCGAACTGTGGCTGACTGCATCAGAAAGTGTGTTTTAGGGAGGTGGTAGGGCTGCAGCTAAGAACTGAAAGATGGAGAAGATTCAGACAGGCTGAGGAAAGGGTGATGGGGAAGAATGAAGGAAGGCAGGAATGGAAAGTAGAGGGCTGGGAATAGGATGAGTATGATACTGTGCAGTGTAACTAACTGGCTTAGCTGGCATTAACTAGGATTTTGACAGCAGTATGCAAGTGGCCGTGGGAGGAAGGAACAGACTGCAGAGACCTCAAAAGTCAGTCTGGATCCATATTCTGGACCCAAATCATACCATAAATATGAGCAACCCCATGGTATAGATTAGGGCTGCACATTTTGAGTGAAGAGAGGAGAACAGAACTAAAATTATCAAATACCAGTGACTATTGTAGCTGGTGTGTGTGTGTGTGTGTGTGTGTGTGTGTGTGTGTGTATGTGTATCACTAACACCTATCAGGAATGCATTGGGTGGCAAGAAATAGGAAGCTTAACTTGCAGTGTCTTAAAGAGGGTCAGTTTATTTCATATACAAGAAATCTGGAATTTGATAGATTCAGCATTGGTTCAGTGTGTTGATGAGTTCTCTGTCAGTGTCAGGGCTGATGATTCTGATATTATCTTGGTCACAAGAAAGCTCCCACCACTCCAGACATCACATCTTTGTTAAAGGAATGAAGAATGGGGAAAATAGAATCAGTGTCATCTGTCCCTTTTATTAGGAAAGCAGAAACCTTTCCAGAACCACTTCAGACTTCTTCTATTCTTCAGAACTGTGCTACCTAGCCACCTATTCCTCACTAAGAAGGATCCTAGGAAAGTGAGGATTAAGCTCTTTCAGCCTCTAAGGTGGAAGGTGCTAAGAAACAATCAAACAATGCCACTATTATGCTCACGCTAAAACTGGAAAGATGTCAATATCACTGTCCATTACAAGTGAGAAAATTGGTTTCAGAAGGAAAATACCTTGGCTAAGGTAACATAGGTACTATCTGGGAGAGTTAGAATTTAAATCCTGCCCTCCACGTGAGCTCTAGCAGCCTGAATCTGCCCTTGAACATTGGCATCTCTGCTGGCCCTAAAGGCAAGCTCCTCAAAATCCTAGACTAAGTGTGATAGGGAAAATGTTGGAACCTCAAGATTACTTGGCTTTCTCAGGAAGCTAGGGTTCCTGCAGTGTTGCTGGATGCAAGTGGTGGATGGAGGATGTATAAAGAGGGGAAAGCAGAAAATTAAGCCCTTGCTCTTTGTTCTCACTGGCACCTAAGTAAAGTTAGACCTGCAGCTCTGGGAGGGGGTGTCTGTTTTTGAAGAAAGAACAAAAAGACCTAGAAGTATGATCTGTTAAGCTAGAGGAATTGCTCTAGGAAAATACTGCAGCATACTCAGGCTCTCTGCTGTTTCTGGAATGGGTGGCTGACAGGCCCCAGTTCATGAGGGAGCCTGTATGGGAAATAAAAGCCTTAGTTAAGTTTGATTAAATGATATTTCCTATGGAGTCAAAAATGACAAGTACTGATTTCCTATCAATCACACCTTAGGTGACTATTTTAAAAGCAAATTGTCCCTCTTGACAAAGAGAAAAAAGAACATTTCTGGGTGTGAGTTTTTGCCCTGCATGTGGCTATTTGGAAGACTTTTAGAAATGAAAATGCCAGATTCTGGGAGAGAAGCAGCCAGTATTGAGGTTTGGCTCCTGGTTGGTAGATATTACTGGCCTGGGGAGGGAAGTCACCGGAGAATCCCAACCTCTCCTCTCTGGCAAAGAGACAAAGCAACTCTTGGACATTGGCTGACACTGGGTTTGATTTCTACCAAAGCAATCTCCAGTCTGCTCAGACTTTCAAGAGAGAAGTTTAAGGAACAGATTCCTTTTTCCTTGCACTGAGAGATCTCAAGATGCATTTTCAATTCTCCTTTCAGTGAATGGCATCAGATCTAACCAGCTCTGGGATCTCTGTCTCCATTTTGTTTCAACAGTGGTGTTTGAGTAGTTTCTTGATGATTCTAGAGGTCTTTCATGGGCCAGGACAAAGGCAAGAAAAGTGAATTTTGAAGACATGATATTAAAGGAAAAAACAAATCAGAGAAACTGTTTAAAGGACTCCTTGAACCTTTATTTTTAAGCCTTGCATACTTAGCCCTTCCCACACAGGGCTTTTGCTTTTCCCTCTGTCTAGGGGTCTCTGATCTTCATCCTTTTCCTGGAAAACACATTTGGGACTCAACTCAAATGTGGCCCCTTGAGGAAGCTTTCTCTAACTCTTTCACACAGGGAGTCACTCTTTCCTGTGGCCGTAGCATGGACTCAACTGTGACAATTTACCTAAGAGAGCAGTGATTCTCAAACATTGCATTCAAAGGATTTCCTGCAGGTTTGCACCAAATACAGATTTCGGGCTCCAACCCCCCAGAGTTTCTGACTCCATATATGTAGGGTAAGAATTTGCAATCTGCATTGTAAGGAGTAACACAGAAGATTCTTATAAACCCTAATTTTGGAGCTCATTGCTTCACGTGGGGTGTCATCTGACCATTCTTTGGAAAGTTTTGTGTTCGAATAATTATTTGTTCTAAGTGGTCTATTTCTTCTGCAATTACACTAGCTTCTCTGGGCATAGGCCAGTATCTCCAGTGATAAGCACAGTGTCCAGCACAGAGCAGGCCCTCACTATTCTAGGGAGTCAGGAAAAAAGACTAATATTTCATTGGTTTTATTGCCCCTCATTTAAAAATTTATTTATTTTGAGAGAGAGAGAGAGACAGACAGAGAGAGACAGAGGGACACTTCAGACACAGGAGGGGCAGACAGAGAGAGAGTCCAAAACAGACTTTGAGCCATCAGCATGGAGCCTGATGTGGGGCTTTAGCCCATAAACCATGAGATCATGACTTGAGCCAAAATCAAGAGTCAGACTCTTAACTGAGTCACTCAGGTGCTCCTACAGCTCATTTTATTGATAAAGAAATGAAAGCCCATGGGACGTACAGCTGTCACTCAAACCTAGACTTGAGTCTAGGTACATTTCACGCACAAAGATAGTTTGTACAGAAGAGGATAAAAATCCTAAAGTATAAACACTCGAGGGGACCTTATCTTCTTGGTTCTGTTTATGTTCCTTTGGGTTTTAGGCTAGACTCTATCTAGGATATATTTACCCCCATCCCCTCAGTTATGTACTAGGTATATTTTGAGTTTCTTTGGAAGTTCCTCTCAAGCCATGCTACCACCCAAGTCAAGAAAGGACATAACATGTATGAAGGAACTTCAACCCTGTTGTCACTGACCCTGTACTGAATATCAGATTCTCTTCAGAACTTGAAGCTCCAGATGTTGTTAGATGGGAACGGGTAGGGGAGCTGTGAAGTCACATTGCAACTGGAGTCAGCACCATGGCAACACAGTGCTCCATGCAAATTGAAATTATGAGGTTTTAGGAAGGAAGAGAAAATAGTTCATAGAGAAGAAAGGAATGTAATAAGTTTCTAGCAAAGATGAGAGGCCATATTACTTCAGAGTGATGAAAGAGCTGGACAGACAAAAGAGCAGCTCACAGATGTTTCCAGTTCCTATATGGCTCAGCTGTGTTTCCTGCCCTTGCATCCTGTAAAATACTCTCGATTTCTTATAATCAACCCTCCTCATTTAAAGATAGTTTGAATCTGTTCCTTGAAACCTAAGGCAGTGAGCAAATGAAAGACTCACATACAGTCTTATAAATAAGACCATTTGCTGCCCCTTGTCTCCTTGCTATTGAGAGGTCCCACAGAAAGCTGCCATCTTGCATCTAATTTCAATAAATCCTGACTTGTTTTCTAGCCAATTCTGGGGTAAAGTCATTCTCTCTCCCTTTGCTGGTTTGTACGTTAACATCCAATCTGGGTTCCCATGAAATTTGAGGAAAGTTTAGAATAAGAGACTCAAGTTAATTTGCATCCCAAGCTTACAATGTCTGTATGTTTGCTGCCTTTACTGAGAATCTGTTCATAGGAGCTATGCCCAACAAGTGAACACTGAGCAGGCAGAACCCAGTGAAATCTAGGCTCTCAGTACAGTAACTTCTGCTCTTGGGCTAGTTTATTTGCACATCAATTATAGGCAGACTTAAGCACATGAAATCAGTTAGGAAACAGTGGACTAACTTGGCCAAAAGATACATTGATTCCTGATAAGCCCTATCAACTAATTGGTCAATAAATTGACCAAGCCATCAAATCTGTACAAGTTCACTGACTGACATAGCACTGATTCAATAACACCCCATTCTTGGAAACAAGAGATGCTCAAGGGGAAACTATACATTTAGAACCAGATACACTAGCCTTTCAGCATAAGTTTAAGCAAATTTACTTACCCCTGAGCCTCAGTTTCCTCATCTGTAAGATGAGTATATGGAGTATTGCAATGTATAATGTAGGAAAACAGCTACCAGAATGCTCAGCACATGCTAAATGCTCAGTATGTTTATTTTCTTTCCCATACCAGTAACTCAGGTTACATAAGAGCTGAAATGAGCCTCTCCTATTTTCTCTCTTAAAGCTATCTTCCAAAATAGCTGCCAACCAAGAGCCGAGTTAACAGGTGGACCAGCTATAGCATGGAAACACCAGTTGCTCACCCACACTAACCTGATGTTGCTTCCCTCGTAAATTCTAGTTCTGTCCTCTGGACTCTCTTTCACCATCTCTTAACCTTAAAAGAGCAGAATCATCCTTCCTCCTAGGTTTGTTGTGGAGATTGCATGAGGAAATGACTGAGAGAAAATTGTTAGGGAATTGTAGGGCTCTCAAAGAGATTGGCTGAAGATTGGCATGTGTCTAGTTTTCCAAAGCCAAGTGAGTCGTCCTTGCAAGAGCAGCCAGGATGAGGGAAAACCTTTTTAAAGTTTCTTTTGGGCAACGTATTCCCTCAGATGTTCTTTGTTAATATAAATTAATTAGGTTTCAGATGAAAGACAATACCTTAGTTATATTAGCACCGTTGATAGCAATGATTAATGAACTTCCATTTGATTTATCAGATCTGAGAATGAAGAATGAGTGGCAAGGGAGAAAGGAAATAATACCCATGGGAGGAATACGATTTTCCTATTCATTAAGTTAGTTCACAAATTATAAGTTTTGTTATTACTATTTTACACATCAGATATAGACTCAGAGGTTGAGTAGCTTGTGAACTTCACACAGGGGATAGAGATGGAATTTCAGTGAAGGTTTGTTTGACTTTAAACACTGTTTGTCCCAGTTACTCTTTTTTTATTTTTTTATTATTTTATTTATTTTATTTATTTTATTATTGATTACTAATAAATCAATGTAACACTTAGTAGCTTAAAACAGCATTATAACATGTCCATGGATTCCGTAGATCAGGAATTCAAGATATGGCACAGTGAGAATGCCTTGTCTCCCCCTCAGTGAATAGTGGTGACTTTATGGACTCCTATGAATGCAACTTCACTTCCATGTTTGGCAGTTTATACTGGATATTAGTGTGGACCTTAGCCAGTGCTGTTGACCAGAACACCTACAGGTGGCCTATACATGTGGCCTGGACTTTCTAACAGTATAGTGGCCTCAAGGAAGTTGGACTTCTTAAACGGTATCTCAGTGAATAAGACAGAAGCTGTATCACCTTTTCTTATTGAGACTTAGAAGTCTACCACATTCTGTTGGTTACAGTTAAGTCACAAGCCTGCCAAGTTTCAAGGGGAGGGGACAAAAATCCCTTTCCTGGCAAGACTGTCAAAGGAGCTGTAGTCATTTTTCTTTAATTTTCCTCTAGTTTTATAAGATAGCTGTGACCTATACTTTGATAGAAGATGGCAGGCCATTTGCATCAATATTTTTTTGCTTCCCACTATTGTCTAGGACTGCCTATAATTAGTGCTAAAGCAGCAGGTGGGACCAGAGGCTAGGCCGCATCTGAAGGCTGACCTGTCAGCTGACTTGTTGACATCTTCCAGTTGTTTATATAGGCTTTGCCAAAGCATGTAAGACTTCTTAGCTCTGGTATACATCAGCAGGAGCTAGAAATCCCAGTTAAAGCTGCCAACGGAGGCTGAAAAAAGCAAGCAGAATCTTTGTGTTATCTGGAAGAAAAATTGAATGTATGGGAGGTGGACTTTGCATCGGTGATAACTGGCAGAAATAACGAAAGGAACATTACAAGGCTCACTGTTGTCAGCCAAGTAAAAATAATCGCTTGTCCAAGAAAAGGACAGTCCACAAGCAGATTTGACCATAATAGCAGTGAATGTCCTAAAAGGATCTAACATGTGGGAAACAACATCTATGTGCCACTCTCTGTCCTAGATATTCAAATCATATCATTCTCCAGTGACTAGGACATTTCTTGTTATTTGAAGGCAGTCACTGAGCGGCTTTGTTGAGTGACTTAATGACTGTATAGAATTTGATGTATTACAGGTAACCCGCCTTTATGGTACAAATTTTCAATGTGCAGAAAATGAATAAATGCCCAACCCCCAAATCTGCCCTACTTTACTCCCATTGGAAATCACCAAGCTGAAGTCAAACCATTAACAGAGTCCTCTTTTTCTATGATAGAGTTTTCTAACCTATGATTACTTTTTTCAGCTTCCATCTGAAAAAGATAGAGACAGGGACATTTATTCTTGATCTACTATACGAACCAAAGCTAAGTGGTTAGGAAAATTCAGGAGCTACAGGCTGATAGAGGATTTGTGGAGAGCTTACTGGACCAAACCAAGACAGGTAGATCAGGCTGGACAGTAAGCTGACCCTCAAAGAGAGTTTGAGAAAACAATGGCAGATAAACATTGTGTCTGTGGCACACCATTGCTCCAAGTGAGTGTATGCTGAGTCACAAATGATCTAAAATATTCTGACACAGCAACCATGAGGAATTGAAGAAGGGTAAAATGATCTTTCTGAGCAGGCTTGACTCAGATGCTATGCTCTGGTGGGCTGCCAATCTGCTTTGTGTTGATGGAGATTATTTCTTTGCATAAAGTAGATCTAGTCATTGAAGAAGCAGCAAGAAGGTACTGAGAAACTGAAGTGAGCATGGAGCAAATTATTATTGAGATAATGATGAAGTACAGCCTTAGATTTCAGGGTCCTGAAGATCCTGACACATATAGAGGCAGCAGTGCTGTCCTCAGTCTTCATGCAGGATGAAACTGGAGAAGGCCCCAGACTGTATTCTGGACCCTCTTTTTCCATACCTTTCTCTCTTTGGGATGTGAAGTATTGATTGATCTGTTTTCTTCAAGTAATGAATACTGTCTCCATCCACATAACTGTTGACCTCAAAAAGTGGTCATAAACTTTGTCTGTTTGGTGTAAGGAAAGTAGGCTTGAAACTCTAATGACTTTGATTCTACTTTGTGTTTCTGTGTAAAAGATGTTATAATAGGCTCAGCGTTTCTCTTTCCCTAGTCTCCAGTGCTCTCTTCTAATTTTTAATGGGAACATGCTAGATATCCTAGAGTTTCTGGTTGAGACTAGTAGACCCAGTGGTTTCTTACATAAAGCTCAGAGGCAACAATGGTATGTGGCATTTTTTTTCCTCAGAAAATGTTGCCAGCCTCCTTGCCACAAGGTAGGGGTGGGAGGAGTGAGAATGTAGATAGATGAACATAGATTCCTGCCCATTTATCATGGACTTGACTTGATCTCATTCCATTCAAGGTCATCAGATTACTTTCTCTCCCCTCCCATGGCAATTCATCCTATTGCCTTCCATTCCATCTTTCTCATCCTATTTTGTAAGCTCCATATGATTGATGTGGATGGAAAATTTTATTCTGCTTACTGAGCAACAAACAGAAGCTTCTCCTACGGATAGAACACTGTGCTAGCCATCCCAAGGTACACAAAGATGAGTAAATCACAGGCAGCCCCTTATGAAAGTGACTTAGATTTATCAAGCTATACTCAATTTCATCCAATCCAAATCCCTCTCCGTTGCTCTTCTTGATCTTACTTTTGGAGATAGCCTCATCTACTTCCCTTCCTTTGAAGCATTGTGAGAAGGAAGAAGGCTGGCATCTTGGGTTCTGATTAGTTCTTGTTTCTCTGAAGATCTAGAGTGTGTCCGATAAAAGCCACATAGTTGTCACTCTATATACGTTGTTAATAGACATCTATGTTTATTGAACAACAACCTGTGTGGCTTTGGACAAGACACTTCCCCTCTCTGGCTCTCAGTCTCAGAATAAGGTGGTTTATTTCAGTGTGTGTTTTCCAGACTTTTGTAGGAATTCTGAATCAGGAGACTAGTTCCAGTGGCATCAGGCTCAGAGGGAGGATAGTACAGTAATTAGAGGACTTACGATAAGCCCTTGAGAGAAGAGCAGAATGAGGCAGATAACTATGGGAAGTTTTGTTAGAGAATATGGTTTATGATAACTTTATTGCCTAAGAAGAAGAGGGGCCATATCAAAGATTTTATTTATGCTATATTGCTTTGAATAAATGAGTGGAAAGTACTTTTTTTGGTCAATGAGAATTGTACACAATTTTTAATGCCCATATATTAAGTGTTAGGTAAGCAAACTAAGATTGTTGAGACTAAAATTATTCCTTATTTTCTTCATGGGTCTTAGATGAATCAACTCTAGTTATTTCTGTAGCTGCACAGGAGAAGGAAGATTTTAGTGGATGTGGTATTAGAGGTGTTGATAAGTAGCTTTCATCTGCAGGGAAAACACCAAGAACATAAATCTTTTATTTTTTTCCTCACTCTGGGGGCTACAAAAGAGACATAGGTAATTGGTGCCTCTCCCTTCTTTTCTCAATCCGACAGACGACTTTGCTATAATTGCCAACCTGTAAATTCAATTGGGAATCTTACTATGTACCAGGAAGTGGAGATGAATAAGAGACAGACTCTGTCCTCAATTATAATTAGTATTTTTTAGTGCCATCATGTTATAAATAAGTACTTTATGTACTATGTATTAATATGTATTATCTCACATAATACAAGCTTGAAAGGGAGGTACTATACCATTGTTTCCATTTTAGAGATATGTAAATAGAGGAAATGAGAAATTAAATACTTGGCTAAGCTTTCACAGCTACTAAACAGGAGGGGGAGGCGTTGTTGGGACTTGAATCTAGGCTTTAAATCTTGGCTCCAGAGCCAAGCCCTAAACACTTAGGCTCTACCACACCATACATGCATATATTCTACTGAGACTGACTACTAAGAACATTATTTGAGTGTAAAGGTCAGTTAAAACACATGGGCAGGTTAGAGAGTTTTAAAATTGGCTATAAAGCATCCAATGGATAATTTATAAGCCACCTTGCAGCACTGATTTTCTTTTCCCTTCTGAGCCTTTGCAAAAGTTGTTCCATTGTATAAAAAGCCTTGCATCTAAAGTCTTGCATCTACCCAAGATTGGCATTGTTAAATACTTTTGAGGTGTAACTTACATACGGCAATATAACCAGGTCTTAGGTATTGGGAAAGAAATACATTGGTGTAGCCATCACTCTAATCATGAACATTATTTTTTTTTTATCACTTAAAGTCTTTGATACGTTTAATCACCCCACTGTCTACTCTCTGTCTGGGTGACCATTTGATTTCTATTACCATAACTTAATTTTGCCTTTTCTAGAATTTTGTATAACTGAAATCAGATAGTGTGTACTTTTTTGTGTCTGGCTTCTTTTACTCACCATAATGTTTTTAAGATTCATTCTTTATGTTGTGATGGGCTTTTTTTGTGGGGTTTCTTTTTGGGGGTGTTATTTTTATTGCTGAATCCATTGCATGAATTTATCATACTTTGAAAATTCATTGATCTGTTGATGGCTAATTGGGGCATTTTTAGTTTTGGCTACTGTGAATTAAACCTTCTTTGAACAATTTTTTTGTACTTTTATGTTTGTTTATTTTTGAGGGGGAGTAGAGGACAGGGGAGGGGCACAGAGGGAGGGAGAGAGGGAGGGAGGGAAACAAAGAATCTGAAGCAAGCTCCAGGCTTTGAGCTGTCAGCCAAGAGCCTGACGTGTGGCTCAAACTCACAGACTGCAAGACCATAGAATGAGTCACCCAGACACCCCTGTTCCCTTTGTGATCACATATTTTCTTTGGAGTAAACATCTAGGAGGAGAATTACTGGTAGGTGTATGATTAACCAGATTGTTTCCTAGAGTGGTTGTGTCTTTTTGGATTCATACTAGCAACCAGCCTGTGATAGTTCCAGTGGCTTCATATTCTCACCAACACTTGGTATTGTTGGTCTTTTTAATTTTAACTATTCTAGTGGCTGTGGTGCGGTATCTCATTGTGGTTTTGACTTGCAATTACCTAATGACTGATGATATTTTTTCATGTGCTTCTAAGACATTCATATATATTTTTTTGATAAATGTTATGTTTGAGTCTTATGCCCACTGTTTAATTTGTCTAACTTAACCTTGACTACACTAAGGACATGGAGATATTTTCTATTTTCCTCTAGAAGTTTTATAATGATAGATTTTATGATTATGTCTATGATCCATCTTGAATAAACTTCAGTGTATTGTTTGAAGTAGGAGTCCATCAATTTGTACTATGTTGATATGAGAATTTTACAGTAATATTTTACCTAAACATTATGTTCTGTTTACAGAACATAATTTACCTATGGAATTACCTTGGAAGCTTTGTTGAAAATAGTTGTATATATGTGAGTCTATCTTGGGTCTATTTTCTTTCCTTTGGCCTATCTGTGTGTTCTTCATATACCACACTGACTTGATTACTATAGCTTTATAGTAAATCTTGAAATCAGGTTATATACTTTTTTCATTTTCCTTTTTATTTAGATTTCTAAATAAAATTTTAGAATTACCTTGACATACCTCCTGAGATTTTGAATAGATGAATTTGGGCAGACTTAGCAATTTTACAATATTGAATCTTCCAATTCATGAATAAGATTTATTTTTCCTAAGTTAATTTGTCATCTTTAGTTTCTCTCTGTAATAGTATTTTACAGTGTAGAAATATCATACATTTTTGTTAAATGTATTCTAAAATATTTTGTTTTTAGATATTGTAAGTGGTATTTTTAATTTTCATTTTCTAATTATTTTTCCTACTATATATAAATGCAGTGATTTTTGGATATTGAATTTGTATCCCATGTCTTTGCTAACTTTTCTTATTGATAATAGGTTTTTTTTTGTAGATTCCTTAGGGAATCTTCCTATGTAAACAATCCTTCCTTCCTATGTAAACAATCATAATATGTTACTGTAGTCTGAACTTCATGCCTCTTAACTTTTTATCTTGACTTACTATACTGGCTAGGACCACTGGTACAATGTTGAGTAGAAATAGTAAAGATGGAACAACATGTTTTATTTCTAATTGTAAAGACATTTAATATTCTATCATGATAACTGTAGGATTTTTATAGATGTATTTTTTCATACTGAGAAAAATCCCGTTTTCTTTGCTGAGGGATAAACATTTTTAAACACAAATGCTTCTCTGCTTCTATTGTGATCATGTTTTTCCCCTTTATTCTGTTTATGTATTATATTGAATTAATGAGTATTACACTAACCTTGCATTCCCAGAATAAGTTTTAGTTGGTTATGATATATTATCATGTTATAAATTGATAGATGTAATTTGATATTATTTTGTTTAGAATCTTTGTGCCTATACTAATGAAGGGTATTTTTAAAGTTTTTCTTTTTATATCCTTTTAAGAATTTTTTGTCAGGATTTTGCTAGCTTTAAAATGAATTGGGAAGTAAATACTTTCTGCAAGTGAGGAAGTGTTTCTATATTAATATGGTTTAGATTTTCTAGTTCTTCTTGTAGTCTGGTAAGTCGTGTTTTTAAAAGAATTCATCCATTTTACCTAGGCAGTCAAATTAGGTTGCATGAAATCCATAATATAACCTCATCGTCCTATGACTGTAGGATCTAATGATGCAGAGAATTTGTCCGCTCTCTCTTGATTAATCTAGCCATGGATTTATCAACATTAATCTAACAAAACTATTTTTTTTGTTGATTTCTTCAACTATAATCAATTGTCTTGGTGTCTCAATTTTTATTTTCCTTATTTTACTTAAATTTTAGTTTATACTTCTAGGTTCTTAGGATTAAAGTACAGATAATTTATTTATGCCTTATCTACTGCAGATATTAAGGCTATAAAATTTCCTTTGAGGACTGCTTTAGCTGCATTTCATTAATTTTAACATTTTGCAATTATTCCATTAAATATGTTTTTAAATTTTCTTTTAAATATCTTGTTTGACCCATGGGTATTAGATATGTATTGCTTCATTTTAAACTATGTGTACCTTTATATATAAAGTATTACTGATTTAAAATTTAATGTTATGGTCAGAGCATTTAATATTTGTGTCTTCAGTCCTTGAGTTTATTAAAAACCTTCTTTATGATCCAGCATCATATGATTAATCTTTCTGAATGTTCCATATGAGCTTGAAAAGAAAATGTATTTTTTAGTTATTGATGGTAGTTCTGTAAATGTTGACATTACCAAATTGATAGTGTTGGTCTAATCTGGGTTTTTTCCCCTCCTATTTCTCTCATTAGTTACTAAGAAAGGAGTGTTGTAATCTTGAACCATAACTAATGATTTGTCTTTTTCACTCCTCCAACTATCACTTCCTATAATTTAAATAAATGTCATAACTGTTATGCCTTCCAGGTGAATTGATCTTTTAATCATAAAATGACCCTCTCTGATTTCACTCATGTGGAATTTAAGAAACAAAATAGATATGAACATAGGCTAAGGGAAGAAAAAACAAGATAAAAACCGAGAGGTAGGCAAACTGTAAGAGACTCTTAAATACAGAGAACAAACTCAGGGTTGCTGGACAGGAGATAGGAGGGGGGTATGGGTTAAATGGGTGATGCATGTTAAGGAGGGCACTTGCTGGGATTAGCAATGAGTGTTCTATGGAAGTGATGAATCACTGAATTATACTGCTTAAACCAATACTACACTGTATGTTACCTAACTTAACTTAAATTTAAATAAATACATTTTTAAAATATTTTTTTCTCTGCTTCTGCTAATATTCTTGAAATTAACATTGTTTAATACTTCAGATTTTAAAACCTTAAAACTCCAGATTTCTTTTTTTATGTTTATTTATTTATTTTTGAAAGAGTGAGAGAGTGTTAGCAGGAAGGGGCAGAGAAAGAAGAGAAAGAATTCCAAGCAGGCTCTATGCTGTCAGCACAGAGCCCACTGTAGGGCTCAAACTCATAAACCCATGCAATCATGACCTGAGCCAAAACCATGAGTCAGATGCTTAACTGACTGATCCACTCAGGTGTCCCAAAACTCCAGTTTCTTATATTTGGAGTTTGTGTGTCATATATTTTTCAAATCTTTCAGTTTTAATCTGATGATGCCTTAAAGTACAATTCTTATCATATGGTTGGGTCTTGCCTTTTTTTTTTTTTTTTTTTGGCTCAGTCTATTTCTGGGTGTTTGTAGTAATTTCATGTTGCTGAGTAGAAGTAAAGGTCTTTGTTATCCTTTTACATTTTAAGAAGAAGGAGAACTGAGGTGGGCTAACTCTTAATTTTTATTTAACTCAACTTAGAAGTTATCCTAAGACATCATCCACGATCCTCTCAGATGTGGATAGTTATCCTTTCTTCATGTTCGAATAGCACTGTTGACATCTCCCAACTGTAGCTTTGTATCATGTACTTTGCATTATAATAGTCTATTACACATACTTGATTGTAAACATTTTGAGAAGTAACTGAATTTTATTTAGTGTTGTATCCTTGATACCTAACACATGCCCTAACCTAGAGTATATACTGAATTTATAATAGTTGAATAAATGGATAAATACATGAGTGTCTTAAGAGATAGAAAGTAAGCATGTAATGGGGCGCCTGGGTGGTTCAGTCGGTTAAGCACCCAACTTCAGGTCATGATCTCATGGTCCATGGGTTTGAGCCCCCCAATGGGCTCTGTGCTGACAGCTCAGAACTTGGAGCTTACTTAGGATTCTGCGTCTGCCTTTCTCTGCCTGTACCCTGCTTAATGCGCGCGCTCTCCCTCTCTCTCTCTCTCTCCCTCTCTCTCTCTCAAAAACAATTTAAAAAATTANGGAATGCAAACTGGTGCAGCCCCTCTGGAAAACAATGTGGAGGTTCTTCAGGAAAATAACAATAGAACTCCCCTAGGACCCAGCAATAACACTGCTGGGTATNGAGCACTGGGTGTTATATGGAAACCAACTTGACAATAAAATATTTTTTAAAAATAATAATAATAAAAATGTTATTGGTATTTTGATAGGGATTGCTTTAAATCTGTAGAATGCTTTCGGGTAGTACCGATATTTTAACAATACTTGTTCTTTGAATCCATAAGTACAGAATATCTTTCCATTTGTATTGTCTTTAATTTCATTTATCAGTGTCTTAGAATTTAGAGAGTACAGGTCTTTCCCCCTGGTTAAGTTCATTTCTAGTTATTTTATTATTTTTGGTGCAGTTGTAAATGAGATCATTTTCTTATTTTCTCTGCTTTCTTATGAGTGTATAGGATTAAATGTATTAATGAATTAAATATATTTGTATACATGATTTTTGTATCCTCACAAACTTATTGAATTTATTTATTAGTTCTGGTAGTTTTTTAGTGTAATCTTTAGAGGTTTTTATATATAGTATCATGTCATCTGCAAATAGTGAAAGTTTTACTTTTTTACCAATTTGGATGACTTTTGTTTCTTATTGTTGTCTGACTGCTATGGCTAGGACTTCCAGTACTATTTTTAATGAAAGTAATGAGCATGGACATCCTTGTCCTGTTCCTGACCTTAGGAAAAAAGCTTTTAGTTTCTCCCTGTTGAGTGTGTTGTTAGCTGTGGGTTTTTCATAGATGGCCTTTATTAAGTTGAGGTATGTTCTTTCTAAACCTCCTTTGTTGAGGGTTTTTATCATGAATGGATTTTGTACTTTTCCAAATGCTTTTCCTGCATGTATTAAAATGATTATATGATATTTATCCTTCATCTGATTAATATGTTGCATCATGTTTATTGATTTATGAATATTAAACCACCCTTGCATCCTGGGAATAAAACCCACCTGATTGTGGTGAATGACTTCTTTTAATATATTGTTGGATTTGGTTTGCTAATAATTTGTTGAATTTTTACATCTATGTTCATCAGTGAAATTGGCCTCTAATTCATATTCTCTCTCTCTCTCTCTCTCTCTCTCCCTTTCTCTCTCTCTCTCTCTCTCTCTCACTTTTTTGTAGTGTCTCTATCTCATTTTGGTATCATGGGAATGCTGTCCTCATAGAATACATTTGGAAACTTTCATCCTCTATATTTTTTGAATCATTTAGAAGAATAGATATCAACTGTTCTTTATATATTTTAATTTTTCTTTTTAAAAGTTTTAAAGATTATTTTGAGAGACAAAGAGAGCAGGGGGAGGGCAGAAAATGAGGGAGAGAGAAATGATCCCAAACAGTCTCTGTGCCATCAGCATGGAGCCAAAAGTCGGGCTTGAATTCATGAACTGTGAGATCATGACCTGAGCAGAAACCAGGAGTTGGGTGCTTAACCAACTGAGCCACCCAGGGGCCCTGATATTAACTGTTCTTTAAAAGTTGGGTAGATTTCACCTGTGAAGCCATCTGGTCTTAGACTTTTGTTGGTTGGGAGTTTTTGATTATTAATTTAATTTCTTTGCTGGTAATCTGTTCAATTTTTTAAATTTCTTCCTGATTTAGTTTTGGGAAATTATATGTTTCTAGAAATTTATCCATTTCTTCCACACTGTCCAATTTGTTGGCATATAATTTTTCATAATATTCTCTTACAATCCTTTGTGATGCTGTTCTTTTTTTTAGTATTTATATATTTTGAGAGAGAGAGAGACAGACAGACAGACACACAGACAGCATGGGAGGGGTAGAAAGAGACGGGGAAAGAGAATTCCAAGAGGCTCCACACTGTCCGTGCAGAGCCTGAGGCAGGGCTTGAACTCAGGAACAATGAGATCATGACCTGAACTGAAATCAAGAGTTGGACTCATAACTGACTGAGCCACTCAGGTGCCCCTGAAGTGGTGGTTTTTATTTCTCCTTCATTTATGATTTTGTTTGAGTTCTCCCCCTTTCTCCTTTTGATAAGCCTGACTAGTGGTTTACTAATTTTGTTGATGTTTTCAAAGAAACAGCTCCTGGNGTTTTTTTGATTTTTTTTTTTTTTTTTTTTTTTTTTTTAGTTTCTATTTCATTTATTTCTGCTCTAGTCTTTACTATTTTTCTCCTTCTGCTGGATTTGGGTTTTGTTTGCTGTACTTTTTCTAGCTCATTTGGGTCGAAGGGTGTAATTTGTTTGAGGTTTTTCTTGCTTCTTAAGATAGGCCTGTATTGCTATGTACAGTTTTGCTGCATCTCAAAGATTTTGGACAATTATGTTTTCATTTTCATTTGTCTCATGTATTTTTCAATTTCCTCTTTGGTTTCTTGGTTGACCCATTTTTTAAAAAATTGCACATTATTTAGTCTCCATGCATTTATGTTGTTTCCAGGTTTTTCTTGGGGTTGATTTATAGTTTCATAGTATTGTGGTTGGATAAGACTCAATTGTTTTGAATTTGTTGAGACTTGTCTTGTGGCCTAATATGTGATCTATTTTGGATAATGTTTCATGTGCACTTGAAAAGAATGTATACTCTGGTGTTTTAGATGGAATATTCTAAATATATGTTAGATCTGTCTGACCCAATATATCATTCAAAGTCACTGTTTCCTTGTTAATATTCTGTTTGGACAATCTATCCATTGATGTAAGTGGGATTTTAAAGTCCCTTACTATTATTGTATTACTATTGATTACTTCTTTTGTTATTAGTTGCTCCTATGGTGGGTACATATTTACAATTGTTATCTTCTTGTTGGATTGCTCTCTTGATGATTATATAGGGTCCTTTCTTTTCTTAGTCTTTGCTTTAAAGGCTATTTTGTCTGATATAAATATTGCTACTCTGGCTTTCTTTTCACATCCATTTGCAATGACAAATCTGTCTCCTCACTTTCAGTCTGCATGTGTCTTTAGGTCTGAAATGAGTCACCATATGCATTTTGATTGGAACATTTAATCCATTTATATTCAAAGTTATCATTGTACTTATTCTATGTACTTATTACCTTTTTTGTTACTTGTTTTATGGTTGTTTCTGTAGTTCTTTGTTGTTACTTTCTTCTTTTGCTCTATTCTCTCATGGCTTGCTGGCTTTCTTTAGTCATATACTTAGATTCCTTTCTCTTTATTTTCTTTATATCTGTTACTAGTTTTTGATTTGAGGTTACCATTAGGTTTATAGATAATATCTTATGCATATAGCAGTCTGATATAAACTGATTTAGTTTGAACTTATTCTTTACTTCTCTACCCTCCCACCTTATCCTTTAGATATATGGTGTCTTAACGGGCATCATTTTGTTTTGTGAATCCCTAGACTGATTTTTATAGATATGTTTACTTTTACTGCTTTTGTGCTTCCTACTTTTCTTACTCCTACTTATGGTCTTTCCTGTACACTCAGCGTCTCCTTTAACATTTCTTGTAGGGCTAGTTTGATGGTCATAAATTCCTTTAACTTTTTCTTGTCTGAGAAACCCTTCTTTTATTTTGAATGATTGCCTTGCTGCATGGAGTATTCTTGGTTGCTGTTATTTTTTTTTCCTTAAGCATTTTGAATATATCCTGCCACTCCCCTCTGGCCTGCAAAGTTTCTGCTGAAAATCCATTGAAAGCCTTATGGGGTTTCCTTTGTATGTAACTACTTTCTTTTCTCTTGTTGCTATTAAAATTCTCTTTATTACTACTTTTTGTCATCTTAATTACTATGTGTCTTGGTGTAGACCTCCTTGGGTTGATTTTGTTGGGAGATCTCAGTCTCCTGGATATGGATTTCTGTTTCCTTTCTCAGATTCAGAAACTTTTTAGTTACTATTTATTCTAATGAATTTTCTGCCCCCCTTTCTCTCTCTTCTCCTTCTGAGATCCCTATAATGCAAATGTTATTATGCTTGATGGTGCCATTGACTTCTATTTTCGTTTATTATTTTTCACCCTTCTGTTCAGTTTGATTACTTTTAGTTACTGTCTTCCAGATCACTGATCCATTCTTCTGCTTCCTCTCATCTACTATTTATTCCATAGTCTATTTTTAATTTCATTTATTGAGTTCTTTATCCCTGATTAGTTCTTTCTGTATTCTTTGTTGAGGGTCTCATCAAGTTTTCCATGCTATTCTCAAGTCCAGTGAGTATCTTTGTGACCATTACCTTAAATTCCTATCAGGTAAATTAATTAGCCCTGTTTTGTTTACCTCTTTTGTTGCGATTTTTCACCTGTTTTCTTATTCTTTGTTTCATTTGAAATCCATTATTTTGTCTTCATATTGACTATTTCTATCAGTTTCTATGTGTTAAGAACGTCTGCTACATCTCCTGCTCTTTTAAGTAGTGTTCTTATGAAAAAGAGGTCCTGTAGTGCCCTGCAGTGCAGTCTTCCTCATTTACCCAAACTGATGCTTCAGGAGTGTCTCTTATGTGTGATGCATGTCCCTTGCTGTTGTGGCTGAGCCACTTTACCTTCAGAGCAGCTGTCTGCAATGGCTTCCTTTGCCTCTTGTAGGCAGGGTTTGGTCGTGTGTTAGTGGGCCATTCTGGGCTGGCTGTCTTGTACTTGAGTCAGACCATGCCTTTGCCAGAGATGCAGTTGCACCAAACTGCAGGGGACTTTCCCCTTCTTGCCCCCCGAGAGGTTTTCATTGGAGTAGGTGGGACTTGCAGTAAGACCAGATGTCTGCCCCCAGCCCACTGCTGGGGCTGCAGTTGGACTGATGTTCATGGTTATCTTCCCTTCTCCCCAGAGTAGCAGTCACTTTGACATGGTTCTCGCACACGTCCATGCTTTTAACACTGCTTTGGATGGACTCCTACCAAAGGTGTGTTGAATGAAGCAGGTCCACAGGAGAATGTTGATGTGGTAAGGTGCATGGTGCCAGTAAGGCCTGTACTGGTCCACTATGTGAGGAGACCTTTAGTCACCCTGGAAATGGGATGGAGGGGGGATGTCGACAGAAGAACTTGGGGGCAGGGTGTATTGCTACCAAGCTAGGTGGAGAGTATTCTTGCTGCACTGTCTGCTGGGAGGAAGAAGGGAAATGGTACCTGATAGGTCCCTTGGTTTTGAAGCTCCCAAAGATCTCTGCCCCTTTAGCACATGCTCTGAGATTGGTAAATAAATCCTCTTTTATACCTCAGACATTTTTCAAACTGCTGCTTCTATGCTATATCCCAGTGGGGCTATTTGTTGTGTTGGCTCTTTAAGGGTGGGGAGTCAGTTTCCTATTGCCCCCCTGGCTCTTCCAGAGCGAAGTGGCTGAGTTTTTAAGTTCTAGGTGTTAAGTACCACTGATGGTATGAAGTCACACAGTTAAGCCCTTACGGTTTCAAAGCCAAATATTATAGGGATTTGTCTTCCCAGTACAGGTCTCCCATGTCTGGGTGCCTGGTGTGTGAGTCTACTTCTCTCCCCTTTCCATGTCCATGGTTTCTCCCCCACCCCCCAAAAAAAGTCCTACAGGTTAGTTTGGCTCCCAATTATGCCCTTCCTATTCTCTTGAATGTGGTTTCTCTATGCTTAGCTGTGGAGAGTCTGTTTAGTCTTTGGGTTGTTTTCTGAATTATTTACTCTAATGTGGGTGTTATCTATCTAGTTGTCCCACCTTGTGGGACAAGGTGAGTTTAGGATCTTCCTACTTTGCCATCTTTTCTAGAAATAGTCTATAGATTGTTGTCTTATTTGAATCTCTGTAAAAGATAATGATTTGAACAAAAATAAAAACCATATAGGGTAGGGTTTCTATGTGAAAGTAAAATGTGTGACAACAATAGCACAAAAGCCTGGAGATGAAAAATGAAAGTATATATTGCATGAAATGGTATAATATTTAAATGTAGGCTGTGAAAAGAAATACTTTTAGTATTTGTTCTAGGGTTAATAGTATATACAAATCTAAACAAAAACAAAATTATAGCTAATAAAAAGTCAATAATGCCAACTAAGGGTAATCACAAAAATAATCAGCTAGTCCAAAATAAGACAATGAATGGAAAAATGTACCGAGGAACAGATAAACAAATAGTAAAATAATAATCAAACTTAACTATATTAATAATTACATTAAATAATGTAAAATACATCAAATAGGAGGCAGAGATTGTCATAACTGGATACAAAAAGCAACACCAAACTATACTGCCTATGAGAAGTGCACTTTAAATATCAAGACACAAATTGGTTAATTGCAAAGGCTAGGAAAAAATAATGCACAGAGGAAAAGACTTTAAAAAGTAGAAATGATCAGCGGAGTAGAATAGTGAGTTCAGAAATAGAGTCACACTTAAAAGAAACAACTGACTTTTGAAAAATGTGCAAAAGCAATCCAATGGAGAAAGGGTGTTGTTTCCAACAAAAGGTGCAGGAACAAGTGCATATCAAGATGCAAAACAACAAACTTCAATGTACATATCATGCCACATACAAAAATTGAAGTGCATCATTCACGTAAACCAAGTGCTATAATATTTCTGGATAAAAATTTTTATAACTTTGGATAAGGTGAAAATTTCTTAGATATATCAAAAGCACAATCCATAATAGAAAAAATTGACTTGTACATTAATTAAAAAACATTTGCATTTTGTAAAACACCATTAAGAGTATGAAGAGACAAACCATACACTGGGAAAAGATTTTTGCAAATCATCTATCTGATCATTTTTACCCAGAATATGTAAAGAACATTCAAAACTCAATAATGAGAAAACAAGTAACACAAAGTGGGTAAAAATTTTAAACAGACACTTTATCAAAGAAGTTAAACAGGTGGTAAATAAATGTGTGAAAAGATGATCAATGTTGCTGGTACTTAGGGAAGGGCAAATTAATGCTACAATGGGAAAATAGTGCATTCCTTTTAGAATGATTAAAAGTTAAAGGACTGTATAAAGTGTTGGTAAGGATGTAGAGAAACTTGAACTCTGCTACATTGCTGGTGGTGGTGTAAAATGTTTAACCAGTTTGGATAGCAGTTAGGTTTTTAGAAACTGCCAAGCATATGATTCTGTCATTTCGCTTAAGGGAAATTAAAGTGTACGTCCATACACAGATTTATATGTAAACATTCAGAGCAGATTTACTTGTATTATTTAAAGGCATGACAATGTGGATGAATCTCAAAATAATTATGTTGAGTGAAAGAAGACCAAAAAAGAATACATGAAGTATGATTCAATTTAGAGAAAATTCTAGATAACACAAACTAATCTAGAGTAACAGAAAGTAGATCAGTGGTTGCCTGGAATGAGAAATGGTGGAAGGTGAGGTTATAAAGGTGTATAATAAGTTCATTGTGGGTGATAGATATAGTTATTATTTTTAAATTATTTTTTTTAACAATTACTCATTCTTGAGAGGCAGAGTGGGGAAGGAGCAGAGAGAGAGGGAGACACAGAATCCGGAGCAGGCTCCAGGCTCTGAGCTGTCAGCATGGAGCCTGATGCGGGGCTTGAACTCACTGACCGTGAGATCATGACCTGAGCCGAGGTTGGACACTTAACCAACTGAGCCATCCAGACGCCCCTAGATATGGTTATTATTTTAATTGTAGTGATGGTTTCACAGGTAAATATGTGAAAAGTTATCAAATTGGATCTAAATATGTGTTGCTTATTGTATGTTTATTTAACTATTTTATTGATGTAATTATTGATACTGTGAAACTTTCATGAGAAATTCATTATGTCTCTGTTCAATATGAGAGATACCAAGCAAAACAAATTTAACCATGTCTAAAGTATTTTTTTATCATTTAAATATCTATATGGAAATAAAGCTGAGTTATATAGTCAGATTTCAGGCCCAAGGATGGAGAACAGAAAAATGTAGGTTCAAGAAGCCTGAATCTTGAGCTCACCCTGGCACTTTGTTAGTATATATAGTTGGAGCCTTGTATTTTTATAATGATGAACATAATTGTTGAGTTGAATTTTGAGTCTTGAAACTAAAATAGCTATCAGTGGGAGATATGTGGAGCCCAATTATAAATGAATGAAATTGTAATTGTAACTTGCTTAATATAGTAATTATTGAGGCAGATGTATAGTAGTTTATAGCACTAAGACTTTGTGATATTTTTTTCTCAATACCTTTCAGAAGACAAGTAACAGTGGACAGGCAGAATTGGATGTGGAATCTGACATGTTTTTAGGATTTTTCTGCAACAAACCAGGGCTTGTATGTTGGTAAGCAATGCTAGTGACCAAACATTTGGGCTCAAGAATCACAGAGGACAGTGTGTGGTAGTGAAAGAGCTAGATGCTAAAAGTGGGCAATGAAATGTAGGACTTTTGAGTGGGATGTCAATACTAAAAGAACATACATGTCAATACATACAAGTATCACTAATTTACTGGTAGTAGTTATAACAAGTAAGCAAAACTTTAAATCACCTTCTCAGGATGTCCATAGTTTCAGGATGTAGAATGTCAAGTAGTATCAAGAACAGAGACTTGAGAGTTGGGCAAATTTGGTTTGGAATCCCAGGTTCACCATATATCAACTGTATAATCACAAGTAAGAGTTGTGGTGTCTTTATGTGACAAGTAGAAATAATATCTACCTTTTTAAGGTAATAGAGCTAGCAGAGATAGTGTATGTAAAGTACATAGTACTGTAGGCCGCTGTAGTCTAACACGGGAATTTGCTCTAAGTTAGAAAATGGCCCTGAAAATTCAGACCCTTACAAACACTTTCAAACCATACTCTGCAGTGTCCATGTAAGAATTATAGGTATTCTCTATAAAGTACTTAGTATGATGCCTTGTACATGGCACAAAGTACATGCTCAAAAAAGAATAGCTAGTATGCACATTATTAAAGAAATTAGGTAAATTAGGATCTGAAATTCAGAAATTAGGATCTGAATTAGGAGTCAGAGGACTTGGTCCAAGTTGCAGGTCTAGCACCAATAATACTTATGTGCCCTTTAGCCACTCACTTGTCATTTCTCCTTTTTGATCTAATTACCTCTAATGACCCTTCTACCTTTGTGATTCTATAGCTTGCTTTTTCTGTTTTTTTTTTTCTTTTTAAATTGAAGTATACTTGACACACAATGTTGATTAGTTTCAGGTATACAATATAGTTATTTGACAATTTTATATACTATACTATGCTCACAAGAATACCATGTGTCATTTCCTTCTGATTATATTCATTCTCATGACTTACTCATTCCATAATTGGAAGCCTCTATCTCCTTCTCACCTTCACCCTTTTTTTCCCCAGCCCCCTACTCTGGCAACTATGTTTTCTATATTTATGGGTATGTTTTGTTTATTTTTTAGAATCCACATATAATTTAAATCATGTGGTCTTTGTATTTCTTTGTCTGATTTATTTTACTTAGCATAATACCCTCTAGGTCCATCCATGTTGTGACAAATGGCAAAATTTGATTATTTATGGCTGAGTAATATTCTTTGTGTGTGTGTATACACGCATCACATCTTCTTTATTCATTTATGGATGGATGGACACTTGGGCTGCTACCATATCTTGGCTATTGTAAATAATGGTGCAGAAAACACAGGGGTTGCATATATCTTTTCAAATTACTGTTTCTGTTTTCTTTGGGTAAATACCCATTAGTTGAATTCATGGAACATATGGTGGTCCTATTTTTAAGTTTTTGAGGAAACTGCAAACTGTTTACCACAGTAGCTATACCAGTTAACATTCCCAACAACAGGGTACAAAGATTTCTTTCTCTCTATGTCCTCACCAAACTTGTTATTTCTTTTTTTTATACTAGCCACTTTGACTGGAGTGAGGTGATCTCTCTGTGGTTTTGACTTGCATTTTCTGATTATTAGTGATGTTGAGCATGTTTTCATATGTCTGCTGGCCATTTGTAAGTTGTCTTTGGGGAAATGTCTATTCATATCCTCTGCGTTTTTAAGTATATTTATTTTGAGAGAGACAGAGAGACAGGAAGAGACAGAACAAGCTGGAAGCAGCAAATGGGGAGGGGCAGAAAGAGGGAATCCCAGGCAGACTCCATGCTGTCAGTGTGGAGCCCAACTTGGAGCTCACACCCATGAACTGTGAGATTATGACCTGAGCCAAAATCAAGAATGTGACACTCAACTGACTGAGCCACCCAGCTGGCCCTCATCTGCTACTTTTTAAATCAGATTATTTGGGGGGTTTTGGTGTTGTGTAAGTTTTTAGAAATATATTTTAGATATTAACTTCTTAGTGCATGTATCATTTGCAGATGCCTTCTCTCATTCAGTAGGTTTCCTATTAATTTTGTTGATTGTTTTCTTTGCTGTGCAAAAGCTTTTTATTTTGCTATAGACCCAATAGTTTATTCTTGCTTTAGTTTCCCTTGTCTGAAGGGACACGTCTAGAAAAATGTTGCTAAGGCTGATGTCAAAGATTACTTCCTATGTTTTCTCTTAGGAGTTCTATGGTTTCAAGTCTCATATTAATGTCTTTAATTCATTGTGAGTTTGTTTCTGTGTATGGTGTAAGAAAGTGGCCCAGTTTCATTCTTTTGCATATAGCTGTCCAGTTTTTCTAGCACCATTTATTTAAAAAGATGGTCTTTTTCTCCATTGTGTATTCTTGCCTCCTTTATTATAGATTAACTGACCACATAAATGAAGATTTATTTCTGGGCTTTCTACTGTGTTCCATTGATGTGTGTGTGTGTGTGTGTGTGTGTGTGTGTGTTTTGTTATGTTTTTTTTGCCAGTACCAAGCTATTTTGATTACTGTAGCTTTATAGTATATCTTGAAATCTGGGATTTTGATACTCCCAGCTTTGTTATTTCTCACAACTGCATTGGCTATTCATGGTCTTTTGTGGTTTCATTCAAATTTTTAGGATTATTCTAGTTCTGTGAAAAATGCAATGGTTATTTTGATAGGAATTCATTGAGTCTGTAGATTCCTTTATGTAGTCTGGCCATTTAACAATATTAAATCTTCTACTCCATGAGCATGGAATATTGTTCTTTTTGTGTCCTCAATTTCTTCTTACCAGTATTTTATAGTTTTCAGAGAATAGGTCTTTCACCTTCTTGGTTAAGTTTATTCATAGGTATTTTATTCTTTTGGTACAATTATAAATGGAATTGTTTTCTTAATTTCTCTTTCCATTCCTTTGTTATTAGTGTGTAGAAATGCAGCAGATTTCTTTATGTTAATTTTGTATTTTATAACTTTACTGAATTCGTTTATTTTAATAGATTTTTGGTGGGTTCTTTAGGGTTTTCTGTGTAGAGTGTTATGTCATCTGCAGACAGTGAAAAGTTTTACTTCTTCCTTCTCAGTTTGGATGTCTTTTATACCTTGTCATAGTGTTATGGCTAGAACATACAGTGCCCTTTTTCTGTTCTTTGCATTGTTTTCCTTTTTATAATTAAAAACAATAAAAATTTAAGCAGTGAGTGAAGAATTAAATGTTGGTTTCTCTCACCCAAATCCTTAACTACTATCAACTGTCTCTTTAGTAAATTTGTGTGTGTGTTTTTTTTCCCACACACACACACACACACACACACACACACACACACACCCCACAGGTTATTCTAAACATACTGTTCTATATCTTAATTGATTTTTTCCAAGTAACAATTTATCTTGAAGATTTTTTCATATCATATAGATCTATTCTGCTACATGTTTTTTTTTGTCAATAACATCATAAGATGTATGTTATATTCCTTATTAGTGGAAGTAATATAGTTTATTAGTCCTCTATGAATGGACACACAGCTTATTTTTCCTTTGCTTTATTTTGAAAGACCTTTATCTCTCCTTCTATTCTGAATGACAGGCTTGCTGGACAGAGGATTCTTGGCTGCATATTTTTTCTGTTTGTCACATTGAAGATTTCCTGCCATTCCTTTCTGGCCTGCCAAGTTTCAGTAGATAGGTCTGTCACCACTCTGATAGGTTTCCCTTTGTATGTTAGGGCCCTTTTCTCCCTAGCTGCTTTCAAAATTCTCTCTTTGTCTTTATGTTTTGCCAGTTTCACTATATGTCATGCAGAAGATTGATTCAAGTTATGTCTGAGGGGAGTCCTCTGTGCCTCTTGGATTTCAATGTCTGTTTCCTTCCCCAGATTGGGGAAGTTCTCTACTATAATTTGTTCAAGGACTCCTTCAGTGCCTTTCCCTCTCTCTTCCTCTTCTGAAATTCCTATGATATGAATATTGTTCCGTTTGATTGTATCGCTCAGCTCTCGAACTCTCCTTTCCTGTTCCTGGATCAGTTTATCTCTCTTTTTCTTGGCTTCCTCTTTTTTTTGTAATTGTGTCTTCTAATTCACCTATTCTCCTCTCTGCCTCTTCAATCCGTGCATTGGACGTCTCCATTTTATTATGCATCTCATTTATAGCATTTTTTAATTCATCACAACTATTTTTAAGCTCCATAGTCTTCATAGCAATGGTTTCTCTGATGTATTCCATGCCTTTTTCAAGCCCAGTGATTAATTTTATAACTATTGTTCTAAATTCTTGTTTAGTTATGTCGCTTATATCTGTTTTGAGCAGTTCTTTAGCTTTCATTTCTTCCTGGAATTTCTTTGGAGGAGAGTTCTTCCATTTCATCATGTTCGCTAGCTTTCTGTTTCTTGTTACTTTAAAAAACTTTTGCATAAAGCACTCTGCACCTGCGAATACTGCTGTATTAAAGAAGGCTCTTTGACTGTCCAAAGTCTGTCTGTTCATGAAGTGTTCTTTGAATGGTGTCTCTTGGTCTCTCTTGTTGAGACTTTGGTTAGTTTATTTTCCTACTCGTAGTGGTATTTGGGACTCTCCACCATGTGTACTTTGGCTTGTTTCTTGAGGAAGCCCTGGAAAAGAAAACAGATAGACAAACAGGGAACAAAGGCACACAAACGCACAGGCAAATCCAAAAACACGTGAACTGAAGGGGAAAAAGAAAAAGAAGGGGAAAAAAGAGGAAGGAGGAAAAACAAATATTAAAAAAAATTAAAAAAAGAAAAAAGAAAAGAAAAAACCAAAAAGACAAAGGACAGTCTAAGAGCATAAAACCAGAATTTCCAGCTACAAATAAAGAGCTGAGTGTATGCAGTGCTGATGGAAGAGCATATACAAAGAGAGAAATGACAGGGTGGGGAGGAAGTGAAATTGGAAGAGAAATGACCAGGCAGAGAGACTAAGAGGCTTAAATCAGAGAAAGAAAGAGGAGAATATGGTTAGAGGCAAAGAGAAATAAATGAAGATAATGTTATTCAGAGAAACTATATAGTCTGATTACTCCAGAGAGAGAGAGAGAGAGAGAAAGAGAGAGAGAGAGAGAGGTAGCAGTGGAGGTGTAGAATATACATCTAGAGAATGGATTAAATGTGACTGTTTAAGCAAACCAGTGAGCAGAGTGCCCAGTCCAGCAGAGGGGAGGGATACGAATGAGAGAAGGGGAAAATATATCTGAATAGAAAAAATTGATCTAGAATTAATCATGGCACTGCATCTATGTTGGTCTTGCCCCAGCCTCTGGTTAAAAAAAAAAAAAAAAGGGCAGCTCTCTAGTGGGGATGGGCATGGTTTGGTGTAGGTGGGTCTTAGCCTCCACTGCATTCCACAGGTCACGTCCTGAGGTCCCGCCTTGCTGGTTGCAGGGAGAAAAATGGCGGCACCCTCGTCCCTTCTCGAACCAAGCATTGCAAATCACTCTTTTGAGTCTGCTCTCCCTGTGCCAAAGGTGTAGCCAAGGTGGGCTGTGCTCTATGTCCCAAGCCACACCTCATTTCCAGATCTTAGTCCACGCACCCCATTTATATCCCCCAAAATGTAAACCTGCAGGCTGAGTACCTCTGAGCAGTTTCAAACCTGTCGCCTCCCCACTGGGGATCGAGCCGAACTAGAAGAGCGGCGGATCAGCTTCAGGCATCCTTCTTCCCCTCTGGGTCAAGCTGGCGAGCAGAGGAGCCATTTCTCCTGCCTTCGCCTGGGAGAAGTCATCCTGCTCAAGGTCAGATACACAGCTGGAAAATGGATCTCTCTGTGTCCTGAGTCAAGGTTTTTCTCTTCTCCAGGGACAGGGACAGTGTCTTGAGCAGTTTCAGCTGCTCTTTCTTTTCCCCTTGACTCACCATGGCTCCCCACAAAGGGGGCTCCCTCCCCTCCCTCCATGTCTCCATCCCAACCGGTTTTTATCTTCACCAGTTTGCACTCACGCTATAAGGTATTCTCAGCAGACTCTGTCTCCTTTTCCTCCCAAATTCCTGGATTCTGTAAGGGTTCCTATGATTTCAGGCCTTCTCCATTCGAGAGATGGGGGCAAGTGAAGTGTAGGGAGCTCCCTAAGTCTCCGCCATCTTCCCTCCTCCCTCTTCCTTTGCTTTAAAAACAATGCAGTAATCACTTATCTGTGCACATTCTTTTTTGCATATGCATACATTCATAAGATGTATTTTTAGAAGTTGAGTTTCTAGGTCAAAGGTGTGTGTAGTAAAATTTTGATAATCTTGAAAAGAGGTCCTCCAAAAGAATGAACACATTTATACGGTCACTAACTATATATTTGTAATTATCTCCCAATACATTTACCAACACTGTATAACTTGCTTTTTAACAGAGATTAAGTTTCTCATTGACAGGATTTAATTCATCCTCTATTAATCACATTTTTTTTTCCTCTAGGAATGACTTGATTTGACAAACATTTAGTCTCGTAAAACTTTATTGTGTGTAAAGTATAATATTAGATGTTTGGAGAAGTCAGAATTCATTAGATACAGTCTCTACTCCTGACCAGATGCTAACACAATTGAGGGAGGCAGACACATTCTGGCCTCAGATTACCTTTTCCACCTTATCTATTTGTAATAACTTTTGTGAGCACCGTGGGACTGAAAATGAGCAAGTTTCATGAATATTTTAAGTGAGTACTAGAAGTTTCATGAATATGTTAAGTAGATGTGAGAATTTCCATGAATATATTAAGTAGGAAAATGATTAGCATGAACAGTGCAGCCATAGCTCACTAACCTCTATCTCCCCTGTGCTCATTTGCTACCTTTGTATTTTTTCACTGTTATGAGCTAGTACAAGGAGATATGATTGGGGATTTATGACTTACCGTATCTCTTTCATGCCTCTTGCAGGTTAGCTGACTCACAATTCCAGGTGTCTATAACTAGATTAAAACACTTCTGTATCACTGTGAAAAAGAACTCCCCTCTGGAAAGCCATGATGTTTTAATAAGCAGCAGAATGCCACAATCAGGACAACAAGGTAAATAGTAAACATAAATGAGGCTTCTGGAAGCAAAATGGATGGTAGGGGGATTGGGGAGAGACAACAATAATAGCAAAATACAAAAATGAAGACAAATATTGGCTACATTTAAGTTCTTACAGGCCTTATGTTAGGTTTTTAATATTCATCTTTACTAATTCAGGCTGAATGTGCACATGAAGTATTCTTTACAAAGGCCCATTCCTTATTAAATACCTCAAGGTAAATAAGTGCTCTGGCCTCCTCTTTGCCCTAGTCTTACCCCCTGGGTGATGTAATGAGAGCCACTTGAACTGTTTAGTGCAAGTAGCTGGATACTCCATAGGTGAGGGAAGAGGAAAATGACTTTTGTTCTTTTTTTTTGCACACAAAGGGGAAGGCGGCAGCTGTCTCCCATCTCTCCTAAAAAGGTTTCTTCCTGACTCCAGCCTTTTGATGTGCAAATAAAATCACACCAGCTACTGGATAGTCCTTTGCCTCTAGGATTTGTGACAAAGAGGTGTCCCAAGGTCAAGGACTTAATACTTCTTGAAATAGAAATACCTCTGTAGATAATGCTCCCTTCTCCAAGAACCCTCTGACCTAACCTACGTACCTGTACTGTGACATAGCCACTTGACTTTGGGGGATAAATTTAAACTACAGATCTAATCGTATGGTATGTAGACATGTTTTGAGAAGTGAAAGTAAGCTTTCTCTTACGTTAGAGCATATACATTTTTGTAGCTCAGGAGGCTAAGGCTTTTTCCAGGATCACTGACAAATTCCAGAAAGTTTTATTTCCCCACACCTTGGTAAGGCTGCATCCTGCAATGCTTTCACTCAAGCTGTTCCTGATTTTTACTGAGATGCATTGTTTTATGAACAGGAAGGGATTGGGAGTCCAGAAGCCCACCTAAGCTTAGAAGCAGTTTATAATAGTCATTATATACGCCTTTGGAGTAAAGGAAGGGAGTTTTGTTTTTGGTTTTATTTTTGGAGGGATTTTGGAATGTGTTGTAGAGAAGCTGGCTCTTAAAAATGGGCAGGAATTGTCAGACAGGAGGGGGCTGGAAAATTTTTTCACCTAGAGCAGTGCTTCTCAAAATTTCCAGTAGAGGAGGACTCCAAATAGCAAAAGGCAGTGACCACAAACCTCTGGGGCTGGGATTGGAGAGGAGTGTGTGTGCTGCCACAGCCACTATCAGTAGTAGTGGTGGAGAGAATAGTTAGAAATAGGCTTATCATTGCCTTGAAATTTTGCATTCAGGTTCAAATAATACAGTTTCACCTCTAAATCTTTGTGATCAAAGTTAGGTGTGTCCTGGTTTCTCCTCCATTCTCACATCCTCAGGGAATAGTTCCTCCATTTAAAAAACTGGAACATAGATGGCTCATCACAAGCAGAGTCAGGGAGGTAAGACTTGAGGGGAAGTACAGAGAAATGTGAATTAGTTGTTGAGTTGGGATGGGGGAAGCACTTCTAGTGGATAGTGATGGAAAAAGGGTGGACCAGGTAGTACATTGCATAGGTCCTTAAATGCTGTGCTAAAGAATTAGAATTTTACTTGATGGCAAATGAAAATCCAATAGTCTTGGCAAGAGAAGTGCTGAATCACATAAGCTGCCAGGAGGTGGAAGGTGACTCAGGCAAAAAGTTTTCTAGGAGGCTAAAGAGGGTGAGAGGACTGTGGGCCTGAATTGGGACTTTGACTATGGGAAAAAAGGAGGTGTAGATCTAAGTTGAACTGGGAGATACAACCATGCTGGATATGGGAGATCAGAGTGAAATGAGTAGACTTGTACCCACAACATTTGAGAGGATAATAAATCTCACAGAATTTTTCCTTTGATGTTTTTTTTTGCTTTGTGATTTTATCCCCTCCCACATTGATGTTCAAATATACAAAGTAGTATTTTTTTTTAAGATCAAGTCAAATTATACCCATGACACACTTTTGTTTTAATTTCTGAATTTACCAGGTAGATCTTACAATTTTATTATAAAGGTAGATATTAAAAATTAGTATTTCTTCCCGTCTCTCTCAGAAATTACTTCATGGCTTCAAAAATCTATAAAATAAAATTTCTTTAGAGGGTAGTAAAAATATCTATTAATTCTAATGAAATGTTGTATCTATTCCTACTGATGCTTAACTGCAAAAATAATATCTGCTTATTGTGGTAAAATCCAAGGTGAAATTTCCGTCTAAGAATCTACCACTACCCATCAAGAAACCTACTCTTTCTAGGTTAAGACTATTCATGGTAGTTTGGTGCTTATCTCTTCAGACCTTATACATTTATATGAATATTTAGTTATATATACATGATTTATATATGTATACACTATATGCAGTTACTACTGTATATAGTAACGTATATAGTTTTTTGTTTTTTTAAGTAGGATGGATAGTTCTCAGTTTTATAAATTGCTTACGTATAGATGGGATTTAACTGTCCCCTTTTTGTGAAACATTTAGGTTACTGACAAGAAAGTCTGCATTTAAAATAAACATCAGCTACTGGGATGCTAGTCATGGTGCAAATTAAGTCAGCTGGTGAGTAAAAATGAATCCATTTCAAATTTTTATTTTGATAACTTTGCTTAGATTTTGTTGTTTAGAATACTCACATGATGATACCACTGATGGCAAAGATAATTACTCTCAGATTCTGTTAGTAAGAGTGAGAATTTAATGCATTTTTACTGAGGAGAAATTTGGCAATATGTATCAAGAGTTTGAAAATGATTTATCTCCTTCGATCTGTAATTCCATATCTGGGGATAAATTTCAAAGTAATAATGCTGTAGAAAAAGATTTATGGATATTTAATAGTGTTATTTATTAGTAGAAAAAAACATGAAACCAAATACTAGTAATTAAGTAAATGACAGCACATTAATATGACTGAATTATAGTTTGCAGCCAATATAACCATGTTTTCACACTTAGTTGCATGAAAACTGCTTGTGATACAATGTCAAAGGAAAAAGCTGATGTGATCTCTTGAAATGCTTTCTTTATATTTTTAGTTTTATATAGGAAACTTTTTTTACATAAAGAATTAACCTTATTGTGATCATTTGTGCTGGAAGAAATAACAGATGTTATGAAGGGAAGGTCTTTATGAAAGTTAGTAAGATGTCTAAGGGTCTTCAGATAGGTGAGCATCATTTTGTTTCTGTTTGTGTGGCAAATGAGGTAGCAACATGGGGTCTCACTCTGGATAAGAATGTGAAGGACTCACTAAAGGACTATAGCACAGAAGGTGATGTTTGTCTGGATGAGTTTTCATGTGAATTCTTCAAATACGAAGCACAACTCCTTTTTACCTTCTGACAGCATCCCTCCCATGACTGACACAGATGGAGGACAAAACCCAAATCTATCACTTTGAAAACATTTTATAGGATTGTATTGTATGTGAAAGCACATTTTGGGAGATTGTTCAAACCTCAAAGTTAGGGGCCAATATGAGAGAAGCTGTTTTACCCTTTGAAGTTAAAAGATGAAAGAAGGCAGAAATCTCAGATTTCTAACAGTTAAGAAGTAGCGAGCAAGCACAAAATTTTAGGTAGGGTTATTCTACTTGAAACACAAATTCTACCTGTTACCTATGTCATAATTCTTGGTATTTTTAAATTTTTTTTAACTTAAGGGAGAACATTTAATCTGTAGTTCAAATAAAACTGCCAATAGTTTAACTCCATTCCTTTGGAGCATGCAATTAAGATACCTACCATTGCTTGATGGTGGCACCCTCACATATCAGTGTCACTTTTTATGATGGTTCCAAAGGTCTGTAAGATGAATAACCAAACCTAATGTGTAAGGTGAACAAATGTAGTAAACAGGTTTCCCAGTATCCAACTATTCATCAAGTGGTTTTGTGTCCTAACCTCCTCCCCCTGTCCTTCACCTTATTTCCTCTTCTTCCCCCTTTTTCCCTTCCTTTATAAAAATTGCCTCTTCCTCAGCCAAATTATGTCATTTTGGTAGATGCTGAAAATCATAATACCTCAGTCTTGGGGTACAGAAATCAGTCCTTTTTGAACATCTTGAATTGCAGATGTGCAATTCAAAATTGCTTTCTGGCCATTAGCCTAGAAGGGTATAAGCCTGAAATTATTTATGGCTATATTTACAGGCTTGTAGAAAAATCTCTGGGTTGGAATTCTATCTCTTGCAATCAAAGAGTTCTGACTATTTCAATGATTATATTGGATTAGCAGAATCAGAGACAGCAGTAGGTATACAGAATTATTCTTGGGCATACTAACTTTATTTTCTTTAACTCTAAAATCAATATGAGTATTTAAGGAGTAAAGCAGTAGGCACTTTGCAAAAGATGCCAAACTTCAGTTTCTTTGAAGCCATTTAGCTGTAGGGAAGAGCTGGAGATGATTAGGACAGGGAGTTTGACTTATAAATAAGAAATGAGAAGGGATGCAGTGATACCCTTCTACAGCACAGAAGTTACGTCTTGAAAAGGAATAGAAGGAATTAATTTAGAGTCCCAGGCATCCCACTTTTCATCTGCTCTCAGAAACAGAAATGTGATAGAATATATTATATAGTGATAATACAGAATTTGCCCTTTTCAGATTGTAAGAAAGATAAGCCTGTGGATAGATTTCTTGCCTCTTGGTTCAGCTAAAGAAAATCCGCTTTCTATCGCATATTGCTCATATCAGGGAGGGTCCACAGAAGCTGTGGGATCCCACTTTCCTTTGCACGACAAACNCTCTCCAACAACCACAAAAATGTCATTATCCAAATGGACTATTACCATCTTGGTATCCCTTAAACAGGTTTCTGTATTTCAAAACATGTGGAATATTTTGAGATTAAATATGATTCACATCAAAATCTAAGTGCTAATCAGTTTTAAAAGTCAGTTTGTAGAAAATCAAGGCCAAGTGGTGACTTTATTTGTACTCAGTAGAATTCTGAATTCCTGAAATTACCATTTTCTCAATTTCTAGTTTGAGAGCTCACTCTAGTCTTCCTTTGGCTAATGTGTAAGTAGTGTTTTGATAATTGATTCATCACTTGAAGGTGCATCGAGTATTGCCTCCTATGTGTACCAAGTATAGAATATGAGTGGTATTTATTGATGTCAAGAACTTTTCAGGTTTTACATAGAGGGAAGCACATATAAAGTATTGTGTTAGAGCAAAACATCTGTAATCTTACCCTAATTCCTTAATTTATACACTGTTCATCTTTGTGCTGGGAAGTGCATTGGTAAAAAATAAAAATGATGATGAATTACACTGTTGATCCTTTAAAAAGTTATTTTCCAGCATGGATACTTCCTAAATGATTGCATTAAGAAAAAGCCCTCATATAACCTAACAGTGCCAGTTAGGCATTGGCAGTCTTTGAAAGCTGTGTGTAGCTCTTTTTCTCCCAGTGTCTGTCAGTGTTTGGTGCTGGCAGAGAGAGTTGTTCTGAAAAGATGGTGGTGGGTAAGGAGAACTTCTTCCTACTACACCTTTGAGATGAGGGGAACAGCAGCTGTATGTGACCTTATAGGAATAAAATAGGGTTTAGAAAAAATACTGTCTTGGGCACTGGATGGTGACAGTGGGAGGGGCCAGGAGCACTGTGAAGCCACTGGGTCCGTACCTCACTGTAGACAGAGCAATGATGCTTTGTGGGCTCTCTCAAGCCACCTTTGGCTGACCTTGATATGGACCAGTGATTGTCTCCATACATTTTTAAAAATAATTTTACTGAGGAATAATTGATGTATGATAAGCCACATGGAAAGTATACCATTTGGTAAGTTTTGACATAAGCATGTACCTTTGAAGCTATTACCACAATCAAGTTAATAAAAACATAGAAGTATCCTCATGGCACCTTCATAATTCCTCTCACTAGCTACACCCTGCTCTCTTCCACCTCCATCCCTTTGCAATGACTGATCTACTTTCTGTTCCTGTAAGATTAGTTTTCATTTAATAGAATTATATATAAATGAAATCATATATAGTCTCTCTCTTTTTTGGGGGTCTTCATTTTATTTAGCATAATTATTTTGACATTCATTAATAGTTTAGCATGTATCAATAGTTCATTCCTTTTCATTGCTGATTAGTATCCTAATGTATGTATACACCATAGTTTGTGTATCCATTCACATATTGATGGATATGTGAGTTGTTTCCAGTTCATGGCTATTACAAATAAAGATGCTGTGAATGTTTGTGTACAAGCCCTTGGACACAAGCATATGGACATTTGCTTTCATTTCTCCTGCATACGTATCTAGGAGTAGAAATTTGGGCATATGGTAGGTCATGTTTAACTTTTTGAGAAATTTCCAAACTATTTTTCCTAAGTGTTTGTACTATTTTAAAGTCCTACCGGCAATGTATAAGATATCTAGCCCTTCTACCTCCTTGCCAACTCTTAGGAAAAACTTTATAATTTAAGCATGCTAATAGGTGGAAAGTGGTACTCCTTGCAGTTTTAATTGCATTCCCCTAAATCTCTGACTATAATTGTGGATTGATTTTTCCTTTCAGCTCTATTAGCTTTTTCTTTATATATTTTGCTTAATTTATTTGTTTTTGCATGCATAAATGTGTAGGGTTGTTATATTCTCTTCATGAATTAACCTGCTTATCATTATCAAATAACTTTCCTTATCCTTGACAGTTTTCTTTATTATGAAGTCTCTTTTGATCAAATAGAGTCATTCCAGCTTTCCTTTGATAATGTTAATGTGGTATATTATCTTCCATTCCTTTACTTTTAGCCTGTTAATGTCTTTATGTTTAAAGTGTGTTCCTTTTGGCAGCATAAAGTTTGAGCTTGATTTTTAATCCAGTATGATCATATCTACCTTTTAATCAAGGTATTTAGGCCATTTACATTTAATATAAGTATTGATACATTAGGTATAAATCCATCTCCTTTTTCTTTGTTGTTTCATCTATTCTTTCCCTTTTTTTAAAAAACTTTTCCTGTCATCTTCTGGATTAATTGAATATGATTCCATTTTGTTTATTGATTTTGTGGTGGCTTAAAAATTTATAGCATGCATCTTTATTACATCTTTCAAGAAATATTACATCTTTTTGTACATAGTGAAGAATCTTAACCGTACACTCTCATTTTTTTTCTATAAAGAGATAGGTAGTCATTATTTTAGGCTTTGTGTGCCATATGGTCTCTTGCAACAAATCACCTCTACCATTGTAGCTCACTGCAGCCATAGATGATACATAAGTGAATGAGAATGACTGTTTTCCAACAGTAGTTTATTTTAAAAATAGCAAGAAGGATTTGGTCTTAGTCTTTTTGGCAGCTATCAAAAAATATCATAGACTGACAGCTTATAAACAACAGAAATTTGTTTCTTACGGTTTTAGAGTCTTAGAAGTCTGAGATTAGAGTGCTAGCATGGTCAGATGAAGGCCTTCTTCCAGTTTGCAGACTTCTTGTTGTATCCTCACATGGCAGAAGGGGCAAGTGATCTTTCTGGAGCCTCTTTCATAAGACACTAATCCCATTTATGATGGGTCCACTTCCCAGGATTAATCATTGCCCCAAAGCCCCCACCTCCTAATACCATCACCTTTAGGCAATTCCTATTGCCAAAATTCAGGATATGAATTTTGGAGGGATACAAACATTCATACCACAACATAGTGGGCTGTAGTCTGTTGATTCCTGGTTTTAAATAGTCAACTATCTTTATAAAAGTTTTACCATATCTGGTGTTCTTCATTCCTTTATGTAGATTCATATATTCCTCTCCTTCTGCATGAAGGACTTTCTTTAACATTTATTGTATTGATGGGGCACCTGTGTGGCTTAGTCGGTTGGGCGTCTGACTTCGGCTCAGGTTATGATCTCATGATTTGTGGGTTCGAGCCCCACGTTGGGCTCTGTGCTGACAGCTAGCTCAGATCCTGGAGACTGCTTTGGCAGATTCTGTATCTCCCTCTCTCTCTGACCCTCACCTGCTCACTCGCTCTCTCTCTCTCTTAGAAATAAATAAAACAGTTAAAAAATTAAAAATAAAAAACACATTTATTGTATTGATGAACTGCTGGCGTTGAATTTTTTTAGATTTTCTGTGTGTTAAATATTTTTAATTTCACCTTCATTTGCAAAAGTTGTTTTTCTGGGTATAGAAGTCGAATTGATAGTTACTTTCCTTTTGTTTTTAAAAAGTGTTATCTCTTTTCTCAGTTGTGTTTTCAATGAGAAGTCTGCTATTATTCTTTATTCCTGTTTATGTGTAACCTGTAGTGTTTTTTCTGGCTGCTTTTAAGATTTTTCTCTTTCCTGTTGGTTCTGAGCAATTTGATCATAATGTGCCTTGGTAGTTTTTTCATTGTTTTGTATTTAATATTCACTGAACTTCTTGGCTCTATACACTTATAATATCAATCAAATATGGAAAAATTTTGGGTCCTTATTCTTCAAATAGTCCCCCTCCACCTACACATAAATTTCAGGGATCCATTTATTTGTATATTAGGACTTTTGATGCTATTTCTTTCATCTCCTCTTTCTCCTCCTATGTATTTTCTTTTTGTGATTCATTCTGGAGAGTTTCTATCACTGTGTCTTCAGGTTTACTAGTCCTCTTTTCTGCAATTTCTAATTAACCGTCTATCTCACCCAGTGCATTTTTCACTTCATATATTTTAGTTTTTAATTCTAGAAGTATAATTGGGATTAAAAACTATCTTTTATGCTTAATGTATGGAATAACATGATAATATGTTTTAATTTCCTTTTCTGCTAACGTTAGCATTTATGTCATTTGTGGGTGGGTTTTGGTTTTTCTCATTAACAGGTTGTATTTTCCTGCTTCTTTGCAATATGAATGGATTCCAGACATGGATTTTTACCTTGTTGGGGGGCTGGATATCCTTATATTTCTATAAATTTTCTTGAGCTTTGTTCTGGATGCAGTCCTGTTCCTTAGAGATAGATTGGTCCTTGTGTTTTACTTTTAAGATTTATTAGGTGAGTCTGAAGTAGTGCTCAATCTAAGATAACTATTTCCCACTATCAAAGCAAGTGTTTTGAGGTATTCTACCCCATTCTTCATGATTTATGAAGTTTTCCGATCTACTTATGTGAGATCAGCCAGTGTTCCTTCTAATTCTTTGGGTGGTTCTTCCCCCAGTGTTAGGTCATTTCCATACATGCACGTGTTCATCAGCACTTAGCAAAATAAATTAGGAAATTTTTTTTCACACCTTCAGAGTTCTCTCTGTGCTCTTCTTTCCTTTACGGGAGTCTGTAATCACTGAGGTCCCTCTGGACTTTCAACTTCTTTTCCTTAATTTAGGAAGTTCAGTGGGCTCTGTCTGGTTTCCTCTCTTCTGTATTAAACACTCTTAAGAGAGTGGGGCCAATTTTAGCTCTTATCTATTTCCCATTCTCAGGGACCACTGTCATTCTTTGATTTCCAGTATCTTGAAAACCATTCTTTCATATATTTTGCCCATTTCTTTGGTTGTTTCAGGAGGAGGGCAAGTTGTCCCCTCTCCAGACTTTCAATTATATATATTCGAGAGTGTCAGTCTTCCAAGATATCACACAGTATAGTGGTTAAAATTTTAGGTGTTTTACGGGTGCTTAGTAAATAAATTTATTTGCTCATATTTAGAATGAATTGGGAGATAGTTATGGAGACTGGGATCAGCTTATTCCTCATAAAATGAAGTTGAAGAAAGTAGTTAATATTTGCAGCCAGCTCATTAATACATCATCTTGATTTAGACTTACCTAGTCACTGTAGCCTGAACAAACACAAGCCAACACAGGGACAAACCTAGATAAACTTGTGGTGTGAAGGAGCAATGAAAGGCTCCCTAGGGCAGGTGGGAAAATCCATAGAGAAAGGGAATAAGAGGCTGCGTGGAGGTCCATCTCCCAAACTCTACAGATAAGCAACTCTGCCACCCCTGGGAAGACCTAGGATAGACTTTGAAAGAGGGTTTGAATGACACTGTGTAGGGAAGATCCCTACCTGTGGAAACTAGAGGAGTGGAGATGAATGATTTTACAATGAGAGTGGGTTTAGCAGCAGATAATTCTTGGTTCTCCCAAGTGGCATAGGACAAATTAACCCCTGGCTTTATTTCTACCTCTGTGAAGAAAGAAGCTGTCCTACAACCTTCAGGAACCTGAAGATGAACAACCTTCATCTGCCCATTGTCAAATTCAGATTCTAGGAATATAAGACACACATTCCTCCTGTCAAATGCTTCCAAATCCAGTGTAAGCAGAGGGCTTTCAGAAGCTCAATAACAATAAACCTCCATTCATTTTCATCTCAGTTAATTAGGAACCAGCCAGCAGATTGAAAAGTTTTAGGCTGAAATTTACCTTGGATTTGAAAAGGCTTTCTTCAGACACAGTAAAAATTAATTGGGTAAATAGAACATCAGGTGAATAATGGGGAGAAAAACAGAAAGAGAAAGAAGCATTTAATTGTTCTCATGATAAAAAAATAGCCTTTCACAAACAAATAATAGTAATCTCATAGCAGTAGAAAAAGTGGAAAGGGTNTTTTTTTTTTTTTTTTTTTTTTTGCCTGAAAACAGAGAAGTAACTACTATCTTTTTCAATACATTGGTAACCTTTGGTAACTACTCAGTGACCACAGAGAAGATTAAAGACATGAGAAAGTCTCCAGAAATACCAAATTTATTCCCTTCTTTTATGATGGTATTTAGATATTGCTAAAATTCTGGGTCCAAGGGAAAAGTAAATTCCAACATCACGTGTTATTTTGAAAGTAAGGGAACCAGGCATTGAGTCTTTGTCTCCATAAAATGATTTTCTCAGAAAGTCTAGAGCTACTAGAGCTATGCCTGGCTCCTGAAAGGTGCTGTATGTTTACTTGTTAAAGAAATAAGTGGGGTCATAAAAGGAACAGCGATTAAGACTTAGATGATATGTATTTAAAAGTGACAACCTGCATCTATAGGTTATGTGACCTTGGGGAAGTCACTTGATCCCTCTTAGTCTTGGTTTTCTCAACTGATCAATGGAGATAAGAATAATTACCTTACAAGATGGTGGAGAGGATTAAGTGAATCAAAATGAGATAATTGTATATAAGTTACCCAGAAAACTGGTATGGAAACATTAGAACCAATTTGACTTAGCCCTTTGTCAGGGGTACACCTCATACCTCTTCTCTGTTATACAGCCAATGCCCAAACAGTAGTCGTCAATCTATTATTGCACTGTAGTAATCTAACACATAATATTCTATGTGTCATAGTAAATATGACTAGATGTGCAGTGGGCATAAAAATTGTTACTACTTTTACTTATTCTTTGGAAAATATTATATCAACAAATGACAGAGAGGCATGGCAGAAGTTTTGTTTTCACCAGTGCATTATGAAAAGAAAACAGATTCCATTTCTAGCTTTGAGAAATTTAATTAATCCCATTTTGATAAGCCAAAAGGAAGAACTGTAAAAAATGGAGAATGAACAATCTTCCAGAGAAGATTCTGTCACTTGACCTTTAGTTTATAGAACCAAGGCAATAAGAAGGGACCATCAAGTGTAACATGACTTACAAGCTCAACAGCATGGTTGTAAAAATTAAGCAACTAATACATGGCATCTTGCACATGGTAGGCAATTTCAAATGGCAGTTAAATTTTCCTCTTAAACATGTAGTAACTCATTCATTCACTCAACACAGAGATCCTATCATCACTTGTCAGTAAAAAGCCTATATGGCATATTAGAAAGTGGATTTGAAATGTAGGCAGAGAGAAAATTGCAGTGGTCCTCAAAGGGAATGTTTTGTTTTTCTTTGTAGACAATGGGGTAACTGTTTTTTAGAAAGGGAGTGATAGGAAGTATTCTGTTTTCAACTCAGTTACACAAAATAACTGCCACTATTCCCCTCTCTCCCCCCTCCTCTTTCCTTACACTCTTCTCTGGCATTCTGTGGTGTTTTGTAATCTTTGTTAAGCTTTTCTTCCCATTAGTTAAGCTAATTCCCAAAATAGTATACTGTATGTATACGTATGCATTATAACGATCTATATTTCACTACTAAAGAAACAGAGGGTCACATTACTCTGACCAACTTCTACTTGAACCCAAATCTTAGTGTTCCAAGCCTTGACTTGTTTATTCTATACTCCACCACCATAAAAGGTGACAATTTTTAACAAGTAAGCAAGTAAACACTTAAAATAAAAACCAATATGGTCTTGTATGTCACCTACCTGCTGGGAAGACATACACTACAGCCCTAAACACCTTGCTTATAGTTCATAAAAGTAACCATTAGACCCAGAATACTGTTATCCTTGAGTATTTGTTTCTGTACTATTTATTTAGTGATTGTTCTCTAAGTGTATTTCTGATGGCTATCATTTGATTTACAGACCCACTGAGAAAAGAAGTCATTTCAAACTGTTGTTATTTCACAAAATAGCACTGTGTTTTAACTGTGCCAATTTTGCCCCTGGCCCAATGTTGTTAAGAGTGTGTGTTTCCCAGATCCTTATCTATTTCAATAGTGTTCTGAACACTTTAGTATTGTTACTAAATCCTAGTTTAATTTAGCATTGCTACTAAATCCTGGTTAGCTTTGTAATCAGGTTCACTGCAGAGAAATGGGGATACATTTTGTTAGCTACGGTTAACAGATTTCAGCTTTTGATACATGCTCTAAGAACTGGATGAAACCTCCTGATTTGCGCAGTGTAGTTGTCTCTGTACAGAGAAGGACACTGAAGCACAGACAGGGGAATGGAGTAACTCAGGATCAAAAGGGAGGTAGTGGCCGAGGTGAAACTCTAACTTAGGTGACCTATTTCCTGCTTACCATTGTGACTTTAAGAATGGCCTAGGAACCAGCAAGATTGATGAAACCTATGAACTTTTAGAGCTGCAGAATATGGGATCCTGCCCCAACCTAAATGAATCAGAATCTGAGCTATAGCAAGATACCCAAGTGATTTATACATACATTAAGGTTCAAGAAGCACCATTTTATGTTATCTTGAGCTTTTGCTTGTATAGGTATGTGTAGGTGTATGGGTGTGTATGTGTAGGGAAATGAAGCAGGGAAGCAAAAGAGAAAGAAGACGGGAAAGAGAAAGGGAGAGAGAGAATGACGGATTCTGGGGAAGTATGGATGGGCTGGAGGTGATGAAATGCCCATATGATGTCCTTTAAACACTTGACAAATGGGCCTGGTGATCACAAATGAAATCTAGGAAGGAATACTAATATAGAGGGCGTCTCGTAATGGGTGGTAGTTAAAGCATGAAGGGATGAAATAATCTAGAGTGAGTAGGAAGGAAACACTACTATTTAGAAGCTGACAGGCCCAGCTAAAAGAGCTATCAAGGAAAGGCCAGGAGTCAGCATGAGGACTTCAGTATGTTCTACAGGCAAAGGAGAAGTGTTTCTAATTCTTTGGTTAATGTCTTCAGATAACAAAGATTAGAGAGATGAAAACTGAAAATTCTCCCTTATATTTGATAACTGTTTGTTTGGCCAGGGGCCTTGGCTAAGAACTGTGTCCTCCCAACTCCAGCACCTTTCATAGGGATGATGTTTTAAATGCTAAACTCAAGCCATTCTTGCCTTTTAGGGCAGAATCTTATGCCAGCAAGTGCTTCATTTGCCATGTTCTGCTGCAGTACCTGGTCTCTGTCCTGCCTCTCTGTCTCTGACTTCCTAACTCCTGACTTGCCTGTAGGCTGCTGGACTCAACTTCTCATCTTACCCCCTTTCTGTTCCTTTTTCAGACAACCAGTGCCTCCTGATTTAGGTTTGCTTGGACTAATATCTAATACCGGATTGTTTCTATTCCCCTCAACTCCTAATATTTAGGTTGAAATTATTTTAGCTGTTAAGTCCCTACGCAAATAACTAGGACACCAAACTGTGTTTGGGACTTCTTAGTTTAATGTGATGGGAGCATCTCTCCTCTTAGAATAAGTAGCTTATTGTTTAAAATAAAATTCAAGGAGCAGATGGGATCCTAGGAAGCAGTTCTTGGTGCTAATGGCTTAGCTGATGCACCAGGAGGGAAGTATTAAAAAGTTAAGCCATTTACTTCAACACAATTGTCTGCACATAATTTTTAATGTATTTTTGGGGAGCATCAGTATGATTCTGGAGGAAAATAGAAAACATTTTACAATTTTTATAAACAGCCGGTAGAATGTAAATTCCTAGTTACTGATTATTGAAAGTTATTGCCTAAACTCTCCAGTAGCTGGCTGCCTTTTCTTTTTTAGGCTGGATTGGAGGCATTAGTCAAATATAGCCAAATTCCTTGAGATTAGCCCCAATTAATACTTCTTCATGCCAGGCACTGGGTATTTTCACAGAATTGTTTTTACCTGCATTTTGTACATGAGTCTCCCTAAAATTATATAGTATTAGTGTCAAGAAACAGTATACAGACTCCGTGGGTAGTAATTCTGTTGACTAATGGGGTAATTTTGAAACTTTGGTCAGTTAGTGGAAACAAGTATTATAGAGTAAGGGGTATTTTCTATATTTCCTTTATAAAATATCCCAAACTTATTATATTTCACCAGAGGCAAGGTAGTCCTTCTAAATCTAGCATTCAAGAAAAGAGCTACAGGATGGTTACAAAGGAGAATGTCCCTACAAATGAAAGATCCTGGGACAGCTGGGTCCTCAATCAGCTATGCACTTCCACTTATGCTTTACTAGCTATTTTCTGAACCTGGAATGTTCCTCTTCCCTGCTTACCATCTCTCTACATTAATCACCGTCTTCAATAAATACCTTTATGAAGTCCTCTATGAGGCTGCTTAGGTGCCATGAACCTCAGTAATATTCAGTAGTCTCTCTGTATTCTCCATCAATAATTTGGAAATGATAGAACTAATCCATGAGATCATTTGCTGTTTGAATTGCATAAGGGTATAATATGTGATAAGTTTAATAAAGAATAATGTGAAAATATAAAACATTGGGGACAGGTATGGGCCTACCTGAAAATTAATCCAAAACAGAAGTTCTTCTGTATTGGATTAAAAAAATTTTTTTGATGTGTTACGTAGGTTCAATGACCAAAAATGAAAAATGAGTGACTGAAACTAAAGAATACACTTACTTTTTGAAAGACACATAGAAAAACCTGTTTAAAATTGTTTTAAAATTGCTAACTGGCCCACTGAGTTTTCTAGCTATTTCTCATTTGTCTGGAAACTGCTTTTAACTGTAAATGTCACAACTTAGTAGAGAGACATTTGAACATTCAAGGCTATGTTGCTGTAGTTTAGATATTAATGTCTTTTCTCTTTAAGCTCATATACCACTTATCTTTCTAATTTTTTAAAATGTTTATTTATTTTTGAGAGAGAGAGACAGAGAGACAGAAAGAGTGCGAGCTGGGGAGGGGCAGAGAGAGAGGATCTGAAGCAGGCTCTGGGCTCTGAGCTGTCAGAACAGAGTCCTTGTGGGGCTTGAACCCACAAACCACGAGATCATGACCTGAGCCGAAGTTGGCTGCTTAAATGATTGAGACACACAGGCACCCCAGCATATACCATTTATCTTATATTTCTCTTGAAGCAGTGGTTAAAATAAGCGTTTTATCAGAATGTCTACACCTGACTCTTTTCATAATTATAATTCAACTTAATAAATATTTGGTGACTTATAAATATAGTCCATGGAATTGGGCACAGTATAGACCCAGAAAATTCAAACAGAATTTGTCTTTATCATGAATTCCATTACAAACATAAGTCTCATGAGGACCTACATGGTTTCATTCAGATTTAGCATTTGTAACCAAGGCAGGGAGCACTGATATAAGAGGCCAGCAATAATAGAAGTAACTTTAGGTTGCTTAGAGATTCCGTGTTAACACATAAGTCAGGAATTAGGCAAGGGTTGAAGCATTTATATATTCTTGAATATACTATATTGTGAAAGTAGAAAGCTGCTAGCACAGGATGGGTAGTGAATGGAGATTTAAGTCTTTCTCTGGGGTCATAGTAGACTTTGGCTTTCATTGTGAAAAGTCTATCACTTGACAAATTAACAAGCAGGAAATGCAAAAAAAAAATTAGTAAAATATAGGCAACTAAGAGTGTTAGATGGAAAAATGGAGAAGTAAGAGCTGGTAAAAGGGAAAGGCTTGGGACAAAGATATTCAGGGTGTTTCCTTTGTAAATTGTGAAGATTCATTGGAAAGGTGTTCTTGCTGCGCACCCTCCATGGGTAAGGTGGTTAAAAATATAGTGAAAGTGAAAATATGTGCTTTACTGACCTGTCTCCTACTTGGGATGTGATGGGGCAGTTGACATCATTCCCTTCAACTTTGGTGGTGCTAAGGGTTGCAGACCCAGGAAGGGCCTTGGACTCTTCTTGAAAGAATCACAGTCAGGTGCTCAAACATTAGTTTGAGGGCTATTTAAAAGAGAATGGTAAGAAGTGAGAAGATAGGATTAGAGGCCTAAATCCTTCTTTAATTACATGTGTGATCTTGGGGAAATGTAGAGTTCAGCTTCCTAGTTACTGAAATGGACCTAAGAATACCTTATCTACCTAATGTAAGGATCAAATGAGATAATTTTTGTGAAAGTGTCCTATAAACCACTAATTGTCCAGTAAATTTTCCCATGTCTATTTGTGAACAAGTAGGTATCACTCTAGGGTAGGGTGGGGTGAGGGTGTTTCATTACAAATTATAGTTCTTTTAAAATATGAAATCATGTCCACTAGTAAATAAGCAATAAATCCACTTTAAAACATTTTCTTTTAAATAACCTTATTATTACTCCATCCTAAAGTCTTATCCAAGTATGGTCTCAACAGAATTCTTTGTAATAAGTTTGGACTTATTTGTTAGAACTGCATCATATTCCTATTTTGTTGGAGTATAATTTATCTTTCCATATTCCCATATCTTTCTTGATTTTGAGTTAGCCAACTATTAAAAATAGGCTTCTCTGAGATTACTACTTAATTAAAGACCTATCTAAAAAGAGCAGAAGAACATCATAGAGCAAACATTAGACACTGAGGTAGGGAACAATGAGCTTTCTTCCCTAGATTTTGAGTTGTCTCTGGTGGCCAATTAAAAGTTGATCAAAGCAGTAAGATAGAAAAATAAAGGTAGAAGAGGGAGAGGTGGGGGAAGGGGTGTTTAGGTAGCTCTTAGTCATCAACTGAACTAGAACAGGTTGGTTACATTTGGGAGTTTGTTTTTGGGTTTTTTTCAAACAAGGCATGTAAATATAGAGCTTGAAAAAGCTCAGAAGTTCATTGCAGTAATACAGAACGGAAATGCCTAGCTCAGTAAAGTGAGAAATTTCTGGTGCATTGGGTAACTGAATATGAAATCTTCAAGAAGCTATAAAGACTGATTTAATTGTGCCTCTAGTGTTATGGGAAATAACTTATTGATGCAACAGGTTTTGTAACTTGAGCTGATGCTACAAGCTGGCTCTAAAATGTTAGAAACCAGACAAGAGTGTGAAGACTAATTAATAAGCTAGACTGATCCCTAAGGTGTTGTGTGTGTCTATGCAGAGTTGTTAGGGAAGTTTGAAAATGGGTGAAGTTCTGACTTACTGGTCATTAAAGTATTGGAAGTATTCTATCCAAGTCAGCTTTGCATTTGCATGAGAAAGCCAAGCCAATAGGAACAGGTTTGCTCCCTTCATTTTGCCTCCTCTTCTTGTTTCCTGATTGGCAGGTGGACAGACGTGCGAATGTAAATGCAAACCACTCTGACAGCTACTGTAAGGAAAGGTTGCTTATGATGATAAAATATTTGTAGTAAACAAGATTCTGTATCTGCGTTCTATAGCAGGTGGCTATATAATGCATGTACCATGGCTACTGTCTTAGCTAACAAAAACCATGTGCTCATACAGCATGGGATGATATGCAGTTGGTTATTAAAAGTTATAATGGGAAATACTCCCAGACAAACTCCAGTTAAGGATGCATATGGGAATATCCTTAATAATTGCAAAAGTCTTAGTTTTAATAGATCTAAATATGCCAGGCCCTGGGCGGGGCAGAAGGTCTCAGTGGCTGTTTCTGAGTCTTAATTCCCAATGCTTGAGCACAGACTTTGGCTAGTGATGGCTGCTGTGTGAACAGAGTATCCAAGCTACAATGAATCAGCCATTTGGGAATAAGAGTGTTAATAAGAGTAATAGCTAAAGTAATATAATCTCTCCTCTTGATAATGTACAACTGAGTCGCTGCTTCTTGAAAACCTCTCCTAGGATGAGGTTAAAAGTCTAGAGCAATGACCTCTCAGATCTGCTGTAAGCCAGGCTCTTTCACTCCTGGTACCTCTGCACACACATTCCTCCTTGCTTCATCTTGCAGGTGCCTTTATAGGCCTCTGAAGTGAACCCTTGTCATTTTCTCTGTGTGCCCATAAACATAAGATATGCCTCCTATTCTTGAGGCACTCGTTCTCTACTCTGTATGTCTCAAATTCAGAAAGTGGGCTTTCTCACTTTCTCTTGCCTGTGACCCAGGCTGCAGCAGTCATATGCACTTACCCCATGCTCAGAATTGGGAAGTAGAGCTTCTGAGATGACAGGTTCATCCAGTTCCAGAGGCAGCATTTGATCAACTCGTGTGGCAGAGGACTGGATCTCTATCCAGAGGTGGCAGTAGCAGTTTCTCAACTGGAGCTTTTTCCATGATAAGATTTGGGGTGTTATTCCTGGCTGCATAGTCTCTCAGAAAATCTGTGAGCTTTCCTCTGATAAATTGATTTGCTGCTAAAAATAGACAAATGCACTTTCTGTTGTTTGTAGCTAAGAATCCCATGTGATGTGCTCGAAACTCAGTGCAGAGAACACACCTCTGTGAAGCTGTCCTTGGCTCTTCTGTGATGAGTTTATTTTCCAACTGCATCTCCCTCACTTCTAGGAGCCCCTGCAGTTTCATTCAGCACAGGATATGACCGTTGCTTGTCTAAGGGTCTGTGCTCACCTTTTCCCATGCCCAGCATAGCACCTAATAAATAGTAGTCCCTCCATAAATGTGTATGAGTCAAGTAGGCATCTGATCCAAGTCTTGTTGCCTTGTTAGGAGAATACCTATAGTGCTCTGCAAATCAGGTTGCATACCCTTACATGGTGTGACTGTGAGGGAAGCTTCCAGGAAACGTGCCTCATGCCTTGATGAGCATTTCTTGTTTAGAAGTCATGCTTGGCCTGACTGATACTAGACTCTCTCTTGGTCCCCAGTGGTGCTTGCTAATGCTTTATTACATTAGTTACTTTACTTTTACTATTTCCATCCTGACCAGCTGCAATACTCCCTGTTGTAACTGCCTGAATAAATTTGTTGAACCCTATTGTGTCTGTTATGGGTGTGTGTGTGTGTGTGTGTGTGTGAGTTTTGAACTGGTAGTAGTAACGTGGTATCAGCTGAGTGCTAGGATACTAAAACAAGAGATGAGTATTTTTGTTTTTGTTTTTGTTTTTTTTTTTTACAAATAGTTTATTGTCAAATTAGTTTCCACATAACACCCAGTGCTCATCACACAAGGGCCCTCCTCCATGCCCATCCCCCCTCCCCCCCACACACATCAGTCCTCAGTTTTTGTCAGCATTCAAGAGTAGGAGAGGAGTATTTTTAACCTCATCTTACTGATTCCCCCACAAACCCTCACCTGCAAGTATACAATTGCTACCCTGTCTGTGAGCAGCTGTGCAAGTATCATCTTGGTTTCCTAACCTCTCCACAGGCATGGAAGTTTAATTTACTACTGTCCCTAGCTCTGTAATGATATCACACCTTTTTGTCGGATACAAGATCTGCTGTCTCCATCATCCACCCAGAGTCAACCATACTTCCTCATCTCTTGAACATCTTTAAAAAGAAATCTTTTCTCCCATTTGGCAACTTTATCTTAATAATGGTTTCATATTCTTAGGAGCAAAAAATCAAGGAGAGNCAAAAAAAAAAAAAAAAGAAACAAAAGAAAAGAAAAAAGAAAAAGGAAGCAGGGTAGCATCCAGATGAAATAGTGCAATTTCACCTCACTGTCCTCTCTTAATTAATTTCAAGGTGAAACACACAGGGACCATGAAAAGGTGGAACAAAAATGAGACACTTCAAGCCTGTTCTATTTTTGCTTCCTGAACTCAATATATCTTAAAATTGGAAGGCAGAATCCAGGTGTTAGCATGGTATTAGCCTGGGGAGATGTGACAGTGGAGGTCATATAGTAAAAGGGCACTAAAGTATGCATATTGCATGAGGGATTAATTGCCAGGAGCATGTGAAAAGAATTATGGAAGTTAATATCCAGAGCCTGAGCAAATACTGACATGGGAAAATCATTACATATCAGAAATATAGGAGGGTTCTAAGGCAATAGATTAAAAAAGAGGTTAGCGTATTTCTTCATAAATGATAGAAGATTCTTTGGGGGAAAATCACCGAAATTGAGATGCACTGGGTAGTTTAAATATTTTCAAGTTAAAATTCTCAACAATACTCATAGTGATTGAAACCCTGTTTAAAAATATAATAACAATAGGGGAGGGGCACCTTGTGGTATTTCCTGACTTTGTGGTACACCTTCCAATCAAGCTTGCTTATTTTGTAAATCTGTAGCTATAGTGCTGTATAGGGAAGATCCAACTTTATCATCCAGAGCCTGAGGTGCTATTAGACCCTAAGCACTAAATGGGAATTCAATTATGTTCTCTCTATCCTATTTACTAAAGCAGAAAATTGGAATCATTAGTCTTTGAGCAGCATTTCTTACTTGCGGGTAGGGATGGGGTAGAGCCCTTTCTTCCCCCAGGAGAACGTATCACTCTCCCAGTGGGTAATAAGAAAATATGTAGTTAACATTATACAAATTTAAAATTGAAATGTCACAAAGGGCCATTATTTTTGTAATGTAAACTGAATCAGAAAAGCTAAAGGGAACTTCTTGGCTGATGAGAACATATAGAAAATAAAATTTCCTCTGTCTCTTACTGATTCCATTATGAAGACAAGAGCAGGGCCTATGGACATAAGGAGAGAGCAGAAGTTCCAGGAAAGTGGAGATTTTTATGTTCATCAATAAGGAGAGTAGTTTAAAAAACACGGAAACATAGTCCTATAATAGTGCAACATACAACAGATCCCATAGCAAGGACTCCATGTTTACCATTCACTTAACTGGAAAAATTCAATATAATACAGACTTCCTGGCCATTTTGATTAATAGAAGATCAACTGTTATCCTTTTGATTATTCATTCATATATATATATATGCCATATATATATGCCCTTTTGATTATATATTAACCTTTTGATTATATATGTACATTTATCTGTATGTATATACATGTGTATATATATTATATATATTACACACACACACACACATATATATATATATATATATTTCACCTTAACTATTTTGGGTAGCATATAGACATATTGACAAACCACATAATGGTTTGTTGAAAGCCAGAGGGGTTCTTTAGGGCACTGAAGAGTTCTTCCTCTGCTGGAGACAGTTTGCTGGTACAGAAGAAAGAGGTTATTGAGAACAGATGTCTCCTTTGATTTGATTCTTAGCAAAATGGGGTAATAGAGTGCCCACTAATGCATGGAATCTGTTACAGCTTTTCTCTTGCTTTGCTTGGAGGAAGCACACAAGAAAGATATGTCATTTCCTTCATCTTTTCATTTCTCACTAAGCTTGTTAGGAGAAGAAATGACATTAAGAAATTCTGTGTAAGTGTTAAGTTTGTCATCGCTTCCAAATGTAGCCCTGTTTAGAGTTAAAAAACCATTACAAGAATCTGAGAAAAGAAAAGGATGTAAGCCATGTAATTATCATATAGTTTGAAAAATAATGGTTTCAACTATATTTCCTTAAAACTCCAAGATCTCATGCCAAAATTAAAATGCAGAATTCCCTAATACGTGGTTAATCCTTTAAGATTTTTTTTATGAGCCAAGTGTGCTGAGGCCAAACATTACATGGCATATACACTTGGGGGAGGCTAAAGTCACCATACGAAGATATGGGCCAGAATTTTTCACTAGTATGCTGAAGGATGCTAATAGCTTTTTCATGAAAAATGGCCACTTCCATGAAGAGTTAAGCTGTTGTTAAACATCCTGGAATAGAAATGGCTTCCATGAATATTGCTAGTACTTGTTATCCTGGGAATTGTGACATTAAGATGCAGAACTAGATGTTACATTACAGTGTGAATGTGTCCTATTGTATCTGGCCCTGGAATTGTATAGGCAGAGCTTACTGGAAGGAACTGGAAGCTTGTCTGTGGAATGTTCTTTCCATCATCAGACATGTAACATTGTAAGTAGGGAATGCAGTTCGCACAGATGCCTACTTAAAGCCATCAGTAATGAAAAAACAATATTTGATCAACCGTGCTAGAAAATAACTTAGTTGAATATTTGTTATTTTTCTTACTTCAGTGATGTTTGTGGTATTTGTCAACTTAAAAAAAAAATTTATTGGTATTTCTTTTTTTTAGCCTTAATCCATATTGAATTTTATGCCTATCTCCTAATTACTTTTATTCTCTTTCTTCAAAATGGCCCCTCAAACTGTCTAAGATTCAGTCTACAAACCTGGATATACAGCGGTGAATCGATTTGACTTTATAAAGACTAATCTCAGACAAAAAGTCTGGGACCTTTTAGATATCATACCCTAAGGAGGGCATTTCTCAAGTGTCTGTGGACAGCTTTATCTGTTCTGTTAGCATGCTCATTGTTCGCACAATTTTCCATTAGTCAGTCTGGGGTGTATTGGGGCCCTGGCAGGGCTCATGATTAAGTAGCTCATCTAATATTTGGTCCTCTGTGCTGCCCTAAAGGATTAATTAAACATAATTTATCAAGAAGAAATAAGTCTTGTTAATTCAAATGAGCCAAAATAAAAGTAAGAACAAGAATGTTCTTAGAGACAACAATTGTGAATAAAATAAAATGGAAAAGATATAAGGACTATCCATCCATTAATAAAACAAGTAGTGTTGTTTGAATTGGTTACTGATGTGTTACAGCTGGGTCTTATCTTACTATCATTTGAAATCTATTTAACTATAATAACAACATAATCGAGGATGTAATTCATCATTCAGCTGCTGTTTGCCCTCAGAACATAATGAAACCATAGAACTTTGGTTCCCAGTGAATGATTTCTCTTTGGAGGTTGGTGAGAACTCAGGCTCTTTTGGTAGAGATATTAATCTTAATTGAATATACATGATGACAGAACACAGACAGTAGAACAGAGAGGAAAGGGCAGCTAAATAGCTCTGCTTGAGTGAGTTTCAACTTAACACTTGCTCGAGAGGAGAAGCCAGTGAAACAACAATGGTGTATTTGTCAGGGATCCAGGGGTGATGGAGATGCCACTCTTCCACAAATGACAGGCTTTGGAAGGCATGACTGCAAATTAGAATTGTGAGTTCTTCCATACTGTGGACTAGGGACTTGGAACACCCACAAGGCCACCCATGCTATGAACTTATTTTTAGACCTGTTGCCTTCTCTTCACCTTTATATTCAAAGCCTCCTCTGGCCTTCTCTACTTCTCTCTAGACCACATACCCTAACTTCATTTATTTTTACCATGGTTATTTTCCTGTTGTTAAATTAAATGAGCATGGTCATCTTTCATTAATGATAGTAAATGAAATTTGTTATTAATGATAACAATGAAAATTCTGTAACAAAGAATAGTAATAGTGGATGCCATATATTACATGCCAAACACTTTTCACATATTCTTGAATTCTCACAAAACCTTTTTAAACTAGTTATAATTGTTTCTATTTAACATTTCATGACACTGAAACTCAGAGAAATTAAATAATGTACCCAAAATTATGCAGCAAAGATCTTTTGTGGGGGAGGTAGAATCTAAGTACCATGCTATTTCTATGTTCATTTTTTTAGAATTATTCTATATTCATTATTCACAGAATAAAATTTTTATTTTATTTATAATGTAATTATGTTGCATTTGATACATCTTCTACATATATGTATATATGCATATGAGTCTATTATGTTTTTCTTACCATAATATGAGCTCAGTGAAGGCAGAGATGTCTCCAATTTAAATTTGTATCCTCAAATACTTAAAGAATCTACCAGTCTAGTAAATCATAAATGGCCCTTTGTTTTTTCTTAAAGTCTTTCTGAACATTTTGTCTGATGGGTGTCAGAGACTAGCAGAATGTGCCTTGATTTAAGACAAATTAGTTCAATTATATATAAAGGATTTGATGTCCAATACTGTACAGAAAAACAGATTAGAAATGTTTGAGACTCTTATTTTCAGTGCAAAAGGGAGCATACATAAAATTTGTAATTAAAAAGAAATGGACTCATTACATGGGTTATAGCTTTGCAATTTACTATATATCTGTGTACCCAAGGGTTAGGTTCTTGAAAAATATCTTAGTATCGATTTCCCTGAAAAGACAGCCTGAGAAAAAAGGTTGAAGGCAAGTGGTTTATGATCCAATAAAGGCAAGTGAGCAGAAGTGAGGAAGGAAGGGAATGAACAGAGGAGGAAAGCTAGTGGCCACTGGTGATTTGTTGCTTAATCCTATGGGAAAATTATGTCTAAGAATTATCTACCTGAGGGGGAAAAAGAGAAACATTTATCTCTTAGCTTCTATTTCCATTGGTCAAGGATTGCCCACATGATGTTAAATCTCCTGCTTCTGGGTTGTGATATGTAGGCAGGGGTGGGGATGGGAAATCGCTGAGTGATTTTTAAAAATGGGTTTTTGGGGGGCACCTGGGTGGCTCAGTTGGTTGAGCGTTTGACTTTGGCTCAGGTCATGATCTCACGGTTGGTGGGTTCGAGTCCCGCGTTGGGTTCTGTGCTGACAACTCAGAACCTGGAGACTGTTTTGAATTCTGTGTCTCCCTCTCTCTCTGCCCCTCTGCCACTCATGCCGTGTTTCTCTCTGTTTCAATAATAATAAACATTAAAATAAAAGTTTTAAAAATGGGGTTTTGTAGCAGTGGCTGGAATAAGAGATGAAGTTGAGAGGATTTTCAGTAGTATTCAAGAAATGTCAGATACTTAGACAATTACATGGCTTTTATCAAGGTTGATAACAAGGTCAGAATATATTGAGCAGGTTAAATCATTATATTAACATGAACAACTCACCAGTTTATGAGGATACAAAAGTTTCCAACAATGTCCAATTGATCCAGATGACAGTAGAGGAAGTCTGTTAGCTATATTAGTCTCTATATGCTGTATTAAAATTAATTTTTTCAAATGAGGTTCTGTTATAATCAATGACATATCTGTTGTTTCACCAGGATGAGCCACTGACCTGCTGACAGCTGTAGATTTTTTTTTTTAGTGAAGTGAAAGTTGACAGGCTTTTGCTGCTTATTTATCATTGTAATGTTAATAATGATTTCTAGTTGGATATGTTTAACTTAAAACCTAGTATTTTTAATTTGTACACTAAAATAAAATACTGGGGATACATGTGAGTTTGTAGAATATAATCTCTGTACCTCTGAATAATGTGGAGTAACATGAAAATGGAGGATGCTTTTGAAAGTGAGGAAATCACCTTGCATCATGCTGTATGTGTTATCCTGTTATTTTTCATGACCTGTCAGTCTTCTTAAATAGCACTGTTTTCTAATATAGCCTAGTGACTGAAATAATTTGTAGAGTTTTGATTGTGGATTGTAAGCTCTACAATACCATTTTCGGTAGGAATCCTGATCTAACGTTATAAGGTATTGTTTAAGCCTGGAGTACCAGATGGAACCTATCACAAAACTGTTAGACCTGGAGAGATTATCACAAAAGGAAAAGATGAAATTTTAAGAAAAGGAAAAATTCTAAAAGGTGACTCAAAACATTGTTACATGTGATTGACGTAGGAGAATATCTGAGGAAGGGAAACATATGTTCTCAGACCATAAAACATACTAAATATTAAATGTAGCCAGTAAAAATACACCAATTTCTAGTCATAGTAGTGAAAATGAAAAATGTCAAGGAAAAGGAGATAATAAAAGCTATCAGATGGAAAAAGATTGCCTTCAGAAAAATACAGTAATTGGGGGTGCCTGGGTGGCTCAGTCCGTTGAGCGTCTGACTTCAGCTCAGGTCATGATCTCATGGTTTGTGAGTTCCAGTCCCGCGTTGGGCTCTGTGCTGACAAACAGCTCACAGGCGGGAGCCTGCTTCAGATTCTTTATCTCCCTTCTCTCTTCCCCAGCGCTGCTCATGCTCTGTCTCTCTCTGTCTCTCAAAAATAAATAAATGTTTAAAAAAAAAAGAAAAAAACTGGTAATTAGATAAATGGTAGATTGCAGATAAAGAAGAATAAATATGGGAAGGAAATAGAGTAATATTATCCAAGTGCTGATGGAAACTAATTCTTGGCCTGGGATTTATACCCAGTTACGGTATCATTGTGGAGGGAATAAAGGTGAAGACGTTTTAAGGCATGCAAGTTATCAAACATAGATCCTTACTTGAACTATTAAAGGATAAATTTCACCAAACAGAAAGAAGAGGATAATGATCAAAGTTTAACTAATGATCATAAAAATGTTAACTACTTAAACTTTTTTTAACTTTGAAAGATAATTATAAAATTCCAAGCTGGAAAGACTAGGAGTATGAAAGAATACTAATATTCTTATAATTTGGGAAGAAGATGGAAATACTGAAGAACTTTATATTTCATAAGAAAAGCTAAGGAATTCTAGACCAACATGGCAACATAGGAGGCTTCTAAATTTCGCACTTCCCATGGATGCACCAAATCTATAGTTACACGTGGAGCAATTTCCTCAGAAATTCACAAACTATTTATTTCACATATTGAGTAACTGAGAAAATACCTACCTCAAAAAAGGTAGATACATTCTCACCATAAAATCAACTCCCAATACAGAGCTATACAGAGTGGGGTGGAGGGGGGACTCCAACTCCCAGCTTCTCTCTGAAGAGGGAAAGGTCTGAACCACACAACTAGTGCCCCAACTTTTAAGGTTGTCACCCAAAGCATGTTCCCTCAAGTCATTTAGCTGAAAGCCAATGGGGCTTGCATTCATGGGACCCACTATAGCAAACAAAGATAGCATTTGGCCATGGCTCTCCCCACAGAGCTCAATGCACAGGGAGCAGGCAAAAACACCAGTTCTCCTCGTCTTTCTCTGTAAGGGGTTTGGATGCACACTTTACAAGTTACTGCCTGAGGATCTGACCTCTGATTAGTAGGAGTCTAGATGTTGAATGTGATTGAACCTGGAGCTTGAAAGAACTGGTGATTACCCTTCTCCCCACTTTTCTCCCTCTGGTTTGCTCCAATGAATCTGTCATTAGCATTTCCCTGGAAGGTACTTGTCCACACATTTAGCACTTCAGCTTTTATAGCTACCATCTGAGGGATGGGCCTGTAAATTACAAGACTTGCATTCACAGTTCCATAGAATTATAGCAAACAGAAAAGGAGTTTTTGTAAATGGGTATAGGAACACTCTCCCCCCTCCACACCCATGGCAATACAGCTTAGGTTAGTGTGGGGAGGGAGCAGGCTAAAATGCACATTTCCTAGTTTTCTCCTTAAGTGGGTTTGACTGAATACTTTCCCAGCTGTTGACTGAGTGTCTAGCTTCTAATCACACTGCATCTAGGTGCTGACTACAACCATCTTGTTTCAGACACACTGGTTGATCTTGGAATACTCCCAACTACTGGGAGCCACCCAAAACAAAGATGGTGGTTTGAGAAGCAATGGGCAGCATGATGAGATTCATCTGTTACATGAAAATAGTGTGACAAAACTGGGAAAGGTGGCTGTTTTCTATAATGTGCAAAAACCAAAGCAGAAGATATCTGCACCTCCATATTCACTGCAACATTCGGAGACAACCGAAGTGCCCATTAATGGATGAATGGATGAAGATGTGGTATCTATATATAATGGAATAATACTCAGCCTTTATTTTTAATTTTTAATTATTTGATAAAGATAGAGTGCAAGCAGTCAGGGGTGGGGAGGGCAGAGAGAGAGGGAGAATCTCAAGCAGGCTCTGCACTGTCATCCCAGAGCCTGATGTGGCACTCAAACTCACAAAACTGAGATAATGACCTAACCTGAAATCAAGAGTCAAATGCTTAACAGCCTGAGTCACCCAGGTGCCTCACTAAGCCTTTAAAAAGAAGGAAATCCTGCCAGTTGGGTAAATATTGTTGAACCAGGAGGGGATTATGCTAAATGAAACAACCCAGATAGAATAATATAAGTACTGCATGATATCACTTATATGTAGAATCTAAAAAAGGTCAAACTCCTAGAAATAGCAGAAAAGTGGTTGCCAGGGGTTGAGGAAAGTAGGGATAGGTTGGTAAAAAGGGCACAAACTTTCAGCTACAATACAAAAAAAGCCTGAGGCTCTAATGTATAACATGGTTACTATAGTTGATAATACTATATTATATAATTGAAATTTGCTAAAAGAATAGAGTTAAGTATTCTCCCACACAAAAAAGTAAATATGTGAGGTAGTGGGCATGTTAATTAACTTAATGGTGGGAATACTTTCACAGTATACCTATATAAAAATCATGTTGTGATCTTAATCATGAAGGGTTTTTTTGTTTTTTTGTTTTTTTGTTTTTTGTCAATTATACCTCAAAGCTTAAAAAAGAGAGAAAAGCTCTAAGTAATGCATGTTAAAATTGAAGGATAGTCTACAGGAAGAGTAAATAGTAAATGGATTTTAGTTAACCAAACTCCAATGTACCTTAAATCTATGGCTCTTTACCTTGACTGTAGTTAATGTGACCATATAATTTATCACCTACATTGGCACATTTTTGAGAGTGAAAGATGGTATAGTAGATAACCATGCCAGGAAGTAGGCATAAACTGGGAATGCCCTAGGCCCAAGTCTGAACATATAGTCACATGAATTATGATAAATGTAACAACTTTTCTTCCTTGTTAAATGAGGCCTTCATGGAAATTGATGGCTCATGTTCCAGTTTTCTGTATCCTCTCTTTTTTTTTTAAATAATCTCTACACCCTGTGTGGGGCTCAAACTTACAACCCCAAGATCAAGAGTTGGATGTTTTGGCCACTAAGCCAGCCAGGTGTCCCTATATCCCCTCTTCTACTTCATATCTGTTTATCTGAATTTGCAGGAGTCTCACATTTCAATTATTTTTCTAGGTCCTTTGCTACAGTGTCAAAATCTCACTTTCACATCTATGATTTTCTACAAACCTGATTTTTTTTTTAAGCTTAGTAAATTAGGTCAAGATGACCTATTCAAGCTCATGTAGTCAGTGAGAACGAAAATAGGATTGTAACAATGGACTCTCATTCTCTATTGATGCAGTGGTTTCTAAACATTTCCTAGGTAACAACCTTATCTGTACAAATGGAAATAAGGTGCTGTTTTGATGAACAGAATAATGACCTCATTGCACTTGTGTCCCTCACCTTCTCATTCACTCCACTTGTGTCCCTTAATTCAAACAACAACAAAGAGAACTGAACTTGTTGCTGATGAGACAATAAATGTACTGCTTTGAGTTCATTCCCCACTCATGATCTATGTTGGGGGTAAGAGCCAAGGTGGGGAGGCTTATTGTATAGCCCAGTGTTCACTCAGAGATTGACTTACACATATATGACACCTTCTCATATAAGACCTACTTATTTTCTTCGTTCCTGTAACTTAGGTCTGGTTTATATGTAGGAATTCAACTCAGAGGGAAATCTTAAGCTATTCTGATCTAGGGAGTTTGGAATCACTTGATACCTGGTGGGGAGTGATTCCTCATCTTTACATGTCAGCTAACAGTCTAAACACTTTAAACTGACAATAGGGCTTGAAATTGCATACTAGCTACCCAAATAAGTTTTATTCCTTTCAGTATAATGATCCTGGTCACAATCTAATAAAAAATTCATCTATCCAAGTAAGGAGCCCTGTACTTTTTATCCTCTGCTTTCCCTCTGCTACCTAAAATGGGTTAGTGTTTCTCTTTTCTTTTCTTTTTTTTTTTTTTAATGTTTAAGAGAGAGACCGAGCATGAGGGGGGGGGGGGCAGAGAGAGGGAGGCACAGAATCTGAAGCAGGCTCCAGGCTCTGAGTTGTCAGCACAGAGCCCAACGTGGGGCTCAGACTCAAAGATCGTGAGATCATGACCTGAGCCAAAGTCAGATGCTTAACTGACTGAGCCATCATGCGCCCCAAGTATTTCTCTTTTCTTAACATTCTTGTTTCCCAAGTTCCTATGGTTTAAAAGAAGAGAAACCTTTAAAAAGACGAGAGACCTTTCTCTGTGTGAGTGGAATAAGGCAGTATTCACTTTTATATTCTATTGTATTATCTTTCCAGAATTTAGTTTGGCAAACCCCCCAAAGTTTCCAGGAGTTGGTGAGCCCACTAGCATACATGGTAGATAAAGACTATTTTCTCAGTTGAGTTAAAGGAGTTATTTCACATCTCTTTTGAAGAGCTACTGTGGAATGAATAAAGCTTCCTGACTTTTTTCCTTTGTCTGTAATCTTCACTAAACAGTTGTTGCCTGGGAAGCAAGCAAACTCCACAAAGCAGAAATGAGAAACCAATACATGGCTATTTGTTATTAAAAAGGCACAAGTAAGGGGGTAGTGACAAGGCAAAATCAGTGTGGTTTAATGTCTTATATCTATACACTGTGGAAAATATTTTGTTTTCACCATCAGATCAATGCTAAAGTGCTCACTTGCTGATGAAAACTCCTTTATTCTTCTGAATGTTTTTCTGTCCAATGTCCTTACTCAAGACCCTTGAGGGAAGAAGGCATCTTCCTTTGCCTGTTATGAAAGAAAATTGTTAATTCACAGTTTCTTAGCTTTTGGGGTATTCATAAAGAAGTGGCAACTTACTCAGCATATTTATAATTGGTTGCAGTGAAATTTCCTTGTCATAGGTCTTGATCTCTCATTTCTGCTTTTATTACTGGAACATCTCTGACAAGTAGATTTGGTTGATGTAGGGCCTAGAGGCAAGCATATTTGAACTTCCTGTTACTCAATGAAACTGTTCTTGGGGCACTTTTGTGTACCTAGAGTCTGAGTTAGAAAGCCTCAAGGATAAAGTCCAAGTACCCAGTGCTTAATAATGTAACCTGACCTGCATGAGTAAGTATAAGAAAACTTGTGCTATGGAATTCCAGAGAAGCTGGAGGATGACAGACTGGCCTGGTAAGTTCCCCACTAAGAGAGAGGTGATGGGGAAAGGTGGACTGAAATGCATACTCTAGAGGCTGTGTGGGGCAGTATGAGGAGCATGAATTTAGGAGAGCAGAAGAGAAAGCTCTTGAGATTATAGAAGGCTGTGCAATCATAATGTAATTCCCCTCTGATGACAACCCCAAATTGAAATTTGATAAAGTTACTACATTCACAGTATGGTGACTTAAAACATGGGGCAGAACAGAAAAATTGTACACAAGGCAACAAAAGCATAGGCAGAGAGAACATAGGGAAGAAAGGTTGAAATGCAGGTGGGGCTTTCCAACAGATTAGCTATGTCTTTGAGGAATAGGACAGCTTGAACTTGAATAGATTCCAGCATTCTGGGGTAGATATTCTCTAGTACTGAGACCTAAGTATACATTCTCCCCATAGAGAATGCACACATAGTTCTAAGGAATGGATCCAGACTCAGGGTTGTCCTGAGAATATTACTCCAAAGTCAGAAGAAAGTTGCAAAAACTTTCCCGTGATCAGCAGAGAATATCATCATTTAAGACTTGATGTTTTAGCAAGAGAGGTAAATTTATACCTTGTAATGTGAGCTTACTTAATTATGTCTAGAAACTTCCTTCTAAAACATCAAGGTTAAAGCTGGTGTGCAACCCAGCCTGTGTCAACTCATAGTTCTAAGAAATAGTGCTCTGAGGATTTTGGGTTATGACTAGAAATGTTCTAGAGATGTGCAGAGCAAAAGAAACCATACTAGATACAATTAACATAGAAGACTGGGACTGAAGGAAGAGTCCTGATCAGAGTCCTAAGCTTCCTGTGTCATTTAAGATGAGGGACAGAATACTGGTCAACTTCAGACTTTGTCAAAGCAAGCACTAAATAGAAAGAGCATAGAATGTTTAATTTCCAAACCTGTAGAGAAAAGAAATTGAACAGAGAAATAGTATTAATTTAATAGAAAACAGGAAATGAGAAGACAAAAGTGTGGGGACAATTTGCAGTGGAGAGCAGTTTGGAAAACCCTGGTTGCCTAGACCAAATACCTACCATGCAGTTTTTAGTAACTTTGACTTCACCTGTAGTGGGGGAGGTGTGTGCATTTTCACGATTAATGTAGTAGATTCATAGAGCAAGTGTAGTAGCTATAACCATTGTCTGTTCCCAGAAAGAACTAAATATTAGGGCTGGAGATGGAGGCAGTAATTTGATCATGGGGGACTGGAGGAGATGTAGATAGACTCAGTTTTTTGAAAATCTCTCAATATTGTATAGTCTCTTTATATTTGTTCAATAAAGAATGAATAGTGGTTACTGGGCATGCTTATCTCTTCACTAGCTTATATACTATGTGCTCAGTTTTCACTCTTCTGTATTTCACTGCATATACCTAAGGACACTATAAAAACAGCTCCCCCAAAATGACCCTTTACTTTGTAATATTTACAAAGCTAAATTGAAACAGAGCCTTTAAGAAATTCTTCTCATCCCTTTTTATTTTATCTTTTGTCTTTTTATTTATTTATTTAAAAATTTTTAATGGTTTTATTCATTTTTGAGAGACAGAGAGAAGCAGAGTGCTAATGGGCAAGGGACAGACAGGGAGGGAGACACAAAATCTGAAGCAAGCTCCAGGCTCTGAACTGTCAGCACAGAGCCCCAACGTAGGGCTTGAACCCATGAACCATGAGATCACGACCTGAGCCGAAGTTGGACACTTAACCAACTGAGCCCAGGTGCCCCACTTTTGCCTTTTTAAATTGAGGTCTAACATATTAGTTACAGGTGTACAACATAATGATTTGATATTTGTATATACTGTGAAATGGTAACCACAATGAGTCTAGTTAACACCCATCACTTGACGTAGCTATAGAAAGTTTCTTGTGATGAGAATTTTTTTAATGGTGGTTTTTTTTTTTTTTTTCTGAGAGAGAGAGACAGCATGAGCAGGGAAAGGTCAGAGAGACAGGGAGACACAGAATCTGAAATAGGCTCCAGGCTCTGAGCCAGCCGTCAGCAGAGAGCCCGACATAGGCCTCGAACCCACGAACCGTGAGATCATGACCTGAGCCGAAGTCAAGACGCTTAACCGACTGAGCTACCCAGGCGCCCTGAAAATTTTTAGGATTTACCCTTCGGGGTGCCACGGTGACTCAGTTGATTAATTGTCTGACTCTTGATTTCGGCCTAAAACATAATCTTATGGGTTTGTGAGATTGAGCCCCATGTTGAGCCTGTGCTCACAGCACAGAGCTTGCTTGGGATTCTCTCTCCCTCTCTGCCCCTCCCCCACTTCTGTGCATTCTCTGTCTCTCTCTCAAAATATTTTTAAAAAGGATTTACTCCTAACAACTTTCAAATATGCAATACAGTATTATTAATTGTAGTCATTATACTATACATTAAATCCCCATGATTTATTTAGTTTATAGTTGGAAGTTTTTACCTTTTGGCCCCTTTCACCCATTTTGTTCACATCCCAACACCCACCTGTGATAATCACAAGTCTCTGTATCTATGAGCTTATTGTTTTTTCTTTCTTTTTTTTCTTTTAGATTCTACATGTAGGTGAAATAATACAGTATTTGTCTTTGACTTATTTCACTTAGCACAATGTCTTCTAGGTCTATCCATGTTGTCGTAAATGTCAACATTTTATTCTTTTTTATGGCTGAGTAATATTCCATCACACACACCACTCACAGACACACACACACATTCTACATCATCTTTAGTCATTTGTCCTTTGATGGATCTTGGGCTGTTTTCATATATTGGCTATTTTAAATAGTTCTCAGTGAATATGGAGATGAATATATCTTTAAAGTTACTGTTTTTCTTTTCTTTGGATAAAAATTCAGAAGTGGAATTGCTGGATCATATGGTAGTTCCAATTTTAACTGTTTGAAGAACCTCTCTACCATTTTTCATAGAAGCTGCACCAATTTACATTCCTACCAACAGTGCCTGAGAGTTCCCTTTCTCTCTACATCCTCACCAACTCTTATTTCTTGTCTTTTTGATAATTGCTGTTCTAACAGGCATGAGGTGATATCTCACTGTGGTGTTGATTTGCATTTCCCTGATGATTAGTGACATTGAGTATCTTTTTAAGAGCCTGTTTTGCCATCTGTGTGTCTTCTTTGGGAAAATGTCTATTCAGATCATCTTTTTAAATTTTTTTTTTAAATTTTACTTATTTATTTTGAGAGAGAGAGAGAGCATACAAATGGGGAAGGAACAGAGAGAGGGAGACAGAATTCCCAAGCAGCATGGAGTTCGATGTGGGGCTCAAACTTGCAAAACCGCAAGATCATGACTGAGCAGAAATCAAGAACTGGATGCTTAATCGACTGAGCCACCCACGAGCCCCTCACCTATCTATCTTTAAATCAGATTGTTTGTTGTTGTTGTGTTTATTGTTTTTACTATTGAGTTGTAGATGTTATTTACACATTTTGGATATTAACCCCTTATCTGATATGCGATTTGCAAAATTTTTCTCCCATACAACAGGTTGCCTTTTCATTTTGTTGATGATTTCCTTTGCTGCACAGGTTTTTAGTTATAGTTCCAATTATTTTTATTTACTTATGTTTTTGTCTTTGCTTTTCATTCCAAATCTCAACTTTTGAGATTAGGTATCTAGACAAAATTTCCCTTAGACCAACTCTTGGGCTCTGTTAGGCTATAATCAATGATTTAGGAAGGAATAGTTTATCGGTATTATTTGAGAACATATTTTCTTCCAGTTATTCTGGTAGGTCAGGTCAACATAACTAAGGGCTTGGAAGTTTGGACTTTATCTCTTTGGCTTTCTAACTCAAATAATACAGGTGTGACCACACAGACACCAAACCTGTGTGAGACTGATTCCAGAAAAGTACTGCTTGGGACTCCATAAAATGGAAGTGTCCACCATCTTGTTTTAGTTGCTGTAGGATAGGCATTATGTAACAGATTGATTTTCTAGGAATTGAGATCAATAAAGAAAAAAATGTAGTGAAGTATGAAAATACCACTTCTTTTTCTTTACAAATGGCAGAGATGCTATAGGAAGGGGCTGAAGAAAACAGGGCACCCACAGGTACTGCTTTCACCCAGCACATGAAAGTCAGAGCCACAGTGGTAGGCCTTCCACCAAGGAGTGGAGGAAGTAGGATCCCTTTTGGAAATCTAGCCCATCTGTTGGTGACTATTTATCCTGGTCTCTCCCTGTGGTCTAGATTCAAATCCCATTTTAGAGAAAGGTTAAGTAACTTTGCCAGAATTCAAATCTAGGTTTATCAGACATCCAAATCTGTCCTTTTTCTATTGCTCCAAGCTGCCTCCAGGGGCCACTATTACATTTTCTTTTTAGTTGCATATAGGATCTAGCACTATGCCACAAGCCCAAATGGTAATTAATTGGTATAAGTTGAATGAAAAAAGGAATGTATGAAGAAATAGTTTGAAATCTGAGAAAACCTGTCACCCCAGAAAAGGTGGACATGGAAAAGAGAACTTTTACCTAAGTTTCTTCTTCTATAGGGGTTATACACTCACACATTTTGTCCATCTATCAGTTGTGTTTTATAGATGGGCTCTTAGATATATTGGGTATAGTTGCTTCCGTGCTTTTTGAGCATTGCAAGGTTTGAGCACATTTCTTAAGGGCCGTTGCCACACATCTGATTCTTGGTTGGTCACCTTTACCTTTGGTGCCCAGTCTGTGCAGCGTGTCTTACTTAAACTGAACTCCTCTTTTCTCTCAAGCTTCTGCAAGTCACTGTTTTTCTCTAATGACATCAGTCACCTAACTTGAAGTCCTGCCTTATTTCGTGGATTTCCCCCTTATCCTTGCTCTTCACATCAATCACTTGGTAAAGTGGGATGCGAACACTTGGCAACAACCTTTTGGAGTAATCCACATGGTCATTCTGAAGCCATAAAACTCCCTCTTCCACCAGCTATATTTATAGCATGGTCAGTGAAGAACAAATCTTCTCTGAATATGTATTCTTTCCATCTTTCCATCATTACATTCCTGTTGTCTCTTCTCTCACTCACATTACATTCCTCTTACCCACAGGACACTTAATGATTTCCTATTCCTTACAGAGTAAAGACCAAGCTTGGAATTCCATGCCCTTCTCCAATAGAACCAAACGTCTAAATTCTTGCAACTGTACTGTGTACATTTTTTTTTCTTGAGAGTAGTACTTTCTCCAAACTCTATTCCAGAAAGCAGTGAGAGATTATCCCTCTGTGGGCTTCTACTTGGGGTCTATGTTTAGAAGAAGAAGCTGAGTAGGTGGGCCTCTGGAACCCCATCCTTGTCTCAAACAGAGCAACTCCATTTTGCTTTTCATGATTCCCACATATATTTTTTTCAAATAGAGTTTCCATGGATTTATAAAGTCTAAAAACCATTGCTCTTGCCAAAAAGTGAGTCCCTGCTATTTTCAGTTCATACTCCAATGCTTTCCCATATCTGGGTGCTTATGTTCATGTTGTATAGGCTCCACACATGGTGATGCTGTAGTGATTATCACCAAAAAGATAGCCTTCCCAAGGAGAAAGCCATCACAGTAAGGTAGATGTGTACACAGAGAACATTGACACAGCTTATTTCTCTTCTGCCTACTTTCCCTTTCATCTCTCTTCCAGGTGTGTACCAATGCTGTGCCCTACTCTCAGCATGCTCCACCTTTTATCTCCACATAATTATGGTATACTGATGGCCCAGCTCAAATTCCCTTTCCATAGAAAGTATAAAGCCACAGCCGAATATGGCTCTCCCCCTCTCATCACATCTTTTTATTTCTCCTTCTCTTATTTTACTGAGCATTTCCTGCATGTGGTTTCTTGCCTAGTTATTTATGTTCAAGGCTCCTTCCTCCCACAATGCTACTACTTCTGAAAGGCATGATCTGATTTTGAGTTTGTGTATCCTGTGCCAGTTGTCATGGCCATCTTCAAATTGGCTAATTAAAATAGCCAATTTAGTGATATTTTTTCACTTCTTATAGCTGAAAATTGCTGGACTGACTACATCAATTGTGACACATAATATCAGCACAATAGCACATTTCAACCTTTTGAGACTCTCAGCACAGCTAATTTAATTCCCTCTGGTGTTGGGAACAACCTTTCGCAGTAATCCACATGGTCATTCTGAAGCTGTAAAACTCCCTCTCCCGCTAGCTATATTTATAGCATGGTCAGTGAGGAATAATTCTTTCCCACTGGTGTTGAGAAGGTTTCAGGGCAGATGTGGGCATTATTAATAAATCTCTTCAAGGTTTATGCCAGCTCCCTTTTGGAGACAATGATTTGTCGTTCATTCTAAGTATGTAGTGTCTTTTAATTTTTTTTGGTAAGATCTATATCCAATTCTCTATACTAAATTATCTCTCTAGAGCCATAGATTTTTCTCAGAGTGCACAGGGTTTAGAAAATTTGTAGCATAACTCTTATTTTCCATTTTATGAAAGAAACCCAATGGTCGTGTTGGTGTTCTTGTCAGTGTCTGTGTGACAGAGATTATGAATCTCTGTAGAATCTGTTTGACAAAAATGAACCTAAGGTTTGTGGTTGATGGTAATTGAATAAAAATATTAGCAGTGGAGCAAGGATGACATCAACTCCTAAAAACAGTGACAAAAATTTAACTTACTAGACTACGAAAAAAGTTAAATAATTAGAAGAATGACTTTTTTACTTGGGGAGTCTAACCATTCAAGAAAAGACCGAAGAGTCACTGTTCCAACAATGTTTTGCTGATCCAGAGAGGTGATTTCATTGAGTATTGAATATATATGTTGGGGTTTTATATGTGCCATGCCTTGGAAGTCCGTCGGTGGGTATGGATTGCATGTCTCCCAAGTGTGGGAAACTGTGCAAGTTTGAATAGTCTACCTTTACATGAGCATCAACATCAGTAGACTGTGAGTCCCTCAAAAGATTACTGTAAGTAAGTTCATTCATTCATCAAACATCAATCAGATGTCTTCAGTGTCACCAGCACTGTCTAGGCTCTAGTTGGAAGGCTTTTACAAGAGCAGAAATTACTAGACTACAAATTATCACCTTTAGGGAGAGACATCTTAAAATTATTTCAATACCCATTTATGGAATATTTGTTGTGGGGTGGCCGAAGCTGGGCTGGGGCAGGAAACTGGATTCACAATATGTTGCAGAGTGCTAAGTACTCTGGTGACCTCTTTAACCAGACCTGGCCACAGAGTAGTTGCTCAGCAAACATTTGTGAAGTAAATTAAGAAAGGAAAAACTGCTCAGAGAGAATTTCCAAAAAAGAGTAAATTTGTTATTCTCATACATATACAAAAATGAACATGTGTTAAAGATTTTTAACTTATGAAGGAATCAGGTAAATTTAGTGAATAAACAAATGTGATTCAAAAGAAAATGAAAAAAAGGGCATATTTATAGACCAGGAATATTGAAATAAATATATAAATGGTGGCAAAACTAATTTTTAATGAGAGTGGGTAGAAAGACAATTGAATCTCTGCAGGGCAAAACAGAACTTGCATGTTTATAGGTAAGAATCTTGCATTTCTTTCAGTTACTCACAATGTGCACAGTTGCAAAATGGCTTAAAGACAAGGAGAGAGTAGAATCAGATAACCTGGAGTCATATTTTCTAGGTAATATACAGTTTTTTTTAATTTTTAAAATTTATTTCAATCCAAGTTAATTGACATATAGAGTAATAATGATTTTAGGAGTAGAATTTGGTGATTCACCACTTATGTATAATACCAAGAATACATAGTTTTTCATGCAAGTACAATTTTTCCCCCTACAGAATAGTTTGGACAGGGTGTGGCTTGCACACTTCACAAATAGAAGGGAGCCAGGGTGGGTCCCTCATGAATGTTTAAATACCAGAGTGCTGGTTCCATGTAGCCCACTATATTGGAGCTTATGTTCTATTTTCTTCATTAAGAACTTTACTTTCCTATGAGATAATAATGTGGTAAGGTAATGTTTTGACATGATGTTTCAAAGCACCTCCACAAACATTATTAATTCTTATAGCCACCCTGTTAAGTAGTTGGGGAGAAGATGGTTGTTTCTGTTTTGCAACGAGGGTAATGAAGGCTCACACTGAAGTTCTCACTAAACTGAGGAAGAAGTGTTGGTCTTGGGACTCAAACCCTCATTTTCTGATTTTAAACTTGTCACTCTTTCCATCAAAAAGACCTAAGATTATCTCAGCAATAAAGCATGAGAAAATTCCTTACATTTACATATATTACAGAAATTTGGCCAGGAATTTTATTAGGGAAAGAAAGACCTCACATCTCTTCATCATATACATAGACACACAAGAAAAGTGCATTTCCTAATCTCTTCACTCCAGATCTTTCTTGAAATGACCCAGGAGAGAAAATGCTTGAATACCATCACTCTTCCATAAGCACTCTATATGACCATATGCTTAAATGACATAAGTCAACAGTCACTGAGCACCTTCTGTCAACCTTAAAAATAAAATTGTGTGTTATTTTAGTAGCGACATGAGTTAATTCCGGAATAGCAGAGGAAGTGCAATTCAGGACAAGCAAACTTTGGCAAACCACAGGCAAGTCCAAAGAGATAAAGAGAAGGTCAACTTTTATTAGGTGTTAGGAAGAAATTGAGAAGATTGGAACAAAAGTTCAGGGGGGAACAGGAGTTGAAGGTTGTGACAGCTTTTCATTGGCTGCAGGTGGTAGTTAGTGCTTTGTTACCTGGTAGGGAAGAATCTTCCTTCTTGTAAAAGCAAGAGATGAAGTTCCCATGTGGAAAGTGTCCTGCCTTGTCAAGGTAAGACATATCTTGCTAATTTTGCAGACAGCAACATGTGTCTCCTGTGTGAAAGCTCCCCTGTCAGGGCTTCCTATTTTCACACTCCCAACAACTGGAAGTATGAGGTAATTTTTTAAAATTTTCTATTTGGTCCCTTTCTAACTGTTAATATTTGGAGCGGTGTCTTTTCATCAGCAGCATTATTATTGATAACATTTTTTAAATTCTAGATAGAGAGCCTGCATGAGTGGGGGAGGAGCAGAGAGAGAGAAAGAGAAAGAGAGAGAGAGAGAGAGAGAAAATCCCAAGCAGGCTCTACCCTTAGTGCGGAGCCCAAGGCAGGACTTAATCCTATGACCCTGGGATCATGACCTGAGCTTGGACAACCAAGTGAATGAGCCACCAGGTGCCATATTGATGACATTTATTGAAAGGCTCTATGGCATATTTTCTCCAAGCACTAATTTTAGTGCATTAATTTAAAAAAATTATCGTCTCACTTATACCCCACAAAATCTTAAAGGAGAGAGATTTCTATACTTCATCAAGATCACACATAATGAGAGATTCTGACCCAATTCTGACTCCAAAGCCTGTTCTGATTATTGTAACTTGCCATGCAAATAGCTGTGTTCTTTAGACTGTTTCCAGTGGCTTGTTATTACTGTGTGAGTGATAATCACTGAGAAGAGTCCTAAGCACACATGAAATGTTGACAGAGTGGGAGACATCTGTTAAATTCAAATATCCACAACAAAATGCCAGAACAATGAGGCTTAAATCAGGTGAGCCCCATTGTGGGGAATATTCGGAAAGAGACTCTGAACTACATTTTAGAGAAACAACAGTAGTGGAGCTGGATTACTTTTAAATTTATAATAAACTGGTGCATAGGCAGGGCTTTTCCCTCATTCATGATTTTGCATGAGAAAGCTCAGGATCCCCACATGGGCCTTTCCTTTCTTCCTCTGTCACCTCAGATATGTTCCCTAAAGCACGATATCTGTATTTAATTATGCAAGCAATAGGGTTTCTCTAATTTCTCTCAGAAGTTTCCCAGTTTCAGTTTTCCATGCTTTGCTATTTCCCTTGGTGATCAGTCTGCATTCTCTTTGGCTTCATTTTCTTTCCTTAGTCTGACTCCTTTCCTATTTCTTATAATTATCATCACTTGAGCAATAGCATTTTCTGCTTGACTTTTTTTTTTTTTCTGAAAGGTAATCAGTTCACATGCTGGCTTTTGTTATTTTGCCAGCAAGCAGTGTCCCTTCTGGACCAATCTTACACTTGGTGTCCCTTCTTACCATGTTCTTCTTCCTTAGGCTTTCCTTGGTTTTCCTTTCTTCACCCAGGAGAGCACAGACAATACACTTCTGGGTAATTATGTTCAAGCCCGTTGGAAATAACCAAGCATATTGGGGTGCCTGGGTGGCTCAGTTGGTTAAGCGTCTGGCTTCAGCTAGGATCATGATCTCACAGTTCATAGGTTTGAGCCCCGTGTCGGGCTCTGTGTTGACAGCTCAGAGCCTGGAGCCTGCTTCAGATTCTGTGTCTCCCTCTCTCTCTGCCCATACCCCACTCACAGTGTGTGTGTGTGTGTGTGCGCGTGTGTGTGTGTGTGTGCGTGTGTGTGTGTGTAATATAAATAAACATTTAAAAATTTAAAAAAGAAATAATCAAGCACAAAGTCAACAAAACTTCTAAATAACCACATTTTTAAGACTTTAAATTACCAAGTTATAAAGTAAAATTCTTAGCTTTTTTTTTTTTCTGCTTCCTTTTCTCTCTGGCCATTCACATGGCAGAATGGTCTGATTCAGAAGTTTTCTATACAGTTTGCTTTTTTAGTTTGTTCAATTTTAGGCTTTTGGGATAAAGACCCAGAAGGATTGGGACCTATTTCCTATTGAACCCCTTTTTGTTTAACCAGAGATACATCAATAAACTTCACTGTACCTCAGTTTCCTCATTTAAAGTGTAGCAAGAGGTTTTCAAAATGGGAAAATTCTGTTCTCCTTGGGTTAACTCTCCTGGACTCTGGGTAGCATTCTTTCTTCACTCCTGACAGATATTTAGCCACCTGTCCACCTTCAGATCAGACCTTTGGTTTTCTGGTTGTCCTGCACAGAAACCTCTGCTCTCTCATCGATTTGAAAACAGATTCTTGGACACATGCCCCCACTTATACTGCTCTTCACCCATGTTCTCCTAACTCAGTCCTCTGGCATCTATTCCATTTGACCTGCCTCATTTGCTCTGGATCAATAGCAATGATACACAAATCATCTTGAAGTATAGGGCACAGAATGAAATCTTTTATTAATGTGGGTTGCTCTTGAGGACACTGGCAAGTTCTCTCTACTTACTCAAACTCCAGCACCTCCATTCGTGTCATGAGTTATAAAAGCAAATCTGTAGTTTCTGGGAAGCTCAGTTTCTGCATAAGTAAAATGGGAATTATAACAACACCTGGTTCACAAATTTAAGCCAGGCCAAAATGCTTTCTGTTAAATGTTACACAATTATTCAAAAGTATATTTCCTAGGGGGAAAATCATTAGCTCACTCAAGATGGCATTTTGGTAATTCCTATTGTCTGAAACAGATCTATGATTATTAGATGCTAGTGGCTCCACAGGGCTTTAGGCCAAAATCTCACCCTAAAGGCAGAAAGCATCTCCACTCATATTCATTCATATGCCTCTTGAGGGCAAATGGGATTGATCATGAACTTGGTATTTGCTAGATCACAATTCTGTTTGTTTCCTCCATAGAGGCTCTTCTAATGAGACATGTTTCAACTATTTCATTTCTTCTAAGGTATTTTGACTATTCTTTCTTCTATATTGCTGCACATTCTGAGATGAGACAGGTCTTTAACATGAAAATTAATGTACCATTTCTTTAGCCTCCATGAAGATGCACAATAACTTGATTTTAAATATACTCATTAATGAGTATGCAACTACACCAAACAAGTTTATTAATTTTCTATTAAAGGATTGGAAGCTGATAATATTTCAGAGTTACTCTCCTCAACAAAATTGCTCTAAAGTGTGCAAACAGTTGGAATGTGATGCTGTGGTATTATTTATTGTAGCTGACTGTCCAATTTTTTTTTTGCTATTGTAATTCATTTTGTGTTTATCTCTGATTGATGTCTTCTTGTCTTTACATGTGATAGATATTTTCTCCAATATAATCAGTCTTTCAGTGGATATTCTTTCTCCTATTTATTTCTGTTAGAAATATAACTCTACCCCAGAAGAGTTGGTATATTTGATTTTAATTGCTTATGTTCTTTCTGTTTTGTTGTCATCACAGATGGAAGGAACTTTGAAAAGTCATTTAATCAGTTACTCTGCCTTTAGGCAAAAAGGAGCAAAACAATCATTTAAGGATCTAGTTAGAAAGATCTTCGAAAAGACCATTCTGTTTCCCTTTTGGACAATCCCTTTTTTTGAGGGGGGCAATCGCTTTTTCTTAAAAATTTTAAAGTTATTTCTTTTTAGAGAGAGAGCATGCGGGTGCTTGAGCAAGGGAGGGGCAGAGAGAGAGAAGGGAAGAGAGAATCCCAAGCAGGCTCCTTGCTGTCAGCATAGAGCCTGATGCAGGGCTTGATCCCACAAATCTTGAGATCATGGCCTGAGCTGAAATCAAGAGTTGGACTCTTAACTAACTGGGCTACCCAGGGTCCCTCAGGGGGAGAGGGAGGGTGAAAATCACTTTTTTAAGATAAAATTACAACCTTGCTTCAGTTTTCTTTCTTTTGAAAAAAAAATATGCTTTCCTTCAGTAGAAGTAGGAATCCTCATTGAATTGCATTTATTAGTCATAACAGGTATAGTTGCCGCTTAGCTTTATGCTTTAGATGCTTTTTAAAACATTTTTAACATTTATTTATTTTTGAGAGAGAGACAGAGAGAACCTCAGTGGGGCAGGGGCAGAGAGAGTGAGATAAAGACTCTGAAGCAGGCTCCAGGCTCTGAGCTGTCAGTACAGAGCCTGATGTGTGGCTCGAACTCACAAACTGCAAGATCATGACCTGAGATGAAGTTGGACGCTTAACCAACTGAGCCACCCAGGCACCCCTGGGTGCTTTCTTAAAGTTTCCTGTTATTTCTGTATTTTGTTGACTTTTATCCTATAGTTATTTGAAAAATGTCAGTCCAATTTTTAATTATACCTGTGTTTAGTTTTGCAGGCTTGAAATAAAATCAATGTGTGACTTTCTTCTATGAATTATGAGGAATTTATCACATTTTTACCTTCCTTGTCCTCTCCCAGAATGTATTCTGCTTGGCCTTTGTTAACTGAATCTGAGATTATAAACCAGTTTATTATCAGACTCTCATGATAGCTTGCTGTTCTATGGATTTAGCATACTCCATATTCCTTCTCCAATATTCAGTGCCCACTAATTGTACTCTCATCAAAATCAATGGTTATGTTTCTATAGCCAGAACCATGGAGTTTTCAAACTGGAAACTTCATTTTTTTCAAATGATGTCATTGTGAACACTTGACATTCTCTGTTCTTGAGGACACACAGATCTGGGTAGTTCTGCAGATGCATTCTTTTCTCTCTTTCCCTTACTGTAGCCGTTTGTTTCCTCTGGGGGCTCTGCTTGTTATATGATATGATAGGAGAGTTTCTCCTCCTGGCTGGTGAGACTAGGAACTATGCCTAGCCATGTACAGTCTCCTCAGATTGTGTTGCCTTATACTACTTAGTAATTTCCCCCCGTGGCCTTGAGTATTTTCCTCAAATGCATGTGAATACAACTACTTAGCTAGGATTTTAGGGGGTTCCCTTTGTAGATCTCCAGAGGTCTCTCTGTAACTCTGTCCTCTCCATTCCCTGCATTGCAAATTCTTCCCACTGTGGCCTCTCTGAATTCTGAACTTCATCTTCTCAACTCAGGGAGACTGCTGAACCAACTGAGCCACCTAGGCACCCATCACAGAGAACTCTGTATAAAAATTCCAAAGAGGTCTTCTTTTGTTGACCCACCAGCATGAATATATGAATTTCACATTGTTCTTTCTCTTTATCTCCTTTCCTCTCTGTGTCTCTCTCTTTATAAATATATACACACATATATATACATGATATGTATATATGTATTTATTTCACAATAATAGACATATGTATTTCACAGTGTAACATACATATTATATATATTTCATATTGTAATAAAGATTTCTTATATATGTATTTCACACTGTCAGCAGAGTGACCTTTCTCAATAATGCTCCCATCACATATTTCAAATATATGGCTTTCCCCTGTCTCCTCCACCAAATATAGAACTCCTTAAGGTAAAGTGGTAGATTCTCTTACAATCTGCTTAGTAAATTAATAGAAGAATGAAGAAAAGCTCTTTGTATTGCAGCCATCATTCATTCTATGACTCCAATGACACTCTTAATCATTTGGCCCTTGATAGTTACTCATTCTCATGTCATATGCCTTTGTTTTGTCAGATGATAGTTAATTTAAAAGTTAAGATTAAATAGTACCTGCAATAGTACAAATCCTCCCTGAGCATCTTAATCTCTTATTTTTCTAAATATCATTCCCCCCCCCACAGTGATTCTGTGAGGGAATATAATTATCATCTCCTTTTTCTGGGCAAGGAATTCAAGGCTCAAGGAGGTTAAGTGAATTGTATAAGATCTCACAGGACTAGTAAAGGGTAGAGCCATGATTGGAGCATAGGCATTCAGTCATATTAAACTACATTTGAAAACAGCATGTATAGGGCACTTCTTGAAGCTACTGACCGTGTCCTACATGTTTTCTAATGTATCCCTGTAGTCCTTTTCCAGGCCCCAGAATAAGAAATGTCGGTGTCTAAGGATGACTTTGTGGGATGGCCAAGGCTGTTCTCAGGAGAACCGGATGATAGAGAGGCTAACTTCTCTTACCTAGTCACTGCCCAGCATATGGAAAAATTGGCAAAAAGCCCAGCATGAACAGAATCAATCTCCAGAAAATCTGTCATGCAGGAAAGTTACATGCTGTGTGTGAGAAAAATGTAAATGCCAGTCAAACTGAAAAGAGCTTTGTTAGAGAAACTTTGCAACCAAAAAAAAAAAGTTTTTCTGAAACTATCTTCAGATTGAGGGTTTTTCTTATTTTTTATTTTTTAATTTTAAAAAATTGTTTTTATGTCGTGAGCTTCTTGAAGAAATGGGGCATGTTTTAATAATTTCTTGAGCAATATAAGCCAAGCACTGTGCAAATACTTCTATACATTAATTCATTTAAACCTGTATTTATTAAGTAGTTATTGTGAGCTAGAACCTTTTCTACCTTGGGATACATCAGTGAATAAAATAGACCAACTTCTGCCCCCACAGAAAAGAAAGCAAGGAATGAGGAATGGCTGGACTATAAACATAATAAGTCAGTAAAATATGGCATTTTAAAAGGTGATAAATGCTATGGAGAAAAACAAATAGAGTCAGGGGAAATGGGACCAGGAGTGAAAGAATGAGGGAAAGGGCAGGTGTAATTTTCTGATTATTGTCGACATCCTTCATGGGTGACATTTGAGCAAAGCTTGATGCTGAGAGAGTTATCTATGTATATATGTGTGTGTGGGTGTCCACCAGCACCAATGTGGCTAAACAGTGTGTGGTGTATAATGAACATTTAGTTTAATTTTTAATTTTTTTTCAGTTTATTTTGAGAGAGAGAGAGTCGGGGGGGAAGGGCAGTGGAAGAAGAGAGAGAGAGTAACAGGGAGAGAGACAGAGACAGAGAATCCCAAGCAGGCTCCACGCCCAGCAAAGATCCTGAAGTGGGGCTTGATCCTCCAACAACTGCGAGATCACAACTAAGCTGATACCAAGAGTTGGACACTCAACTGACTGAGCCACCCAGGCACCCCCATAGTAAATATTTAATAAATAATAGTGGTGATGATGATGACACATGATTGGGAGAAAGAGGAAAATTCTTTGCTATTGAGTCCTAAATAATCTATATGAAAATTGATTCAGTAAGCAAAGTGCTAATTTGAAGGTGGCTGTTACAGCTGAAAATCTGCCTTTTTGTGAGTGAGAGTGGGTCTAGGGCCCAGGACTGAGATCACAGTAAAGGAATACTGTGGCATTGCTGCTGGTGGCTTATCTTAGTTCTGTCTCTGGGGCTGTCAGTGTGGCCCTTTGGTCTCTCTAAATACAAGAAATACAAAAAAGCATAAGGAAAGGAGAGATACAGAGCTAGTCTCAAAAACATAGAAATGTCAAGAAGTTTATGAAGGTTTCACTGCAGCATGAACAAAGACAGAAAGTGAGTTTACTAACATTCAGAATGTATTTATGGAGCACTGAGTCTATGCCAGTCCCTGTACTGACCTGTGGAGTTATGGGGACTGATGAAATGAGGTGGTTGTCCTCCAGGAGCTCATAATCTCTGGGGAGACCAACATAAACAGTCACCACTGGGAGGGCTGTGACTGAACCCTGAGCAGGTTTATGCTGGGCACAGAGTAGGTTTGGTTTGTTTGGCTTCATTGTGGTGGTGGTAGAGGCCATCGAGGGGGCTGAACAGCTGTAACTTTCAGACATTGCCTCTTCCTGATAGTTTTAGTTTCAGGAAAGGGAATTCAAGTTAGAAATTTCAGTAGTAAAACATATCTGCTATTAGTAAGGCTTTTCAGAATTCTTTTTAAAAATTTTTTTTAATGTTCCTTTTTTTTTTTTTCTGAGAGAGGGAGAGAGAGAGCATGAACAAGGGAGGGTCAGAGAGAGAGGGAGACACAGAATGTGAAGCAGGCTCCAGGCTCTGAGCTAGCTGTCAGCACAGAGCCGGACACGGGGCTCAAAGCCATGAACAGTGAGATCATGACCTGAGCCGAAGTCGGAACTTAACTGACTGAGCCACTCAAGCGCCCCAAGGCTTTTCAGGATTCTTGATCCTTCAAAAAACTCCGGGCACCAAAGTCAAGATTTGGGCAAGACTTTACAATCTACAGCTTGAATCCATGTATTTGGAAAATGGGACAATAGCAAACCCCATTTCTGTGATTATAAAGGAATCAGCCTCTTAGAACTGGGATTCTGTTTGAGGAAATCACTTAGCCTTTCTGTGTTGCACTTCACAGAGAAAGCAACATCTCTAGGTGTAACAGGAAAGTGGGCAACTCATAGGTCCAGCTTAGCTTTGAGTATCTTATTCAGAACTCAGTAATTTATTTGACAAACATTTATGGACATTTTACTATGGTCCAAATACAGCATGGGTGGTTGGGGTTTACTTCTTAACTGGAGGGAGGTCCCAGCCCATGAGGCATTATGGCATGACCACAGGTTTGACAATTTGATTCTTCTTTGCCTACTTTCAGCCAAATTAAGGTTTCTTTACTCCAGGCATTAAATCAAGAAAATGAGGCAACTGTTAATGTCATAAAATATGAAAGTGGCAACAACTTCCCTCCACTCAGACCAATACTCTGGGTCCCAGGGCTGGAAACATCATGAGACCGTCCTTTTCCTTGGAAGTTGGCTGATGGCAGACATGGGCTTTTGGTTTCCATCTAGGATGTACTGGTCCACTGGTAGAGTTGAGCCTCAGGAGTATGTACAAATTGGAAGCTGTATTTTTCTTACATGACAACTAAGCAATGTTTTCTGTTGAACTAGGGTTCCTGGCAACCTCAGGTTGTGAGTTAATTAAGAGGAAATATCCTCTTTTTAATTTAGAGGCTTGAATAGGTAGACTTTTTTTTTTTTTTTGCCGTAATTAATTGCCTCAAAGAAATCTGTGGATTTATGATAAAGCTGAAATTTAGTTACTTTCTAGTTTGTGAGAGCCATCATTACTTCAGCTAAGATTCTGAAGGGTTGAATAGTTTACATTTTGACATGACCATTGTTCTGAGAACAATTGTACTGCTTATCTACTTTTATTGAAGCCTATCCTTATATTAGCTTTACATTTTGTTAAATTGTGTGGGTAATAATGACAGTGGTTGCATATGGTTTCAGGAATGAAGTCCTTTCTCATGTAAAAAATGTCATATACTACTATAATTCATGACAGGAAGTCACTATGAATACAGTACCACTTGGAAATGAATATTTTATTCATCATGTGTATGTCAGACGTGTGTGAGATGTTGAAGCAGGCTATGATGGTGGTTGATACACAGAGGGAGGATTCTGTGGCTCCTTAAAAAACTTTGCAACTCCCTAAAATCCTTGACCTTCAGGCTGGGAGCTGCAGTACCAGTGCCACATGGCTTCCAGCTTTGTTTTCTTACTTTTTGGAGCTTTTTAACAACCAACAGGGCATGCTGTTAGAGCTGCGAATTCTATGCCAAGGAAAGCATGCTTAGCCATTAGAGGAAATTTTAAAAAATCCAATAAAGCAAGAAATGCAACTTGACCACTTTGGTATAAGCAAAGCAATAACTATTTAATGGCCAGTAAATGTAATTGTGGAGACTTATTTTTTTCATATATAGCAGCAAATGTGATTACACTTTCCTTCTTTGTTTCCATGGCCAGCTGTGAAAAGCCATTTGTCACTGCCTGGCTGTCTGGGTCACCTGCTCTGTTCTTGCTGTCAGAGGCACTGCTAACCAGCCCAGATCCAAGCACACGCTTGATTGACCCCAGTGACGTTCTAACAGGTCACCTTCTCGATAGTTTCTGAGGAAGAGAAAAACATGAAGCTTATTCAAACTTTAAATACTTTGGTTTCACTATATTAGAAAGTAGATACCTGGCTTAATTTAGTCTCAAATAATATGAAGTCTTATCTGACTCTACAGTTGTTGTTTTTTTATTTAATCCAGCTGGGGTGTGGGTGACCCCAAGCTAGCAGAGTTGACTAGGCATTAGTTCTACTGCCATGCTCAAAATCCCAGAGTGAGAATTTTCTTTCACACAGGCTGGAGATTAAGTTTTATCATACTGTGAATATTCTCATTCTGAGTTATGTATTATGGGAAACCATTCACTTCTATCTTAGTCTAAAGGAGTTTCTTGGGGTCTTTGAGAGCTGAATTTAATTAGGGAAGGGAGCTTGCTCGTAGTAAGTATTGACAGGTATGGAGAAGTTATAGATGCATAGGATGCCAAAAGTAAGGGAGCTGGGTAACTAGGGTAGACACAGCCAGAAACTACTGGGCACGCAACATCTCTATGCATACTGCTAGTAGTAAAGTATATTTATATATATATATAAAGATATACTGCCACTTAGGTATATCTGCGGACATTATGAATCTTTCTTCCTTTTTTGGAGAAAGCCACGGGAATGTGATCATTACAGAGCTAAGCTGGAGTACTACTTTGCCACTTTATATGTGTGTGTGAAATCATGCTACTTCATAGGAGCATCAGTGTTTGGGAATGCATATGGCCATCATTTTCTGAGCATTCATACTTTTTAAGTGTAGCAAGATAGAATTCTTTGTTGCCCTTGTTCCCCTGTCCCAACCTTTTTTTTTTTCTTCTTTATCCCTGGAAGAAAGAAGCCTCTTTAGTAGGGAGATTATGTTTTTAGAAGCATTCACTAAAAGCAAGATAAAGATTTTACTGCTTTGAAGATGCTCCACTTTGAAGATTTCATAAAAGCTGTACTTACTGGGGCAGGGAGTATGGTAATTAAGGGAGAGGGTTTTTGTGTCAGATTACCTGAGTTTGGATCCTGGCTTTACCACTTGCTAGTTGTGAGACTTTGTGTCACTTACTCTCTCTGGACCTCATTTTCTGTAAAATGGAGATGATAATAGCATGTCTGTCTCCTTGATTGAGCCTGCAGCCACCTGGAGCTGGTGCATGGGAAGAGAGTTGACATGTAGCAAAGATGAGGGGAAGAAGAAAGAGGGAGGAACACCAGAGCTAAAACGGCCTCTAAATGGCCAATGTGGCTAACATGATGGGGATAACAAGAAATGTATACATCATCTTCTGGAATCTGTGTGGCCACAATTGGCCCTCTGTTAGAAGGTAGTTTGGGTTAATATTTAAGTTGTTGGTTGAGTGCATGTGGAAAGAGAGCCTGTCTCGGGGCACCTGGGTGGCTCAGTCAGTTAAGCGTCCGACTTCAGCTCAGGTCATGATCTCACGGTTTGTGGGTTCGAGCTTTGTGACCACAGACACCATGCTCCAGGTGTCTGTACTGTCCATTCCTCTTCTAAGCACATTTTCCCCACCAGCTCTTCAAACTAACTGCTTTCCCCCTCATCCTTCACATCTTGCTCAAACATTGTTGGTCTCTTTCAGAGTGCTTTCTCTGAATAACTATGTTAGGACAAAAATTAAGTTAGTTGTTGTAACAATGGATTTCAAAATAGAATATTCTCTCCCAGGTAGCGCTGCAGGTCTGTGGTGCATGTTGGCTCCCTGAGATCACAGAGGGAACTGGCTTCCTCCATCTTGTTTCTCTGCCTTCTCTAGGGCACTGTCCTTGTCCACTTTCTAAACAACTTTAAGCAAGTGAGACAGAAGTTGCACATATCACTTGGACTCCCATCTCACTGGCAAGAACTTAATCACATAACCACACCCAGCTGCAGGGAAGGCTGGAAAATAAAATCTCCAGCTGAGTAATAATGTACTTGCATTCAGATGTTATCATTTGAGCCTCCGCTGGGTGGCCCTCCTCCATAGCAGAGGACATTCTTATGCTACTAGAAGTAAGAACTTTATCTGCTATGTTATTTTGCCATTCTGCCAGGAATTATGCTTTATTGGGCTTTTATGTTACCTGGATTCATTTTCTAATTTTAATCATGACATCAAGGGTCACTGGGTGGGTCAGTTGGATGAACATCTGACTTTTGATCTCAGCTCAGGTCTTGATTTCAGAGTCAGGAGTTCAAGCCCTGCTGGGTGTGAAACCTACTTAAAAAAAAAAATGAAAGCAGTGTTTTGGGTTCAGCCTTTCAAGGATACTCACTGACACACCAGAGCTCTAACTCAAATTACCTGCATTTCTTTAAATTGGGAATCTGGTTGGCCCTTAAGAAATCCAGGAAGCCACTCACTTGTCTTTGTCTTCTACATTCCGGGTTCTTTAGTCAATCATACCTATAACTCAAAATTGCAGTTCTACTGCCTGTATGCTATCCAGTCTGCTTTGCCTCCTGTACCCACACATTGAAGAGGCTACAGTTTTTTTCTTAAGCTGATGTTTTCCAACAGACTTTACAAATTAGTTTGAATTGGCTATTTGCCATCTACCTCTAACAATGTTAGTTTTGGTGACTTCTCTCCAAGAATGTGTTTTTGGACAGGAAGATGCTTTATTTACTCAGAAGGATTCTAACCCCAGGAATCATAAGCCTGTCTTAGTTTTTGAAGTGTTTGAGGTCAGCTTCAGTTATCTTAACAGCTCATACTCAAACAAATTACAAATAATTCCATTAATACTGGCTCAGCACCTTATATGGCCTGGCATTGAATAAGAACTCAATAAATACTTGTTAGAAGAATTAGTATACGAATAAACTTTATAGACCTATTCTTTTCACTAATTTTTAAATAAATGTTATCTATAGTTTACCATTGCATTGACCACAATGATAGGAGAGCTATATAGCAGTCACTTGTATCATAAACTAGCCTGGGAAAAATCCACCAAGCAACATTCAGGACTATTTGGAACCATTGGCCTTGCCTTCTGAGCATCAAGCTAAATAGTTTACCTCACATGAGGGTACTATAATTTTTCTCTTTCTCTGCTTCTTTAATTCATCAAAACTAAAATTAAAAAACTTAAATGTCTCCAGATGCATTATAAAGTTCTTGGTGTTTTGAGTATTTCTTTGTCAAGAGCACAGGTTAATTTCATGCCATGAATGACTTGATTGCTTTTTCAAATATAGTGACATTTTGTTAGATTTTGAATGGACTTTAATATTTTGTCTGTTTTTGTATGGAAATAATTGGTCTACTTGCATCTGGCTTTGAAATAAAACTATAACCAATGTATGCAAATATCAAGACTATCTGAATGTAAGATTCAGGAAAGAATTATTGAGTGCACCTATAAGAGGTTACATACAAGTTACATGTTGCCAAATACTCTCATATACAGTGTCTGGTTTAATTATGTCAATTATGCTCGGTGTCTCTGCTTTTCTATTAATTATCCAATTTTTGGACAACTTTTTCAGAAATTATATTTTATTTTGGTGCTGTGTGAATCTGTTTAAGGACATGCATATAATTTGAGAAACTGCTTAATTGCTTCTTCTAGAATTGATTGGTTATATTCCTTAAAGAAAACAGGGATTGTTTCCTCCACGTCATTTATTGCTTGGGGTCTGACACAGGGCATTGATCAGAATGTGCCTGCTTAAAGAATGAATGAGTGAGTGGCATGTGCGCACGTGCGCACGCACACACACACACTCATACAGCCTCACAAACAGTCACATTTTTCACTTCATGGTTTCTCTTTATTCTACTAAATTTAGGGAGTACCATGTGCTCCCTTACACCATCTGCCAGGATTTTACCCTACTTAAATAAGTTTGACAGTAAAGTGCTAACAACCACTTAAGCTAACAATTTAGACTTGTATAGTTGCTTGGATGTTGCTAGAAAATACAAGACTCCTGGGTTAGAGATGAAGGGCTCTCTTATTCACTATAAAATCAGTAGCAGGAATATCAGTATAGTTGAACCAATTCCACAATCCCTGAATTCCACATGCAACAAAGAGAACCAGGTAGAGCCTTCATGCTCAGTGGGTTGCACCACAAAAAAGCTCTGAGATGAGGGAATATGCTGCTTTTATAGCAAGCAGAAAGCAAACATGTTCTCTGACCAGCAAGAGAGTACATCACAGCATAGGTTCATATAGTGCATGCTTCACTTTTCAGCATTCCCAACTTCACAAAATAAAACCCTGAAAAGTAGCCCAATGGCACTTTCACAGAGTGAAAGAATGATCATGATGTAACTTTTGCCTATGCAGTAACACATTGTACAGAGTGCAAGTTGTCCATGGCAGACTGAATCCAACATCAGGAAACTGGAAACTCATTTCATGTAACATGGGTACTTTTCAGAAAAGGCTGAGGCTGAAAGGTGAAATGACTTGCTCAAGAGTATATCTTTGATGTTCCCAGGATAGACACCCATTTCTTCAGACCTTAACACTTCTCATGTCCCTACCCTTCCCCTTTTGTACAATTTGATTCTTGAATAACACAGGTTTGAACTGCACGATCCATTTATACATGGATTATATATATTTTAATATTTGTTTATTTTTGAGAGAGAGACAGAGCATGAGTCGAGGAGGGACAGAGAGGGAAGGAGACACAGAATCTGAAGCAGGCTCCAGGCTCTGAACTGTCAGCACAGAGCCTGATGGTAGGGCTCAAACTCACAAACTGGGAGATCATGACCTAAGCAGAAGTTGGATGCTCAAGCAACTGAGCCACTCAGGTGACCTGTGGATTTCAATTTTAAATAGTACAGTACCATAGGGGAGCCTGGGTGGCTCAGTTGCTTGAGCGTCCGACTTTGGCTCAGATCATAATCTCACAATTCGTGGGTTTGAGTCCTGTGTTGGGCTCTGTGCTGACAGCTCAGGGTCTGGAGCCTGCTTCAGATTCTGTGTCTGCCTCTGTCTCTGCTCCTCCTCTGCTCACACTCTGTCTTTCTCTCAAAAATAAAGGTTAAAAAAATTAAAAATAATACAGTACCATAAATGTGTTTCCTCTTCTAATGATTTTCTTAACATTTTTTCCTCTAGCTTACTTTTTTGTAAAACATATAAAAATATAAACACATAAAAAGCATAAAAACATAAAACAAAAATATAACACATATAACATACAAAATATGCATTAATTATGTTATCATTTAGATTTTGGTCAACAGTAGACTATTAATGTTTTGGAGGGACTCAAAAGTTATATGTGGATTTTCAACTGCATGGAGGGTTGGTGCTCCTCATTCCTGTGTTGCTCAAGGGTGAACTGTATTACTTTTGTTACTTCTATTCCTTCTAGATGTATCACAATTTTCAACTGCTAAACAAGATTTTCTTGTTTCTTTGCATTATATCCATAAAAGTTAGTGTTAGGCTCCTATGGTGCAGAACTTCACCAAGTATATGGTGTGTTGGACACTGGTGCAGCAAAAAAGGGTCTATGGAAGAGTATTTAGACCTCAGATACATTAGGAAATGTGCAGTCACTGCCCCACAGCGAGAGATTCATAGCTTAGGGAGAAAATAGCATAAACTTTAAGAGCATGGGATCTGAAGTCAGGGAGGCCTGGGTTCAAGATCCACTCTTTGTGTCTATGATCCTAAACATAGTATTTCAATCTGATGAGTCTTAGTTTTATCCTCAGAAAAATGTTGATGATAATCTATATTTTACAAATTTGATGAAGATATTAAATGAGATAACATGTTTAAAGTGCTTGGCACATTGTCTGATAGAACTTGATATGGCTCAATAAGGCAGCTATAATTAATGCAGAATAAAGGCTCTGAGAAATCCTGCACTAAAGAAACCCACCAAACATTAAATCAGAGTTGCTCAAATGTTGGGACCACAGGATGGTAAATTTATTTATTGCATTACTCATTCAACACCGCATGGGTCTATTATTCTGAAAGACTCGTTTAAGGAAAAATTATTGGAGGAGAAAAGGGCTTTGCCTCATTTAGAGATGGTTAGAACAAGGAATTATAAACTGTTATAAATTGTATAAACTCTACAGAGCTAAATTTCATGAATAACTCCCCCAATATCCCTGAATTGCTATATACACAAGAAAGTTTGGCTTCAGTGATGTTCTTAAACTTGGGTCAGGTTTCTTGGCAGTTTCTGAGATGTGTTAAAACAGCACTCCTTATTGATTTAACTGTATTCCTTCAAAGACATTGATTTCATTCTGCCACCACAGGGGAAATTCTTCTGACAGCAGGTTCACTGAATCTTTATTCTAAGGGCATGTGGTTGATAATCTGAACAAACACACCATTCCAGAATGCTAAATACTCTTCATACACCCAGGTAAACATAGGTGGAACTCAGTGGTCAGGCATCTCTGTTCTCAGTGACAAAAGAGCTCTTTGAGCTTAGGTTGATCCAGGCTCTCTGCATGGAATTTAATAAATATTGTGGGTCCTGAGATCCCCAGCTTTCTGGTAGAATCATTCAGTTTAGAAATCTCTTAGCAGAAAGGTCAAATGCATAAGAAAGCTTTTGTCAGTGCTTCTGAGCATCTGCCCTTTACTGCCAGGATGTACTATATTATAAGAGCTGATTACTCATCCCTCTTCTCAACTCTGTGTTCAGGGATGTCTTGTTGAAGGCTTGAAATAGGCCTTTTGGAGTTCTTACACCACAGTAATCAGCAAAAGCTACAAATCAGAATTCTTGCCACCACCCAGAGCCAGTCTATTAGCACACTGCCAGCTTAACTCCTTAAAATGTGTTTGGGTGCTTTCATAATACTTCTACCACCTTATCACACTGGTATCGCATTAGTTGTTGGTCTTGCCTACTAGCCTCAAGGGCAAAAACTATATTCTAATTTCTCCCATGTGTTCAGCATCTAGCACATAGGTAGGCATTTGCCAAAGGTTCTTGAATCTGTAAATGAATTAATGATTCTGTGAACATATTACTTATATGTGTTTGAGTTTTCTATAAGAAATAGAAAGAATTGCATGTACATATACTCTATGCTATTAAACAAAGTGGTCAGCTCAGTTGTAGTACTTATTCTTGAATTTATAATGCAGTATCTAGAGCTACTCCAAGGATATGTGTCTTTATCTCCAGAGCAGAATTCAGTTGATCGCTATAGCATCACCTTGTGTGGCCATTAAGTGAGAAGAAAGCAGAACTAAGTCTAATGGCTTTCCTAGACTACTAACCCTCCGCTTCCCTCAGGATCTCGATGGAAATACTTCCTCCTTAGAAAGAAGTTGAGGTTACAAGTTTTGACAGAATCACAAATTGTTCATTAAGGTAGAATGTCCTGTGTCTGTATAGTGTCAACCAGGATGACCTGTTGAGGACTTTTTCATCAAAAATCGCTGTTCTTAAAATTGAAAAAGGGTGCTGCTGACATTTACTATGACTAGGAACTGGTATTTTAAAGTCAGAACCTAACACAGAAACCACTGCTTTACCCATATTAATATTCTGTTATTGAGTGGAAAACAAAGGCCCAGAGAAGGAAATGACTTATCCACTTGTATCATTAGAATATATGAGTAACTAGGACCACATGGGTCATAGTCCTTTACATGCTAAGGCCAGTGGTTTTGGCCATGGCTTTCTGTGATTGGTATTGACAAATTTCAATTGATTTTGATAACTTAATTCTGGGTAACAATGCAGAGGTTTTATTTGAAGTAATAAAAGCAATCTTTTATTCTATGCTTATCATGGTGCTAGGCCTGTGCTAAGTGGTCTAAATATTTAATCTAATAAGCACAACACTGTAAGGGAGGGATAAATACCCTTATTTTATTATGCAGAAGTTGGGACACCGAGCAGTTGAATTAAATGTCCATGATCACATAGATACTAAAAGGCATGCAAACTAGTGCTTACATCCACATGTGTGTCCCACAAAACTCAAAGCTGTTAACCAATAAGGTATATGTCCTTCCATTTCACCACATAGTCCTTTATATGCTATGGTCAAAGGTCAACGAATGGCAAATTGCATACATGTATGTAGTTATGTATATTATGTATACATATATAGATGTGTTTAATGTGTGCCTATATATCTTATTATGTGTGTTTTTTTCATTTTTCATGTTTAGTTATTTTTGAGAGAGAGAGAGAGAGAGAGCAAGTAGAGGAAGCACAGAGAAAGGGAGGGAGACACAGAATCCGAAACAGGTTCTGGGCTCTGAGCTGCCAGCACAGAGCCTGACATGGGGCTCAAATTCGGAAACAGAGAGATCATGACCTAAGCCAAAGACAAAGCTTAACTGACTGAGCCACACTGATACCCCCACTCCATGTATTTTCATTTGTGAAAAAAGTGAGGTTCAAGGTCAAATATCAGAAACATTTGAAGAGGTTCTTTTGGAAATTATAATTTTCTTCCAGTCTAGAATTTTCCTCCTATGTGTTAAATATCCTGAGAGTGTACATAGTATGCATTTGGGAGGAGATGTAGGCAATAAGGGAAGCTATAATGTCACTAGAATTAAAGTTGAGAGGCTGATATCTAGATCTTTATCTCTGTGTGAACTTTGGCTTTGTCACAGGAGGTATAAACAAATTTAGTGTGCATAGTGAAAGCAGGGCTTTTTGGAGTCAGACCTAAATTCAAATCCTAGCTCTGGTATTTACTTTCTGTATGATCTTAAGATATTACTTAACTTCTCTGATCCATAGTTTCTTCATCTACAATATGACAATACTAGTATCTACCTCATAGTCCCATTATACAGACTAGATGGGATACTTTACATTAAACCTAAATGGAACAAATTTGTGTCAATTTAAACAGACATTCTGTGAAAAAACACAGTTGAAATACATTAAAAATTTCCTGTGCCTCTTAAAAATCACTTTTAACTTTTAAGGTGAAGGTGAAGTACATTTTTTTTTTTTTTTTTTACAGCACTTTACTGAATTTATTGAAAAATATCCATGTACAAGTGACCCAACACAGTTCAAGCTCATATTGTTCAACAGTATCTATTTTGTAGAGGAGGATGGAGGCTGAGAAAAATTCAGTGACTTGTCTGGGGACAATGTAAAGTATAATAGAAGGGCCATAAATGGGATGCAGTTTATTCTAAATCCATGCTTCTCAACCCTTCCCTCCCCCCTCCCCCGACTTTTTTTTTTTTATAAACCCAAGAGACTCCAATGCCCACATGCCCACTTTTCTTTTCCTTCTTAGTTATGACATGCTGTTCTTTATTTCTTCCAGCGTAGAATATTGTTCCTGGCTGGCTTCCTTCTTTCCTTCCTTCCTTCCTATCAGGAAATCGGTAGGTTTTCTTTTTAATTTTTAATATTAAAATATATTTTATCCTTATTTCATTTAATCTATGATGCCATTGATCAAAAGACACACTTATGGACTAGGTTCTACTAAGAAAAAAATACTGTTGACTAAACTTAAAGATAGTCCTGCAATGATGCATGAATCACTCACATCAGCCACTCATTGTCTTTCATTAATGACAAGGGATTTAGCCATTTCTTTTATTTTCAGTTCCTCTGCTAGTCATGTGATAGCTAATCCCTTTTGTATGCATCTTAATAACAAAACCTAATACAGCTTCGTTTGCTTCTGATATTTTCGAAGTAATCTTTAGAACACAGGAAAATAACTTTAAAATTATTTCTTTTCATTGCTGATACTCTCAAAAAGCTCCACCTATGAGCTCTTCTCCAAAATGTTTACTGGCTTCTCACTCTCTGATTACAGAATACTTTCTCCATAACCAGCCCATGAGTTTGGTACTCCCATCTTTCCACAGATGGGAGAACTTCTGAGAACATCTTGTCTCTTTTTCAGTAGAGTAATTCTTCTCTGTACCTCTTCTTTCTCCCTCTCCTCCATGTATTCATCCAGATGCTTCTCATAACAGCTAATTATCTGCCTCAGCATAACAAGGCAACACAAAAGAGTAGTGAAGAGTATATGCCATGGAACTATTTAATTCATAATTTCTCAATTTAATTCCCAGCCCTGTCAGTTACTAGCTATGCCTTCTCTTACTCTTTAAAATGGATAACAAAAGCGCTTACCCTATAGGTTATGGGAAAGATTCATATATGGGAAGTGGTTGAGACCCATACTTGGCATATAGTTAGCACCATGAATATTAGGTATTATTTTATTTTCCGAAGGCACCTCTGGAAGTACATGAGAAGAAAAAAATGTGCAAAACATTCTCTGATGTCACAGGGCAATATGGACCATTGAGGAACTAGATATGATATTTTTCATACACCTAAATTACCAGGGAGACAGAGATTGATCTTTTGTCCTGACTCTCTCCTCCAGGCATAGTGTTTCAGTTTTCTGTCCAACAGTGTGGCACTCTCAGATCCTTTCTTCATTCACCTCAGTAAGTTGCTTTACCTATGGAATGAATCCTGAAGCAATTAGCAGCCACTATCTGCCCTATGAAAGAAAGTACAGAAAAATGCCCAGACAGCATTACCAAGCTCTGCAACCACATCATAAGAATAATAGAAAATTATACGTTAGTCCTTTGACAAGTTACTCAACACATTCACTCATTCATTCATTCATTCATTCATTCAACATGAATTTACTGAGTACCGACCATGAGATAAGCACTAAGGTTCCTCATTTTATACAAGCAGAGGTTAATTTCAAAGATCTATTTATGTTTTTAAAGGCTATTATGCAGGCAGTAGAGCTAGCATGCCAATATGTCCTGGCCAGCCTGAGAACATTGGATTTCTGCCTGCTTTCCTAGGTAAAAGTATCCTGGATTGGATGGTAAATTATATGGCCATCTTAGTGTAGTTACAAAATGTGTAGGCTATGGAACCACACAGTCCGAGTTAATATCCTGGTTCTGACATTTCCTTGCAGTGTGAACTCTGTTCTTTAGTTGCATCATCTCTAAAATGGGTTGTTATTAAATCTATATGGTTGTGTAAGGATTAAATTATCAATATAAATAAAATACATAAAAGGGTACCTGGAACACCACAGATGCTTAATAAATGTTAACTATCATTATTGTATATTTTTCTACTTTCTTTTACTTGAATATTTTTTTTGAATGAACACCTAGAAACTACTTACTGTGTTCTGTTGAGTTTGTATAAATATTTCTATTTATAATAGAAATATCAAGATTGGTCAGAGGTCTCTGTGTTATAATGTGGGAAGATGTCAATTAACATAAGCCATCATCACCTCCATGCATGCAACGTATTAGCTCCTCTGCTAAGTGATTTATAGATGGTTTTTTTTTTTTCCTCTGAACAACTTCTGGGGAACCTGAGCCAATATTAACAGTCAGACACTTAATAGACTGAGCCACCCAGGTGCCTTAAAACTGGACCACTTTCCCAAACCATACACAAAAATAAATTCAAAACAGAATAAAGACTTCAATGTGAGACCTGAAAACATAAAAATCCTAGAAGAGATCACAGGCAGTAACTTCTTTGACATTAGCCATAGCAACATTTTTTCTAGATAGGTTTCCTAAGGCAAGGGAAACAAAAGCAAAAATAAACAAGTAGGACTTTATCGAAATAAAAACTTTCTTCATAGTGAAGGAAACAGTCAACAAAACCAAAAGGCAACATACTGAATGGGAGAAGGTACTTGCAAATGACACATCTGATAAAGGGTTAGTATCCAGAAAACAAATAATCTAATTAAAAATGGGCAAAAGATATGGACAGACATTTCACCAAAGAAGACCTCCAGATGGCCAACAGACACATGAAAAGATGCTCATCATCAATTACTATGAGAGAAACTACAAAACTACAATGAGATGTCATCCCATACCTCTCAGAATGGCTAAAATCAACAACACAACAGGCGTTGGCAAAGATGTAGAGAAAAAAGAACCCTCTTGCACTCTTGATAGGAATGCAAACTGGCGCAGCCACTGTGTAAAACAGTATAGAGTTGCCTCAGTACTATTTAAAAATAGTACTACCCTATGATCCAGCATTTACCATACTGTATATTTACCCAAAGAATACAACAACACTAATTCAAAGGGGCACATGCACCCTGATGTTTATAGCAGCATTATTTACAATAGCCAAGAAATGGAAGCAGCCCAGATGTCCATTGATTGATGAATGGATAAAGAAAATGTGGGGTGTGTGTGTGTGTTTCTGGAATATTATTCCACTATGAAAAGAATGAAATTTTGCAATTTGCAATGACATGGATGGAGTTAGAGAGTATTATGCTACATGAAATGAGTGAAAGACCTTTACTATACAATTTTATTCATACGTGAAATTTAAGAAACAAAACAAATGAGGAAAGGGGAGGAAGAACAGAAAAAACAAGAAACAGACTGTTAACTGTAGAGAACAAACTAATGATTACCAGAGGGGTGTTATATGTGGGGGATGGGTGAAATAGGCGATGGGGATGGAGTATACTTGTCATCAGCACCAGGTGATTAAAAAAAAAAAACTTAAAGAATCATCCAGTGTAACAAAGCGCAGTGGAGTTTGATCCATGATCCAAACCATCATACTCCATGCCCCTTGGAGGTCAAGCTTAGGGGTAAGGTAGTGCTTAGTTCTTAGGAGCCAGCCAATGTTCCTAATTGATTTGATTTAACTTACCCCCATTCAGACATACTTATATTTTTCAATCTGTACCATTAATTGGGGCAAGAGGAGAGAAATACATTCTTTAAGTCTGTCCTCCACCATACACAGTGGGAAGAGGCTGATTTAATTGGCTCTAAACTTCTTCCTCTTATTCTAAGGAGTGTTTTTGACCTTTTCTGTCAGACATGGATGAACCAGTCAGGGTTCTGCTTGTACAAGATAGTTAGGATGTTTGAGTTTCCATGCATGTCCTCTCTTGACCTCCTCCCTTTCTTTACTGGAGAGCCATAACCTTTTCCGTGTGTGTTCGTATGTCATTCCCAGCTTCTCAATCCCAAACGTGTCCATGTTGAAAGTATAAAGGTTGTAGTGTATAAAGTACAAGATTGAATAGAAGCACGTTATGCTTTGTACTTGAAAGGTTATATACATGAGAGTATGAAAAGGTTACACTGTGTATGCTCAAGCTGAGAATCACAAAAGCACACTTCTTTTGCAATGACTCTTTAAACTACAGTTTTCACTGAATAAAGTTATTTTTTGTTGGAGTCAAGCAGGTCTAGGGTGAAATCTTGGCTCTACCATTTCCTCACTATGTGTCTTTCTTCAAGTCATTCTGCTCCCTGGGCATATTTTCCCCATCTAGAGACCCACTCAAGGGTGTACTAATGCCTTGTACCCGTGAAACATGGCTTAAATCTTCTTCATAGTCACTCTCTCATTGGCACCTCTTAGTGACCCAATGCCATGGGTATCTTGTAGCAGAATTGGGAAGCCAACTCTGAGCTTGCGTTTGCATGTCTAGAAGCAGCTGGTGCAAAGAATATGGGTTTTACAACAAGGCTTACCTGTATTTGGAACCCACCATTAGCATTTTTAGCTTTTTGTAATACCTCCAAGACTCAGTCCTTACTGTAAAATTCTCATACAAATATTTTACGCTAGGGAGCTGTGGGAGCAAATAGTGGCCTCCCAGAATGTCTACATATTAATTCTCAGAACCCATGGATATGTTACCTTACCTTGCAGAGGTTATTGAGTTAAGGATCTTGCAATGGGCATATCATCCTAGATTGCTCTATTAGGCCTGATGAAATCACAGGAGTCCTTGTAATATGGTGCTAGGAGGGTAAGAGGCAGAGAAAGAGATGGGACCATTAAAACAGGATAGGGGGATGGTAGGAGAAGGGCATGAGCCAAGGAGTATAGGTTCCTCTAGAACCTGAATAAGGAAAGGAAACATGTTCTCCCCTGGAGCCTCCTGAAGGAACATAGCTGTGCTGGTACCTTAACTTTAGGACTTTTGGCCTCCAGAATTGTAACAATAAATCTGTGTCATTTTAAGCCACTAATTTTGTGGCAGTTTGTTACAGTCACAATAGGAAATGAATATAGGAGATTTATAATAATAACTAATAATACTTAATATGATGTGTATGTCACAGGCATTTTCTTGTCTTTACATATTATATAGTATGTATTTTACATATTTTATGTGTCTACACTTATACACATTTTATATGCTATATATTAATATAGTCCTCAAAGCAATACTACCAGAAACATTTTATAGATGAGGAAATTGAGGCACAGAGTGGCTGAGTAACACTCTGAAGGCCACACAGCTAGGAATGGGCAAAGCTGGCATTCTAATCTAAGTAATTTTTATTTTATTTTTTAAGTTTTTAAAAATTTTTATTTATTTATTTTGAGAGAGGGACAGAGAATGAGCAGGGGAAGGGCAGAGAAAGAGGGAGAGAGAGGATCCCATGCAGGCTCTGCACTGTCAGCACAGAGCCCGGACATAGGGCTCAACCCCATGAACTGTGAGATCATGACCCCAGCTGAAATCAAAAGTAGGCTCAACGAACTGAGCCACCTAGGAATCCCTAAAGTAAGTAATTTTGAAAGCATCTGCATAGAGCCTGGCCCCTTGTATCTACCCAGTACACAGAGAGTGTTATTTCCACCACATCACACTGCTTCTAAAGCTGTCCATCTGTAAAGGGCTCATTCTGAAGTTATGATGGGCCCTGCTGAAGCTTTCTTCTCCTGAGTACAAATATAGACCCCATAGCTGTGGGCCTACCTGACCCCAGGATCAGAAGGGACAGCTTTACCCCTGCTCTGTGGGGGCCCAGCCAGGACAGAGGACATGTGGGAGGGAGGGTGTCCTCAGGCTGTGCTGTTGAATCATACTTGCATTCCTGTCCCAACATCCTTCCTCCTTTGGAAAGCACAAATTGCCCGGCCGAATCCTGGTGACAGGATGATGGAGCTGGGCTGGTGTCTGCAGCTGGGCTAAGTCAATAAAGGTGATAATGAACACTAAGCAGAATTTGAAGAATGACTGGAAAAATTGCTGCTATTGATATTTCTGGCAGCCATCTGCTGCAAAACCAGGCTGAAGTGGGTGGTTTCACATGGCAGATCCCTTTGAGATAAATGATGGCAGCAATGATGAGCATTTGTATTTGTGCCGCTTCCATAAGCATTTTCACATATATTATCTAATTGTATTGCTAGAAAAACCCTGTGAAGTAGGTCTTATTTCACAGATGAGAAAAAACAAATACACAGACACAGAGACAGTTGATTTCATTGCCTGACCTCCTGGCTGGTTGTGACTTCAGAAACACAGTCGTTTTGGAAGTTAAGTGAAGACAAGCTTGGGTAACCTCTGTTGGCATGCTTGGAACATAACTGTGAGGTCAAGGTGGAGGATTTTCCCACCTCCTCACCAGGATAGAGGCCGACATGGCTTTTGCTCCACTGACAGCTCCAGGCCAGTGGATCTGTACTCATTTAGGATTGTTCCACATCATTAATGTTAGAGACTGACATGCAACTCTACATCTTTAACCTCCTCTCAATGCTTAGCTTGCTCTCATTGGTTCTATCCTTAAGTCCTTTGCACTGCAGAGCAGTAAATGCTCTAAACTGTACAGTTCACTATGCATGAGCTTGCTCCAGCAGCATTCTCAGCTTCTAGAAGTGTGCTCTGCCCAAGTAGGTATGTGATATACATTTCTTGAATGGCCAGTTGGTCTGAAGGAAAAAGACTCATGAGATGCAGTTTTCTGCTTATGACTTTGTATGCTTATGGTGATCCATTTCCAAAACCACTCACTAGCTTTTTTGTTTTTCAGTCCTTATTTGTAAGTTATATTTCATAGTTACATAAGAACCCTGAATTATTTATCAGCCTTGTGTTACAGCCACATTGTTCATTATTTTAAAACGATAGCATGTCAGAAGAAAGTCCTAGTATCCAGGTGAGAAAATAGGGACTTAAAAGGGTGAAGTCAAGGTCACACACGGAATTGCTGGTAAAATCAGGACAAGAAATAATAATGTACATTTCTTATACAAAAAGCACCAAACTAGTTCATGTATACATATATTATTATACCTAACCCTCAATAAACCTATAAGGCTCAGAAATATTAAATAACCTGCCTATAATACATTGTTTGTAAGAGAAAGATGAAGAGCTTACTCAGACTCAGAGCTACCTGAGTCCAGGACCTGTACTTTAAGGAAACCGCTTTCTAGACTTTTCCCTATACCTTGAATTATTTTTTATTTTTCTTCATTTACTCCTACATCTTCAGAATCACTCTTTAATTTATGCATCCTATTGGCATAGACCCTTGTCTCACTGGTTTTGTTAAAATGATTTCTACCCAGTAGAAGAGATGATTTATCCCCCCTGGATAGTCACAGGTTTAAAATATAAATTTCTGAAGAATTGGAGGAAACAAATGAAAAGAGTGACTTTTATAACCCTCTACTATCAGAGCCATACTATACTTGTCACTGGTTGCTGGTTTGGTGCTTTACATTGTACAAGATACTTTCATATTTGTTATTCTATTGGATCATTGTAACAACTCTCAGAAGCAGGTGTTGTTCTCCCTATTGTCCAAATAAAACAAGGTGGTCTATGGAGCTTCACTGCTCAAGGACACAGCGCCCAAGGTCACAGTGCCCAAGGTCACGGTACTAGGAAACTACAGGGCCAGGGCCAGCCATAGCAGAGTTTCACACTCCATCTTTCTCTGTAGGGCCTTTCTTTCTGCACTGGTTCCTGATACAGGTGAGGACAGCAGGAGAAGCAAGTGTATGTTCTAGGGATGGGGAACAGGGAATATGCATCTTGGTGCCTCCATCCACCTTGATGTTGATAGAAGACATGCAGTGCTCTTGCCAAGCCTTTTGGGAAACAATGTAGCACAGAACTACACTCCTCTAAGGTACTGGGTAGGTGGGTGCTTTGGTCAGCCCTGTGTCATAGCAAAATACCAAAGACCTGGGTGGCCTAAACAAGATAAATTCATTTTCTTGCAGAACTTCCTTTCTTTTGGAGGCTGGGAGTACAAGATCCAGGCGTTGGCAGGTGTACTTTCTCCTGAGGCTTCTCTCCTTGGCTTGTAGATGGCTGCTTTCTTGCTGTGTTTTTACCTGGCCTTTCCTTTGTGCGTGTATCCCTGGTGTTTCTTCCTATAAGGGCACTAGTCCTACTGTAATAGAGCCCACCCTTATGACCTCATTTAACCTTAATTACCTCTTTCAAATATGGTCACACTGGTCATTAGAGCTTCAATATATTAATTTTTGGGGAGGGTCACAGTTTGTCCATAACAGTAGGCATAATAGTCCATAACGCATGGTTGAAATGCATCATGTTCAGAGTTGGTGCCCTTCTTTCTCAATGCCTGTTTAAACATATTCCACAGCTGCCAAATTTGTGGGTTTGGATGAGTTGTTTTTGAAGCTTCATTGCCTTTCCTCCCTAAATATTGTTCTTAAAAGCATACTATTTACAAATTGAAGTGAGAAAGCAAGAAGAAAGAAATGCTGCCATAAACCTTCAAGCAAAAGGGGAAAAAAGACTAGAGAAATGGAAATAAGCCAACTGATAATGCTCTTGGAGCTGGAAAAAAAAATCAATTGTTACCATATCATCTCTGACAGTGATCTAGTTGAGCTCAATTCAGTTAAAGTTAATAACACCTGCATGAGTTCCACGGTAGCAGATTGTCAATTTCATTACCAGTCCCTTAAGCGATGGGTGCCAGCTTCCAAAATGAATACGAATAAATGCTGGGATTTCAACCATTACAAGAGTATTTATTAAAAAATAATTCTCTTGTTCTTTAAACTACCTGAGACAGCAGTCAACTTCACAAGTCCTCTCCCTCCAAGGAGGCAACTTATTAGAGTCCACGTCAGCTGTACTGCTCCCTCCAGAAGCTTGCCCTGCAGCAAACGGACCAGGACTATTTGACTTTGATGAAGGGCACCAACCTTGTGTCACTGTCATCTTGTTATTTGATTTTTGTAGTCTACCAAGGACCTCTTACAAGTGGTAGAACCTTTGCAGGTCATGTTTTGACAAGTGTTTGAGTTGTGCTCTGTACCTGAAGTTTGTGGCCAGTGTTCCAGGTTGGCTTCCTGCACAGGTAGAATTGGAAACTACACCTTTGTGATATAAAAAAAAAAAAAAAAAAAAAAATCCTAAGGTTTGTGCCCTATCACAGGCTGCCTCATTTCAAACTGTTTGATTAGTCCTTAATTTTTCATGTCTAAGTTCCAAAGAGCCCAAGGTATGTTGCTTCCATTGCCTGAAAAGGAACCTGAGGCATTGGTTAAGAAAGAAGATTCAGGGGGTGCCTGGTTGACTCAGTCAGTTGAGCGTCTGACTCTTGATATGGGCTCAGGCCATGATTTTGTGGTTTTGGAATTGAGCCCCATGTTGAGGTCCACACTGACAGTGTGGATCCTGCTTGGGATGCTCTCTCTCCTCCTCTCTGCCCCCCACCTTTCTAAATAAATAAATAAATAAATAAATAAATAGATAAATAATTTAAAGATGGAAGATTCTGATCTGTAAGATTAGAAAGAATTGGAATCGTCAAGGCTGGGACAAAAGATTCTTTTAACTAACATTCCAGAAGATTCTAATGTCTGCAAAAGCTCAAGAACCACTACTTTCTATTACTTCTGTAGGTCCTGTAACACCTGTAGTGTAGAAAAAAGGAAGGGATCTATATTTTGTTCATTTCTTATCACAGTGTAGACTACCAGTTGCTTAACAAGACCCACACTCTCTTCTTCTGAGGAAATAGCAAAACCACATTTTCCAGACTCCTTTGTTGTTTTATGTGGGTTTGTGTTATATTCTAACCAATGGAATGTGGCCAAGGATGGCTAGATAAAATACAAGATGGCTAGTTAAATTTGAATTTCAGGTATTTTTTTTAGTATAAGTATGTACCAAATACTACATGGGACACACTATTTATACTAAAAAAAAATACTGTGAGGGGTGTCTGTGGCTCAGTCAGTTGAGGGTGCAACTCTTGGTTTTGGCTCAGGTCATGATCCTAGGGTTGTGAGATCCAGCCCCATGTTGAGCTACACACTGAGCATGGAGCCTGCTTAAGATTCTCTCTTTCTCTCCCTCTGCCCCTCTCCTGCTTGTGCACACTCTCTCTTAAAATAATAAATACGTAAATACTGTGTTACTTATTTGGCGTTCACATTAATTAGATAAAATACAGGATATCCTGTTACTTGGTAAATCTGGCAGTCCTAAATATGAAAGTGACAGTCCCCACTCCCAAGCATGGGCTATAGAGCCTCCTGTATGTGCCCCACTGTGTCCTTCCTGTTTGAGCTAGATGGATAGAGACACTACCCAGGAAGACTTTGGAAACCCCACATTGAAGATGGCAGGGCCACAGTCAGTCTGTATTCCTGAGTAACTGCACCACCTGCTACCTCCTTCACTCTCTCTGTTCTGTGAGCACAAAAGAAACATTTAGTGTATCTGAGTTATGATAAATGTTGGGCTCTATTTTCTTTAGCAGTTAGTCTGCCCAGCAAGTGCACTTAATATATGACAGGTACCACACAAATGAAGTGGCAATTAATCCTCCCTATGACCCCCCAGATTGGTACTGTCCTCATGGGGTCAGCAAGTCTCAGAGCTATGAAACAACTCACCAAATACCTTATCACTAATTTATTCTAAACATAATAATTATCAAGATGGTTACTTTTAGGGACTATTTATGGTCATTTGTGAATTTGAATAATTAATACTTATAATCTGGAAGTCTTCATATTTTAGTGAACTTCACTTTTACTTTTTATTCATTTATGTATTTACATTAGTATATTTTTACTTTTTAAAAATGTTTATTTTTGAGAGAGTGAGAGAGATAGAGTGAGAGTGAATGGGGGAGAGACAGAGAGAAAGGGAGAGAGAGAGTCCCAAGTAGGCTCTGTGCCAAAGTGAGACTCAAACTCATGAACTGTGAGATCATGACCTGGGGTAAAACCAAGAATCAGACACTCCATCAACTCAGCCACCCACGTGCCCCCTTTATTTTTAAATCATTGATTTAATGGTGGTGGGGCATCCAAACTTTCAAAAGAGGAACACAGAAAAATCAGTTTATTATCTACAACCAGTTTCCTACCGAGGAAGCAACATCATTTGTTCTCATGTGTATGCGTGTACTTTTAACTGCAGTCTATGTGTATACAAACACATGCATACACTTCTATTTTGTCTCAAGTGATAGAATACTATTGTGGAAATAAACAAAGACCATCCACATAGGGAAAAAAAAAAAGAACAGAAATTGCTTATCCGGAGCTTGTTATAGCAAGAGAGTCCCCATCACTGTTTGACAGAGACTCAAAGGCAGGCAAGAGGGGTGGGAAAGTGTAGTATGAAAGAAAGGGAAGGCTTCAGATGTGCCCTGATGGCAGATTGTTGGCCTAAGGAAGCTGGAGGTAAGTCATCCTAGTGATTGGTTTGGCCTGCTCTAGTGGTTCTGAGTTTGGAAGTGGGGACAGAAGGTAGGGAGGCTGACAGTTGTCACCATGTCATGGACCATTCTGGGCCAGTTGTTTACAGAGGTTAAGGTTTGGCTTCCTGGCCTGGCTGCTGCAGGGGTAATAGAATTTTATTGTCATAAAATTGTTTATTGTCATAAAAGTTTTATTGTCTGGACTTGTCTGTATATTCTGTCCCTTACTGTGTATACTTTCTGCACATTGATTTTTTTCTATTTCTGTTAGGCTACAGTAATATTGACTTTTGGGTATATAGTTCTATGAATTTTAATGGAAGTAAAGATTCATGTAACCATTATCTCAATTAGGATACAGAACTGTTCTGTTATCCCCAAAACATTCCCTCTTGCTAGTATAAACAAGCCATCCCTGACTTTTCTACAACACCTACTTACTGAATCTGTTATAGTATGTGAGTATCAATTTATTTCAATTTAATAAACATTGAACATATTTTTCTACTTGCCTACTACAGGGTTGTAATAAACAGAAGAAGGATGCTACTAAATAGAATGAAGTAGAGAATAAATATTAAGAGTTGTAATTCCGGAGGCTTGGAATGGCTAGGGTTCTCATGGTCATCATAGATGTATGAGGAGAGAAAAATGGGAATACTTTGAAGAGGGTAAAGTGCCTCCAAATATACATTTCATTGCAGGAGCACAAGCAGATCTGTGCAATTCTGTTCATTTTGCAGTTGTATCAAATATTCTGTGTCCTGCTTTGGTCTAAATGATAAGACATGGAAATTAAGGTCACCTATTTACCTCTATGATTTATATTAGTGATTAAGCCTGACAACCAACCAACCAACCAAACAAACAAACAAACAAAAGTATGCTCAGTGCTATGACAGATGTACAAAAAGAGTGCAGCTAATCCAGAATGTAGGACAGAGGGTGTCAGGAAAGAACTTACATGTAAGCTGAATCTTGAAGTATGGTTAGAATTTAGTCAAAGAGGGAAGAGGTATGCATAGCAGGATATGCTAAGGTTAACAGATAATAAAATGTGAAATGTTCAGTGCAAATAATACTAACATAAAAATAATAGTAAAAGGAAACACTGTGAGTTTACTAGGTGTCAGGCCCTGTGCTTAGTTTTTATTTAGATTGCCTCATTTGGTTGTCATCACAACCCTTATGAAATAGGTAGTGTTCTTTTTTTAAGTTTTTATTTCAATTCCAGTTAGATAACATACAGTGTAATATTAGTTTCAAGTGTACAATAGTGATTCAGCAATTCCACACATCATCCAGTGCTCATCACAAATGTACTCCTTAATTCCCATAACCTGTTTCACCCCAATGCCCATTCGTTCTCTATAGTTAAGAGTCTGTTTCTTGCTTTGTCTCTCTTCCTCCCCCCTTTTCTTGTTTGTATTGTTTCTTAAATTCCACATATGAGTAAAATCATATGGCATTGCCTTTCTCTGACTGACTTATATTAGCATTATATCCTCTAACTCCATCAATGTCATTATAAATGGCAAGATTTCATTCATTTTTATGGCTGAATATTCACCCATAAAATATTATTATATATTTTATAATAAAATATATGTTTTATAATAAAATATTTTATAATATAATATATAGAATTCTATTTTATAATAATATATTACTATTTTGTAATATAAAATAAAATATAAAATACACACATCACTTTTTTATCCACTTATCAGTTGATGGTCACTTGAGCTGTTTCCATTATTTGGTTATTGTAGATAACACTGCTATAAATAGTGGACTGAAATATATCCCTCTGAATTACTGTTTTTATATTCTTTGGGTAAATACCTAATAGTACAATTGCTGGATCAGATGATAATTCCATTATCTTTTGGGGGTATGTCGATACTGTTTTTCAGAGTGACTACACCAGTTTGCATTCCCACCAACAGTGCAAGAAGATTCCCCTTTATCTACATGCTTGCCAACTCTTGTTTCTTGTGTTCATTTTGGCCATCCTGACAGATGTGAGGTCATATCTCATTCTTGTTTTGATTTTCAAGATAGGTAGTCTTACTTGCATTTTATAGATGAGGAAACTGAGGTTTAGAGAAACAAAGAAACCTGCCCAAGTTCATCCATACTGTTAACCAGTGGGATCCTAGTAACATCCTTGGTGTAGGTAAAGGGATAGTGTGATGGTAAATTTTATATGTCAATTTGGCTAGGCTATGGTTGCATAATCTAGATGCTGTAAGGGTGTTCTTTAGGTGTGATTCACACTTAATTCAGTAGATTTTGAATAATTTATGTTACCTGTCATATTGTGGGTGGACCTCATCAAATTTGTTGAGTGCTTGAATAGGCTTTTTGTTGGCTGCCCTCAGATTCCAGCTGCAACATCAACTCTTCTCTGGGTCATCTGCCTGCCTGCAGATTTCAGACCAGCCAGCAGTTCCNTAATAAAATTATTATTATATATAATATATATTAAATCTATATATACACACATAGACATATTTATATATACACATATATGTACACACACTGTATATGCATTTCCTGTTGGTTCTTTTACAATACAGATATTATTCATTTTACAGAAAAGGAAACTGAAGCTTCAAGTAGAATAGTTAATAAAAGCTGGAGCTTATACCTCAAAATTATTTCTTTCTGATTTCACATCTGGCCCATACCAGTGATTTCTATGTGATGCTCCCTTCTCCAGTTTAATTTTGGAAGAAAAGGAAAGAAGGGAGATGTTAATAAAGGAAGCTTAGTAGTGTAGGGGAAAGAATCATGAGAGAGAAAGAGGGTAGAAGTACAGATTGACACAAAGGAAGCAGCCTTATTTCTAAAGATGTCAAAGTCATCTGCCAAGCTTTCTAGGCGGACTATAATTTGGCATGCCCACTCCCATAGAGCCACATCACATGGTGATCAATAGGTCCTCTTTAATTCTATCAGTTATATCTTCTTCTGACTCCTAGACGTTCTCTTTATCCCACAGCATGTCACCTTGCATATATCCTTCATGGCCCTTGTAATGACCTCTCAATACTTTATTTAATTATTATTCACTGCTTATCTTTAACACATTGTAAACAATGAATGAATAAATGCTATGTTCACCTTCAGTCTTTACTCCCTCTGTTTTGTTCATTGCCTTCCCAATCTTACCTGTGCCTTAAAACCCAACCTAAGCTCCCATATGTTCCCAAGCCTTCCGTGGTTATGTGTCTTAGCCACATCTGCCTTCTTTCATTGCCTAAAGCAAACTTTTCTCTTCCATGCTTCTGAGCTTTTATGAATGTTCCTCTCTGCCTGGAAGGCTCTCTCTTTGCTCAAATAGACTTGAACCATCCTTCCTTCTCCAGGAAGTCTTTCCAACCTTCAGTATTAATTACCCATATCATACATTGTTGTAGTTGCCTTCCCACCCTCTTTCTAGCTCTTCCTGATCCTTTTCCCTTTTGTAATAGTACACTTAAAATAATTTTCTATTACTCATCACTTTGAATAAATTGTTCAGTGTACACCTCACCCACTATATTTTAAATAATGTAAGAACAGTCCTATTTCTCTCCTTTTGCTGCTATATCTATAGTCACAGATTCTCTGCCTAGAATAGGGATGATGTTTATAAACTACCAGTTGGTTGAATAACAGGAGAGTGCTCACTGATCTGACCATTTGCAGAACTCTAAGAACCACTGTGTGCCCACTGATGGAATATATAACTAGTTGTCAACTATTACATTGTTACTGTGTGCCAGGCACTTTTCTACATGTTTTCCATGTCCTAACTCATTGAATTATTATAAAACTCTAAACAATAGGTAATATTGTTATCATCCCTATGTCACAGTGTAGGAAACTGAGGGACAGAGAGGTTGTGAAGCTTGCCTGAGTTTGTGTGGCTGTTCAGTGGCAGAGTTAGGATTGCAACTCTGGCAATCTGCTCCAGAGGTTAACCTTAACTCTATGCTTTAGTACTTTGTTTTTTGGGGCATCAGAAAAGAGATTAAGGAAATAATTGACAGCCTGAATTTTCATTAGTTTATTTATTCATTTAATTTTTATTAATGATTTATTCATTCAACAAATATTTGTTGAATGCCAAATTCTGTGTTAGATATTGGAAATATAGTGGTAAACCAATTGGAAATATAGTGGTAAACCAAGTCAACATGGTCCCTGCCTTCACTCATATACTTGAGTATGGTGTGTGGTTCTCAAACTTGGCTCACCTTAGAACTACCTGGGGTGCTTTAATGGATTTCATTTAACTAGCTGGCCTAGGACCTGAGCCTCTACATTTTTATTTTTATTATTATTTTAAAATGTTTTATTTATTTCTAGGAGAGAGAGAGAGAGAGAGACAGCGTGAGCAGGGGAGGGTCAGAGAGAGGGAGTCACAGACCAAAACAGAGCCTCTACATTTTTAAACTCTGCAATTGATTCTAACATGCAACCAGGGCTGAGAACCACCTCTGTAGTACTTGGTGCTAAACCAATTCAATATCATAGTCACCTGGGAAAGTTATTTGACTCCAGAATTCTGCCCCACTCCCCACCCCCCACTCCCCACCTTAAGAAGGGAAAACTTATAGAGGGCTGTAGTAGTTTGAACCATATTGCTTGAACTGGTCTTGAAGGGAGGAGAGGACTTTGGTATGTGAAAAGGAATAGAGGTTTTCACTCATGGTATGCATCATGCACATGCTTTATTATACAGTGTCTTGCTTTAGACATGTTCATTCCATAGCCTTTCTACTAAAAATGTGAACTAAGCAACAGTAGCATGTCTGTGTGTTAGAAATGTGGCATTTGAGTTCCACCCCAGAATCTGCACTCTAACAGGTAATTAACATGTATATTGACATTTGAGAACCATGGTTCTCTGTTAGTCTTGGCCCCTCCCATCCACCCAATAAACTAGTCTAAAGTCTTTGAGGGCCTGGAGCATGATTTCCTAAAAGATTTACAGAAATAATTTAGGCACACATTGTTTTACTTAATCTACTCAACAACCCTACAAAGTACATTGCGGTTACACCCACTTTTCAGAAATGCAATTTAAAGCTTAGAGAAGTCAAGTGCTGCTTGTTACTTGAAGTCTAGTATTCTTTCTACTTACAGTAGAATTACAGACTAGAATTTCTATTATTCATCACTATCCTCCCCAATGTTCAATACCATGATAAACAATAAGAATTTAGGTTCCTGAAATTCTTTTTTTTTTTTTAATTTTTTTTAATAGTTTTTATTTTTGAAGCAGAGACAGAACACGAGCGGGAGAGAGGCAGAGAGAGAAGAAGTCACAGAATCTGAAACAGGCTCCAGGCTCTGAGCTAGCTGTCAGCACAGAACCCGATGCGGAGCTCGAACCCAGGAACCATGAGATCATGACCTGAGCCACCAAGGTGCCCCAAGTTCCTGAAATTCTTAAAAATCACAGATTCTCTAAGTTGAATATAAACTTACAAGAATACGGCCAAACTCTGTCACTTGAAGAAACTAGACCAGAAGCTTCAGGACCCACTCTGTTCAAGGTCACAGAGCTAGTTAGTGAATGACATAATGAAATTAGTGTTCAGATTGTCTGCTCTGCATCTGGGCTCTTTCCTTTACACCTTGGCAACTGCCTTCTCATCATTCCTACCCCTACTAATGGAATAGTAGGAATTTTGGCCATTACAATGATGGCTTCTCAGAATAGCCTAATTTTCAAGCCCATTGTAAGAGCCAAATAAACCCTTTGGGTGGAAAACAGTTTAAAAATAAACCTGAGTGGGACCTTGCCTTCAATAAACTACACTTAGAGTCCGTGTTATTTTACAAATGGAAGAGGATAGGGGCCTCCCCTATATAAGTATGTCCCCTGATTGGCCAGCTGTTTGCTGATCTCAGCCACCTAGATTCTTGCTAGCCTTTTAGTTTTTCACCAGATTGTCTTCCAGGCCAGGATGAGTGGTGAATCTTTGGCCTCTTCCTAGCATGTAGAAAGTTGTGGTCATCACTTTTTTTTTTTTCAGGGAACAGACAGTGCTGTCATTTTTTATCACCTTTGATTCTAACCTACCATTAACATCACATATGCATCAAGGGGGGGTAATTACCTAACATAACAAAGGCTGCTTTAGCTGACTGTACAAAGCCAAGTGTTAGACTAAGTCTTCAAAATCATTTAAGAAGTTGCCCTCCGAATCAGTCTGATTCTTAGCTTGTAAGAACTCTGTCATTCCAAATTTTGTTTTCTCCATCTTCCTTGCTTTTCCTTAATGTGTTTTTAAAGCATAAAATCAACTTGAAAGGGCCAACTGTTTAAATTCAAGATAGGATTGAGAGCTGCTGCTTTCTCATTTGCTCTGTACTTGAGCAGTTCCCTATACCAGTCTCTTACTTTGCTTTGCTGTTCCTCCATAGCCAGCAAAACCATTCCCAAGTTTTTAATTAGCATTTTGGCTCCCTTCTATTTTCATTTAACTCAAGGTGGAAGTAATTAATATTATTCTAATTGGATAGAAAAATAGGGAGTTTCTTTATGACTGAGCAAGGAATAAGCTCATTATCACTGATACCCAAGCTTGATCCATCTGCTAAAAGTGCCACATGCTTCAAATAACTGCTTGATGTCTTTGATATCAGTCTCTTTAGGGTAAAACCCCATTTATCCAAAAACAAAATTCCAATTCTGAGCTTCTACATGAGACTTGGGGAGAAGAAAACTCTTGCATATATTACTGAGTACTTAAAAATGGTGAAAACCAACAAGGGCATTGAAACCATGATGGTCAGGTCTGCTGTGTTAGTGGGTTTGCTACTTAAGGGAGAAAGGAAAATTCCTATTAGCTGCCAAGTCCACAGAAGGCCAATATTACCAAATAAAGGCTATGAAGGGGGAGAAAGAGAGAAAGAAGCAAAGGAATGTTGAGAAGTGGGGTGAGAATGGCTGGTTTTAGGCATGCAGGGGGATACTGGAGGTTATTAGCTCTAGTTTAGAAGAACCTTCTGGGTTCATTTGGAATGTGTCAATATGACTTCACACTCAATACAACCAGTTTGGTTACCTACTTTCCCAGTCTGCAGGAGTTTCAAAGCAACAAATGAGAAATCATGAAAGAGGCTGTTAGAGACAGACACACTGAAACTAGCCAGAAAGGACACTGCCAACTATGAACGCAGAGAGCAGAAATCTGTGACATGCAGGCTGAAGGATCTTAGCACAAAAGTCAAAAGTCAGCTAGTGTTAGAAGAAAATACAATAACTAAGTTCATAATAAAGATTTAGAGCCTTCAATAAATATTAAGTTATTTCTAGTGTACTTTAAGAAGATAAGGAAAGCATAATATTTTAAGAAATGCTTTAAAATGAAGTATTTTGATACTTAGCAGAAGCCTTTTTATCTGGAGGAGTCATTGACATTTCTTTTCCTTTCTGGCATTTTGTTCTAAAATTTAACAGATATTTTTTGAACTCATAGTTCATGCCAGGCATTGTGTTATGAGCTGAGGATACATTGATGCACAGAATAAGATACGGTTCCTGCCCTCATGTTACTAACAGTTTGATGTTCAGATTACATAATTAATGCTTAAATAAAGATCAGTTAATAAGGATTATTCTATTAGAATACAGACAAAGGCAAACTTGTGCCATGAAATAGGGAGGCTTCATTCTATGGGATCCCATAGCACAGGGGATGATATAGTCTGGGGTCAGACAAGGCTCCCCAGGGAACTGATTGTGGAGGATGAGAAGTAATGGGTAAAGAAGAAGTGAGGCAGGACTTTAAAGAGAAAATAGACCCATGTTGGAGGGGGCCATGAGTTGGGATCTGAGAGAATGTGAGTATTGGGAGTACAGGGGAGAGGGAGGGTGGGGGGATCATGGGCTAGTATCAGAGATGATGAACATTTTTAATAAATCCACTGTTTAATTGGAAATCAAAGACATTGCAGGCCAGCCTGATGAGATTTTTATGTTACAAAGATCACTGTGGCGGCCATATGGAGCATGACTTGGTGGGGAGAGGGTTGTGGGCAAGTAAATATGGGAAAAGTCATTGTTATTCAAATGAGTGCCATCAGTTGCTTGTTTTAGATTATGGGTGAGATTGAGCAGAGTCTAAGGATATTTTAAGAGACAATTATGAAAATTACTGATTGATTTCATATGGGGATTGAGGTGAGGGGCTCCAAAGGACTCATCCTAAGTTTCTGTACTCATTCACTGAGACCGGGAGCTCTTAGAAGAAGACTTAAGTTTTGGGATTTGGACTTGTTGAGTAGGGAGGCTGTTGAGACACCTTTTTTTTTTTTTTTAAGTGGCTCACCACTCCCATCTTGGCCTGGTGCTGTAAGTTCCCTTAGAAACTCCTGTGTACCTCTTTCATATACATGTCCCAAGTAGCATGTGAATTCTCTGGGGGAAGGCTTGATAGGCTTTTGTTCCTCATGTGCTGTACATAGTGGAGACTTAACATGTGTATCTTGAATACATGATGAAGAATGAATAACTCCTTATGAGTGTTCCTAGTGGTGGTTCAGAGGTGATGATCTGAGCCTCAGAGAAATTGACAATCCCTTTCAGGGCACACAGCTGAAGTGTTGGAATTTGAACTCAGGTCTGTCAAATCAACTCTAACAGACTTTATGGAAGTTCACAGGGGAGCTGTATTAGTCAGGGTTCAGACAGAATAGTACATGTAAATTAGGGTTGTTTTTTAACGTTTATTTATTTTATAGGGGAGGTGCAAAGAGAGACAGAGAGAGAATCCCAAGCAGGATCTGCACTGTCAACTCAGAGCCCCAGGTAGGGCTCCGTCTCAGAAGATCATGACTTGAGGGGAAATCAAAAGTCAGATGCTTAACCAAGGTGCTCTGTAAATTAAGGTTTTAGTAGGGACTGTTTACAAAGATATGGGTGGAGTACAGGAAAACACATGGGATATATAATAAACTGGTGAGTGGTAGTGGAGTCACTGTGATAGGATAACTGGCCTGAGGTCACCTCCCAAGGAGGGAGTCAGGGAGTCCCAACCTCATTTTTCCTTCTTCCCAAGCTTTCTTATTGGGGCTCCTTGCTTAGATGAATCCAGTAGGAAGCCAGAGGGAACCCTTGGTATTACTGGAAACAGCTGGCCTTTAGGGTGAGGTACAGGATAGAGAAGTATGGGTAGGGTGGACAGTGGCTCCAGAAGGTAAATGGAAGAGTCTAGTCTAGTAAAGAAGGCAACGTTTAAGCTTAACCTTGAGAGCTAAATATAGTATTTGCCCAATGAGTCTATACAATAAATAGTTTAGTAAACTTATTTACAAGGCTAGGGAGTTTTGATGAAGAATTCCTAGATGAGAATCACCGAATTGTTAAGGATAGAGTGCTGGAAATTATTTGGTCACTTGCTAGTTGTGGACCCTAGTCTCCTCTTGTGGCAAATGGGAATACGATTTCCAAAGGTTCCAAAAAGACCAAAGTGGAAACTGTATATGAAAATCCCTTCTCAGATGTAAAGTGTTAACTTGTGGTAAAGCAGGAAAGACTCTAGAAATGCTAGTTAGTAGCTGATTGTGTAAGTCAATCTGTGCTCCATTACTTACCAGCAATATAGGAGTGATAATATATACATTATAAATATTTTTATGAGCATTAAATGAGATTGTACATACAAGAGAATTTAACATAATACCCAATGAAAGGTTATTATTGTTTTACACCATTTCTCATTCTCATACTTGAGTCACTAAGTTCCCTGAATATACCTAGACTTTACACATGCCCATATTTCCCCTAAAACTTGTTGTAAGACTCCTTCCACTTCCATCATAGCTTTTCAGAGGGAAAGTCGTCTTTCTTGGTGCTTATAAAATGTTGAGGCTTTGAGGATATTTGGATAAGTAACACCCTAGACATTGTGGAAATATTTTGTAGGGAATCCCTAGAGAAGACATGGCCTCCTACTGTCCAAGCCAACTTGGACAAGACCATTAAGGTTGGGCCATTTCCTTAAATGTGGCCATGTTTGTAATACAATGTAGTATTTTTATAATAATATTTGTAATAATATGTAATCAATGTGGCCATGTTTTACAGCTAGGGGGATACTGATAATCTTTATGCTAAGTAGAGAACAAGAAAGAAGAGAGGTTTGGGGGAAGGAAAAGAGAGCATATGGATTTTCTCACTGAGATTAAAAATAGCAAATAATAAATTACTAAGAAATGCTGCTTAGCAGAAGAACCAGAGCCTGAAGTAGGATTAGGTGAGTGAAGAATTCACCTCAAGGACAGAATTGAAGGCAGTTGCCCCCCAAACTCAGTAGTCAATATAAATAATATTTTAATACAATATTTTTAAGAAATCAAATCAGCAAACTATAGCCCTGCTGGCTGGCTTCTGGTTTTGTAAATAAAATTGTACTGAAAACAAGGCTGGTATCAGGATGAGACAAATAAAACAAGGTTATAGTNAGCCTGGAGCTTATTTCAGAGTCTGTATCTCCCTCTCTCTCTGACCCTCCCCTGCTCACACCGTCTCTCTCTCTCCTAGAAATAAATAAAAATAATAAAAAATAAAATAAAATAGTACTTATTTTGGTTACTGGGGGTTTTGGTGCCCCCTTAAACATTGTGCTGATGCAGGATGCCTTACTTGCTTTAACCTAGTCCTGGCCTTGAACAGAACTATCCTTTTGAGAATGCGTTTTATATGCCAGAAATCTAACATATACTATCTTATTTCATCCTATTTCACTGTGAGATAACCACTGTTACCTTCATTCTTTACATGAGCAAATGAGAGAATGAGATGAGTAACTTGATAAAATGGCATGTCTGATTCCAAAGCTCATTCCTTCTCACTCCTAAGGCATAACTGACTCTAAATGCTTCTCATACACCTCAACTGTCCATATAGGAGCTGGACTTCTTGCATAGGTGGTATCTGGTAATTTCCGGACTCTCCCCTGAATGACCCTGACAGATGACACTACATGGGCCAGAGAATTATATGTCTTGAACTGCCTCCTACTTGGTAGCAGCTAGAAGGAAAATAGCAGATCCTTTTGGCTGCGATGTCCTGGCTGCCAAAGGAGGAAAAGGGAGGCAGCTGTTCCTGTAAGCACTTGCTGTGCTTATTATCCAAATGGACATCAGCAGGCTCTGGGTTGAAGCACAACAGAAATGTTGGTTTTATGGTTTGAAACGAGATTCCACTCTGAGGAGTTGGTTCATTTAACTATTTCAAAGTTCCATGGTGCCTGGGTGCCCTTCTAATGCCCCAACAGCTAGAATATGCCTGAGTGCCCTAGTGGTCTGCCTGTGCCTAAGGAACATTCCAGACACTGGAAGTAGGGATACTAAGAACTGCCTGAGTGACCTCCAGTATAAATTTTTACTAGTCCCTTAAAAAAATGAAAGTACTAGGAAAAACATCAAAGTCTATGAGACATCCTATGACAAGAATCTAGAAGGAGTTCTAAGGTCTATTACTCTAAGAATGATAAAGATGGAATGATAACAATAACTAGTATCAGAATCATGTGTCACTTCACAAAACAGCAGTACCACTGGTCTGAAAGAGGGAGGAACATTCTTTTCCCTTTGTTTTCTGTCTCATTATGGATCAGAGACCCAGGTCTTTATCATCCAGAAAATTACATCTATGTTAGGGACTGTATGTTTGTGCGCGCGCACACACACACACACACACACACACACACACACACGGAAGTTCAGATATTAAAATCCTAACCCCTAATGTAATAGGAAATGGGGCCTTTGGGTTGTAATTAGGTCATGAGAGTGGAGCCTTTAGAATGGGACTGGTACCCTTATGAGAAGAACCTATAAGACAAAGGGGATTGACCTCTGCTACAGGATGACACAACGAGAAGGGATGGCCTTCTGCAAGCCAAGAAGGAGGGCCTTTGCCACACATGGAATCTGTTAGTACCTTGATCTTCTTAGCCTCCAGTACTATGAAAAGTAAAGTTTTGTTGTTTAACCCACCCAGTTTATGGAATATTTGTTACAGAAGCCTGAACTAAGTCACTGCCCCTCATCTAAATGGGTACTATTTTGAGGTAGAGAAAATACTGTCCCCTTCTGCTCACAATTTTTGATCACTTGTTTTAGACTAATGGGACTCAGAAGATAGCTTCTCAGAAAATAAGAAGAGATAAATGCTTTACGCACATAAAGGGCTCAGTAAATATTTGTTGAATAGATGAATAAATGATTCCAAGAGATGCCAGTCTTGTAGTAAAGTGTTACTGCTGGGGGAGTCAAGACTGGGAGAATACTCACGGTAACACAGCTGTGGCTATAAGGTATAATTGTATAGGAGTATAGGAGTGTTGATATGATCCCATCATGCCAGCAGAAGAAAACTTGAGTAAAGCAGACCAGAACAAAAAATTGTGATTGATCTGTTTCCTGATAACAATATGAGAAGAGGATTCCACTAGAATAAGTTCTATGAATTAGGTCAAGCATCACCATGCATTCTGTCTAAAGGCAAACATTAGCCTATGCAGAAAAAAAAAACAAGAATAAAACCCAAACAACAAACAAGCAAAACCTCCCAAATTTATAAAACAGGGAAAGAGGCAATTGACCTAAAGACTCAGGAAGAATATACCTCTGTAAATAACTTATGAAGATTCTCCCAGGTGCTTGGAATACTCTTGCAAAGTTTTGTGAGATACAATAAAAAAAAAAAACTATAAAATAAGGGCAGAAAGTTAGAACTGAGAAGCTATTAAGATGCTCCATGAGCTGAGGATGATTGATAATGACAAGGGAAAGGGATAAAGAAGATAAATGAGGAATAATAATAAAACAAGTAAGATTAGGTAGCAAATTTAAAATACACACTGGAGGAATGTGTATTTCTTAAATATGACAGAAATAAAGATACAAACAAAAGTTAGGGAATTGTATAACAGAATAGAATTGAATCCAAGAGCTATTTCTTTGAAAAAAAAAAAAAAAAAAGAATGAATTCATCCTTTAGAAAGTCTAATAAAGAAAAGAGAAAAATGCAAATGGACAAAAGCTGCAAATTAAAAGGGTTTATAATAACAAGAACAGAAGAGTTTAAAATTTGAAAAAGACACTAGAAAAAATTACATGATAATAAATTAGAAATTTCGTGAAATGGATGAACTTAGCCTGACAAAAATGTCTTATCAATGTGACTTAAAAACAAGTAAAAAACTTGAATCCATTAATAGCCAAGAACTAAATGGACAAATTATTGAAGAATTATCTCCAAAAATGTTTAGACCATGAAGCTCCAAGGGAACAAATGATAGTTTTGTAATATATCTTTATCACACAAACTGTATAAAAGCATAGAAAATTGTGAAAAGCTATCTAAATCATTTTATAAAGATAACATATGCTTATCCTCAATTCAGAGTAACATAGCACATAGCAGAAAAAAATGTTTTAAAGGAGTTAAATAAAAACTAGCAGATTGAACATGAAAGACTATTTAGCACATCATTTACTGTTAGTAGTATTTATCTGAAGAACACAAGGTGATTGAATTAGCAGGACATTTATAAGTAAATTCTTCATAGTAACAGTTGATATAACAAAGTATGTGATAATCCCAATAAATGAAGAGGTGATATTGATAAAAACAAACATCCAAAACTTAAAAAAAACAAAAACAGAGGATATCAGGAAACTCCTTCAGAGCACTAAAAGATACCTACCTGAAACCAAAAACAGGTATTCTTTGAGTCATTTATATAACAAATATTTATTGACTGTTTACTACATGTCAGACACAAGACACAAGACACAAACTCTGCCCTCCTGGAACTTAAACTGGAATGAAGTGATGTTAATACAAAAAAACAAAAACAACAACAGCAAAAAACATAGCATGCTGATACTTAATAAGTGCAAAGATGAATGGGAGATAAGAAATGTTTGGAGTAAGAGGTACTGCAATTTTAAATTTGGTGGCCAGGGAAGGCCTCCTTAAAGTGACATTGGGGTTAAAACTCTGAAGAAGGTGAAGGGATAAGCCATGTGGGCATCTGGGAAAATTCATTCAATACAGAGGGAATCTAATATATGATAGACAGAGCCAAGCAACCTGCCATGGCAGTAGTATGAAATGATGTCAGAGAGGTAATGGGGTGGCAGGGAGATGGGGAAAGGGGGACAGATCACGAATGGACTTGCAGGCTGTTGAAATGGTTTTAACTCCTACTTCCAGGAAAATGGGCCATTGGAGAAAGCTGGATTGGATCACTCTACCACTGTGTTGAAATTAGGCTCAAGGGGATATGAACAAAAGCAGAGAAACTAAAAGGGGCATTTGCAATGACCCAATGGTAGTGCTTGGATAGGATTGGTAGTAAAGGTGATGCTGAGAAGCCATTAGATTCTGGATATATTTGAAAGGTATGACCAACAAGTGTCTGAAATGGGGTGTGGGCTAGGAAAAGAGGATGGAATTGCTGTTTCTTGAGATGGGAAAGGTCTACTGGAGCTCACTTAGGGGAAATATCAGGAACTCTCTGTTGGAAATCTTAGGATTTTCTGTGGTTTTTAGATCTCAAGTGGTTATCTGGGGCTGGAGTTCAAAGGAGAGGTCTAGAGACAGACATTCATGAATTATCAGCTTATTGATAATGATATCAAACTAATGATACTGAGACAGCCTGCACTCCTGAATTTTATTCTCTCTGTATCTTTTCAGTCTCCTTTGAGATTCATATCAGAGGTGGATTGAATGTATGTGTCATGGTTCCAGAGGATAGCTTTTTCATTTTCTTTGTTTTCAGATCTGTGAAGAAGGGTGGTATTGGGGCAATGTAGTAGTCACTTTGCTTTTCCAAGGGAATATGAGCTTTAAAATCAGACATGTCCAGGTCCCAAGATGAGCTGTGCAATTTGTGTGGTTTGACTTGAATTATGCTTTCAGCCCCATTTTCCTGATCTGAACCATAACACATTTGTAGTGATAGTAATGCTATATACCTCTCAGGGGTGTTGTGAAGATTAAATGGGACAGCACATGTAAATAATTAGGCTCTTGGTAACTAGTAAGACATGTATAAGTGTTTATTAAATAAATATAAAATGAATAAACTGTTCTAGGACTTGAAGAATATAATACTATTGATATCTATATCTATATATAGATATGTAGAGATAGATGATAGATAGATAGATAGATAGATAGGTAGATAAATAGATAGATAGATGTGTTCTCAGGATGACAATTGAGCATATTCCCTAAAGTAAGATATAAGGTGGAAAATCCCTAGGCTGTCCACTCTGTCTGAAGTAGATCCTCTTGTTCTTTGCCCCAGAGCAGCTGCCTTCCTTTTTTGAAATTCAGAGTTTACATTCTTAGTGAGGACACCCCAGACATCCGCCTCTGCTGGGATAGATGGCCCAAACTCTGAAAACAAAAGATGAGGCTTCTGTGGAGAAAAGGAGTTATGAGCCTGCTGCCTGAGGGAAATATTCCCTTTTCCTTGGGTTTTATGGCTAACAATGCCTGCGAGTCTCATTTCACATTGTGAGTCTCCTGAGCAGACATAATGTTTCCCTAAGTCTTTCAGGATGTAAATTAGGCTGTCTGCACCACATGGTTTATACATGAGTTCACGGTTTATAACACAAAGACATAATTGGAAACAGAACAATTCTTGGTGGGCTGTTTGCCCAGGATCCTTCAGTGTCCTAGATGAAGGGGGGTAGCAAAATTCCCCTGATAATGGAAGCTATACATTCATGTATTCATTCAACAAACACTTGCTAAGCACCATCTGGCCAAGGGAAGATTACCAAACTATTGTCATCAGCACAGCCTGCTTCTTCAAGGGTTTTAAAAGACAAATTTTCCTTTGACTGAAGCCTCATGACTAGGGATGACAAAGGTGTTTGCTATTCTTCAACATTCTTAACCCCTCTCCTACCTGAGAGCTGACGATGGCACAGTCAGGCTCTGCTTAACACCTGTGCATTCTTTCATTCCTATAACTGGAGACACTAGCAAGTTTACTAGTACATAATGTATCTGTTATCCAGCTGAAATCATAAATTATATAGTTGTGTCTCTTTTTTAGTATTCATTCATGTGCTAATACTAGTGACTTGAGCTTGGAGAAGTGATGAATTTACTAAAGAAAGATGGGCACTTTGCTCCATATATATGCATATGTGTGTGAATCTTGAATGATTGCATTATTTTTGCTATTTCTTTTAAAATTTTCACACGTGAAGATCTCTGCAATCCCAACTAGGTTGATTCTCTTCATGAATCTGTATCTTACTATAACCTCACAATTTTTGGTACCTCCTACAGTTATGTGTATGGAGTACATTTAGCTGAATGATCATATTACAGTAGTTAGAGAAATACCTATTTAATAAATAGATCAAAACTTGATTAAACAGAGAAAGGAAAGATAGAGAAGGGAATGAGATACACTGGATAGATGGACAGAATGAGAAGTGATCACATGAGCTCTCAATTAGTGGATAGGGGAAGGAGAAACATTTTTTTAGTCTTTGTAAGCCATAGCTAAGATTGCTAAGGTTGTGAAACTGAGTTCTCTGGAAGAGAAGTATATTCTCAGAGATCTGGGATTCTAATATACCAATAACTTCAGCTCAAAATCTAGGATTCTCAGATTTTTTTTTTAATGTTGTTTTATTTATTTCTAGGAGAGAGAGACAGCGTGAGCAGGGGAGGGTCAGAGAGAGAGGGAGTCACAGACTAAAACAGGCTCCAGGCTCTGAGCTGGCAGTCAGCACAGAGCCCGACAACGCGGGGCTCGAACCCACGAACCGCGAGATCATGACCTAAGCGAAAGTCGGACGCTTAATCGACTAAGCCACCCAGGCGCCCCTAGGATTCTCAGATCTTAAGAGGCCATGTTATGTAAATTTAAGATGCTACTTTCAATAGGACGTTGCCTGTCCCTATTAATGGACCAAGTGTGGAGTCTTGGGCAGGTGGAGGGAACTTTCAGGTCTATAGTTCCTAGTACATGATTGCTGTTCAGTCAGTTCTTTATTAATGGGTGGATCAGGGGTTTTAAAACGGTGGTGGTGGGTATGAAAGTGCTCTGAAAGCAACTTTAAATGTTAGATTAAACCAACTGACTCGGTTAATTATAATTACCTGTACTTAATGATAGCCCACCAGTATTTACTGAACACCAGTGCTATGTGCTAAACACTACCACATAATTGTCCTATTTAAATGCTATAATAACTTGGTAAGTTAGACCATTTTTAGATGAGGAAAATGAAGTTTAGCAAGGTTAAGTGGCCAACATCACCTATTTGGTAGTTTGTAGAGGTGAAAATACACAATCTCTATATTGTGCTGCCTCTTATATTTACTTAGCCCTGAGAATCATACTGAGCCTCCTCTGTGCCTATTGATCAATCAGAATGTACTATGGGTTAGGGGAAGATCTGAAGACATTTCCACATATTCCTCCACTGTCATTCTGTTGCATTAAACTAGTTACCACCGAGGTATGAGCCAGTATGCTGAGCACTTAATACATATTTTGCATCCTATTGTAAGATATGTGCTGTTACCTGCATTATATAGAAACAGATAAACCCACAACCAATGCTCAGAAAGAAGGAAAATAATTTTTCATCATATCTTGTAAGTGATATAGAACCTGTTGAGAGACAATTCTCCATGGATTTCTCATGTTTTTATTCAACTTGTGAGCAGAGCCACTGATTACCTTTGTTCTAGACTATCTTCTCAAGTATGTTTTCATGGTGAAGAGTCTGAAAAAATTAGGATAGTATTCCTTGGGGAAGAGGTTAATCAGGCTTAATGTCTAGTCCAATCAAGACAGTAATATAGGTTCTTTGAAGCATAGGACAGGCATGTTGACCACTCATTATAAAAGATTTGGGTTCCCCAACCTCATAGTTCCTCTTCAGGAACNCTTAATTATATGACTTGGCTTCATTTTGCAGAAGCAGAAGTGCAAATTTAAAAAAAACATAAGTAACTTTCCTTGTGTCACAATATGGGTGACAAAGCGAAGCTTGCAGCCCAAGTCTTTTTCCTGTTCTGTGGATACCCAGCATGGAAAATGGCCACCTTAATTGTACTTTCCATCACTATTAAGGAATGAAAACAGTGTGTTGAAGGTAAATGGCCTGTTATAATTATAGTAGGGATAACTGGCATTATCTTCTCATTTTCTAAATCAAGGATTCTCAAATTTTAGGATGCAATACAGATGACCAGATTCTGACTCAATATCTGGGAAAGCATCTGAGATTCTGAACGTCTAATAAGTTCCGTGGTGATCAGATGCCTTTGATCCTTGAACCAAATGTTGCATAGTAAGGCTCTCTGACATGACTCTTGCCTCCTAGCTCTATGTTTGAAGACATACTTTTCTTCAAATTTAACATACTGTCTCCAAATTAGCTCAGTAACATATTCCCTTTAGTGTTACTCCACTTGGGTTGTTTCTCTGTATGGGGAAGGAGAATTGAAATTGAATATGCAGAAGCACCTAAGAGTATCTGACCCATTCTAGGGGCACAGTAAGTTTGGCTAACTCTGTTCTTATTGATGATCACTCTTTTCCTCTACAATTATTCTTTTCTCTCACTCCTTCCAGATGAAAATATGGATTAAGTATTTTGGGGACAAAATCAGTAAAAAATTAAGATTTTCTTTTTCCTGAAAGAAAGTTAAAATTTAAAGAACTTTAGAACTACCACTTCTAAGGTGAGCTCAGTTGGTGATTTGGAAGTTCAGAAATTAAGCTATGATGCTCTAGGCAGTTTCTGCCTTGGAAGATCTGAGCCCTCTTCAAAGCAGCCCCCAGCCCGGACAGGTTTCAATCCTTCCTCTGTTGTCTCTATGAATTCTGATGAGCAGGTTCTCACCTGACAGTGCCAACAGCAACACAGCTCTCAGCCTTATTTGTTGTCTACCATTAGCTTCCACTTCTTTTCCATTCCCTGCCTTTCTTTTTCTTTATTCTGTCTGCACTTTGAAATCTGTCTCATTATTTTCCTTTGATCTTTTTTTTCCCTAACTTTTTTCTATTGCCTTTTTGTTAGTTGTCACAGGAATAGTATTAGTTGGGAGGGTGGAGTCATGAGGCTATAGGCAGACCTACTCTGTATTCACAGACACATGGAATGTTTATTGCATCTGGAGAAAACTGATCCTTTGGTCAATCTCTCATGAGACAAAGAACAATACACCCTGAGTCTCAGACACACACTGACTTTTCCAGATAATCCAAATCTCCTGGCCCTATTAGACACATGAACTTTCCCTATCTAAGACCCGTTTTACTCCTTGATATGGGGAAGGGGAAGGACAATAGCCATAGAGCCCTTTCTACATTCCAGATACTGTATTGGGTAATTCACATTTATAACTACTATAAGTCTCACAAAAACTATGGAAAGTAGGAATTATGGTCCCTATGGTTACAGATGAAAAAAGTAAGTTTCAAGGAGGGTAAGTCCATTTCTTAAGCCTGTTCAGCTAATCAGTGGCAGAACCAACATTAAAACCTAAAGCTATCTAGATGCCTAGGTGGCTCAGTCAGTTAAGCATCTGACTTTGGCTCAAGTCATGATCTCATGGCTTGTGAGTTTGAGCCTCGTGTTGGGCTCTATGCTGACAGCTCCAGAGCCTGAAGTCTGCTTCAGATTCTGATCGTCCCTCTCTCTCTCTCTCTCTCTCTCTCTCTCTGCCCCTCCTCTCCTTGAGCGCTCTCTCTCTCCCTCTCTCTCTCAAAAATGAATACATGTTTAAAAAAACCCCTAAAGCTATCTAATAGTAAATCCATGGAAGTGGTAAAGATTAGAGTGGAGATTAATGAAGAAAAGGAATAAAGAGTAGAAAATATCAGCAAAGCAAAAGTTAGTCCATTAAAAAAAAAATCAATAAAATTGATAAACTTCAAGCTAGACAAGTCATGAAAAAATGAGGGAAAACACAAATTATCAGCATGTGCAAGTGGCAGTATCACTAGAAATCACACAGTCATTGAATGCACAGCATAAGTAGAATGAACAACTGTAAACCCATAATCTGGATTCATTAAATTGGTTAATCCCCTACCAAAACTGACCAAAAAAATAATCTTAAAAGTACTTTTTATTCACTCAATATGTTGGTTTTATAGTTAACAAACTGCCCACCAAGAAAATTCTAGGGCCAGATGAGTTCACTGGTGAAATCTATCAAACATACAAGGAAGAGGGGTCCTGGGTGACTCAGTTGGTTAAATGTCCAACTTTGGTTTAGGTCATGATCACATGGTTCATGAGTTTGAGCCCTGCATTGGGCTCCATGCTGAAGGTGCAGAGCCTGCTTGGGATTCTCACTTTCTGCTTCCCGCCCCACTTACTCTCTCAAAATAAATTTTAAAATTTTAAAAAAACAAGAACAAAAACAAAACATTCAAGGAAGAAATAATACAAATCTTATATAAACTCTATTAGAAAATATCTGAGGCCTGTGCTAACCTGTTACCAAAATCAGACAAAGATTAGAACAGAAAACTATAGACCCATATACATCATGAACAGAAATGCAAAAATCTTTGAAAATATATTGCCAAATAAAATTGAACAATATATCAAATGGATAATGGATCAGGAGCAAATGGAACTTCTTCTGGGAATTCAGGCTTGGCTTAATATTCATAAATAAATCACTGTCATTTAATATATTAACAGAATAAAAGAGAAAGTATCATTTCAGTAGATGAAAAATATATTTAAATATTCAGTACCCAGTCATGATCAAAATAAAACACAAATAAAAACTCTTAGCAAATTAGGATTCACAGAAGCTTCCTCAACCAGATGAAAGTCATCGCTGTCAAACCTACAGCTAACATAATACTTACTGATGAAATATGTAAGATTGTGAAAATTTAAGGATGTTCACTCTTATCACTACAATTCAGTATTTTACTAAGGGTACCAGACAGTACAATAATACACAGAAAAGAGACATAAAGAGTAAAAATGAAAATAAAAATTCAGACCACTTGCTGGTTATGTTAAAATACTAATGAGTTAAAAAGTAAGTACTAGAACAAGTGAATATATCAAATATCCAATATATACAAATCAGTAAACAAGAATCAATTTTATTCTATGAACTAGAAATAGTGAAATATGGCATTAAATAAAAATACAAATTACTATAACTTAAAAATACAAAATATTCAATTAAAATATGCATTAAAAGATAAAACACTATTGAAAAAATTGAGAACTTCCCATATAAATCTTATAATCCTATAAATCTATTTTACTCAAGAGCAAAAACAAATGAAAACAAACATGTGACAGGTCCAAAGAAAACACCTTGTATTCACACAAAAATATTTGTATACATAAGTTCAAAACAGCTTTATTCATAATTACTGAAATGTGAAAAGGGCTGAGATATCCAGCAGTAGGTGAATGAATAAATTGTGGTTTGTGCACACAGTGAAATACTAAGCAATAAAATGGAGCAGTTTCTGATAAATCCAACAACAGGGATGAATCTTGAAAATAGAACCAAGAAAAGCCAGACAAAAAAAAAGTACATATAATTCCATTTATATAGAATTCCTAAGTAGGCAAAACCAGTTGATGTGGGTGGAAATCAGAGTTAGTGGTTGCTTCTGAAGAGGTTACAGTAACTTGCTTGTAAGAGACACCAGGGACTGTTCTGAGGTAATGGAAATGTTCTTTGTCTCAACTGGTGTGTATGCTGCACGAGTTTGTACTTCTATCAGCTTCTTTCTACACATGCGCTTAGGATCTGTGTATTTCACTATATGTAATTTATACCTCAGTAAAAAACTGAATAATGTTATTTCAGCTAAAATGTTACTGGCCTGCTTAAGAGAGCTCTCTGATTGCTAAGGGGATGAAACACACAATAGGCTCACTGCTAAGCATATCTATTGAGACAACTACTTCCCAGGTTACGAGAAATGTGGATGGAAGGGATGAATCAAGGGAGTGAGGAAAAATTAGATATGAGAAGAAGGAGATTGAATAAAGGCAAATAGAACTCTGGAGAATTTTAATATTTTTGGATGTGTTTATTTTCCTATCTTTGGGACTTGGTGTCCTTTCTCTAAAAATATGGTTCCAAACTGGGTGAATCTTCCACTTAGTTCATCTATCTCATGATGAGGAGGGAAAGGGGTGATTCGTGGAATGCCTTTTGCTTCACAGGCTTAGGGGATTCCTCCCCCAGATTTTGTTCACTGGTCATATATTACTTAGGAGAAATTCTATTCCTTCAGTAGATATCTATCATATTGCTGTTACATGCACAGTGCTCATCAAGGTGTTAAGGATGCAACATCAACAAGTCAGGTTAGGGGAGGCTGGCAGTCTCAGTCAGTTGAACATTTGACTCTTGATCTTGGGGTTGAAAGTTTGAGGCCCACACTGGGTATAGAGATTACATAAAAAAATAAAATCTCCAAAAACAAATTAGATAAAGTCTCTGTTCTCATAGGGTTTACATTCCAGTGTAAATGTAAAGTCAACAGTCAGTAAACAGGTTAATATATACAGTCTGTGTGGGGTGATAACGTGTAAAAAAATTAAGTGGAATAAGGGGGACAGTAAGTTCTGGGAGAGGACAAGGGACTTTATATATAAGGTTGTCAGGAAGCCATTGCTAGACACACTTCTTTTGAGAAGACACCATAAGTAAATAAGAGAGTATATGACATGGCATCTGGTAGGAAAGTATGCCAGGTAGAGAGAACAATGAGTGTAAAGGCCCTGAGATGGGATCCTCTTTGGTGGTAGGAGAAATAACAAGGATATCAGGGTGGCTGGAGAAGTGTGACTAAGGGAAAGGGTGGTAGGAGTTGAGGTCAGAGAATTAGCTGGGCAGATCGTGTAGGCCTAGGCCATTAGAAGGACTTTGGCTTTTACTGAATGGAACGAGGAGACTTCATTTCATTTAATTTTGTTTTTCATCAGAGAGAAATTGGCTTAGGTTTTAATAGTATAATGACGACTGCTGTGGGGGTAATAGACTGTACTAAGCAAGGACAAGATTAGGGAGTTCATTTGGGAGACTCTGCTTCTCCAGGCAGGACATGATGGTGGCTTGGCCCAGGCTGATGCATGTGCATGTGGGGGATGTCTGGAGTGTAACTTCTATATAATAAGTCAAGGTCTAATGAACTTCTTGTCAAGAGTCATTTATCCCCCCATGATTTCTCTTTCCAAAGTAATCCTCCTTTCTTATGGTCTAATGTCCTACAAGGGACATTTCCACTGTAGGTGGGCTCCGGAGGGCCTTGCTCAGCTGCCCCAGAGGGTCTGCAGTGCAATGGCCATGCACAGTGCAGGGATGATCCAGGCCATGGCATGTTCTTCCGTTGTCTAGTCTCACTCCCACTAGCCTGGACTTACATTTTATAACTGGGTGCATTCATACCTTCATTTAGAAAAAAATTTCTTCCAAATAAATATGATGAGCTCTCATTATAATAGTTCAGGCCCATTTACTGAAGGAGTATGATTGGAGTGAGGGAGAAGTAACAGTATCCACAAAAGGCTGATTCTTCCTTTGGAATGTAATGAATGATAAACCCCTAAGGGAGCCTTCAGGACTAAAATAGAACCTGAATATTAAAGTGTGAACTTTGGGAGATACTGAAAATGCCTTTGCTTTTAGTCATTCCTGTCTTAAAAACACTGACTGATCTTCTCAAATTTCTTGATGCCATCAGGAGAGAAGTGTCTTGATCACATTCAACTATAAGAATACATCCACTTTGATTATTAAGCCTCATTTTCCATTATAAAGAAATCCTGTCCAATATACATAAACACTTCAATCTCATGCCTAATTCAAACTCCCCTCTGTTCCTATCCACAACCTTTCTCACCCCACCTCTTGCTCAGCTCAGCAATGCTGGAGGTTTTAGCAAAATCCAATTATTAGCATCTCCTCCTACTCTGAATCCAGTGATGTGTTGGGGGATGAACAGCAGCCATGGTGGGAGGATCTGTCCCATGGAAGTTGCTCTTTGCTATAAATCAGGTCTTCCTCTGGGAGACAGTCAGCAGCAGACTCCTGCTCCTGTTTCGTTATTTAAAAGCCCCTTTTCTTGGATAGTGGCCCAAGCCTGCTTCCTTCTATAGCACCAACCTGGACTCTGGGAAAACTCAGGCATCCTGGTGACAACAAAAGATAGGAGTTCAAACTATCCCATACCTGTCCTCTTTATTTACTTCCTGCCATCCACCAACTGCTCCAGCCATCTATGTTTAAAATTCTCCAGGCCAGGACACCTGGGTGGCTCAGTCGGTTAAACAGCCAACTTCGGCTCAGGTTATGATCTCGCGGTTTGTGGGTTTGAGCCCCGCGTCGGGCTCTATGCTGACAGCTAGCTCAGAGCCTGGAGCCTGCTTTAGATTCTGTGTCTCCTTCTCTCTCTGACCCTGTCCTGCTCATGCTGTCTCTGTCTCTGTCTCTGTCTCTCTCTTTCTCAGAAATAAATAAAACATTTTAAAAAATAAATAAAAAATAAAATTCTCCAGGCCAAGAACAAGCACTAACTCTGGGTTCACATGTACCCCAATTGGATATGGCCTTGTCTGGCTTTTAAAAGTAACTTCTGCACTATGATCCTGGCTGCTCTGATGGCAGCCCCACGTCCTGCATCTCAGATCTCCAGGGAATGAGAGACCGATCTTGCTTTGGAGGTACCATAGTGTCGTGGATAGTTGTCTTAGAGCTTACCTTCCCTCAGCCTGGGCTGTACAAGGTGTCATAATTTCACAACCCGCCAGACTGACAACACACAACTCAAATCCTTGTTATTTTTATCTTTCTGTTTTTATGCTGGCTCTAGAATTAGCAGTCCTGTGCATGTTTACTATGTAAGGGATATGTGAGGTGAGCAGATTAGCCTTGTCATAAACACAATAACTAACTAAGGGTGGCTCGCCCGCAAAGCATCCTTAACTTCAGTGGTTCAAGTTGTGGGGAGGAGAAGAAAGGCTGGATCGGGGGCAAGTGGCAGAGATGCCCCCAGAGTGGTCGCTGGGGGTATCTGGCAGTGCCTTTGTGCTGCCCAAAAGGGGAGGGTAATCTCAAGGGATTAATAGGAAATGTACCATCCAAATGGGTCCAATCCAGGGGTGAGATGAGTAGGAGGAATGTTCAGGGATAGCCTCCTGAAGTGAGTCAAGTAGAAATCTGTCTGTTTAGAGTTACTGTGGTAATAGGAACAGCAGCAGCAGAGTTTTCTTTCACCAGTGGATTTAGGGAACATCTTGCTATGTGCCAGGCAGTGCAGTAAGCCCTTTTGTGCATTATCTCATTTACTCTTCCCATCATCTCCATGAGTCAGGTACTATTACTATCTCTGTTTTACAGATGAGGAAACTAAAGCACAGCAAGGTTAAGTGACTTACCCAAGATAACACAGTTGTTAAGGCCAGGATTTGGTCCAGTGTGGTCTGGCCCCAGTGCCCATGTTCTTACTGACCTACCTCTACTGCTCCTTGGGTTAGGGCTTAAAGCGTATGTCTGGAGTTCACATGAGACCTGAGTTTCTAATCAATCTCATCAAGTTGTTTAAAGTATAAATGTTAGTAATAATTACTGTCTCCACAGGGAAGGAAAGAGAATGGTAACTAACCCAAAGTCCTATGCTCTACTGTCCATTTATTTATCTCTGTATTTATTTACATGTGAAGCTATTTACTCATTAATACCTACTGAGCGCTTACTATGCCAGGTGCTGCATGGAGCACTTTACATAACATCTCAGCAATCACAATTCTCTGAGGTAGCAACTATGGATCACTCAATTTCAGAGCTAAGAAAAATGCAGAGGTTATATTTTTATGTACACCCAATTCCAAATATGCTTTTTATGATAATGTGATGTTGAAAGATAAGGATTTGATTTATGTGTTTTCAGTGCTGTGATTCTAGGGGGCTGTGTTGTAGGGAGGGAAGAAACTGGACAGGCCCCCACACAGGGAGAGACTCTATTAGCACTGACAAGGTAGGAAAACACCTGGGGAGGCTGTCTGGAAAGTGAAAGGTGAATATGATAGATGACAAGCTCCTGAGCCTTCGCCAAAGTCTGTGAGAGGTTGGTGCAAAAGCCGGGGCAAGGTGAGTTCCCCAAGCCACCCAAGTTTCTGCTACATCAGTCTGTCAGGCCCAGCAGGAGGGAGAGAAACAGAAAGAAGTCAGACTTCTCAAGGTTCCCTGAGGTCCACAGGCAGAGCTCTGAGCTGGCATGGATGCATTTTACAAGGACTCAAGAATGTCAAAGGATGGGAAGCAGACAGAGTCAGGACTCCTTTTCCGCTTCCACAGTGGCACTTAAGTGCAGAGATGTGGGAAGGGTCCAGGGTGACCATTGATCCCAGAAGTAGGTGTCCAGGTGGGGAACGGGTTGGGGGATGTGGAGAGGCTTGTGTCTGCCATGAGGATATACCTGATTGTTAGGTAAGCCCCTCACTCTCTGAGAATCTGGAGTGTCACAGGAACATGGCTTCTGTGACCTTTCTGTCCTCTCACTTCCTCTCTCTTCTCTTGTGCTTTTCCCACTCAAAGCCCTCTCAAAACTGTCTTCCATTTGTGCTCTACATAGCTCTGGGAAGTCCCCAGAATTGTCTTCATGGCTGCAGGAATGACCAGTGAAGGGAGGAAAGAGAAGACCCAAGAGGGCCTAGCCATCACTATCACTTAACAGAGAAGCTTCATTCTTCTTGATAATGATACTTGAGGGTGCTGATGCTCAAGTTTGCTGATGTTAGGGACACAGATGCATTTCTCTTGCTATCTATGAGAAGCTGTGTTAGGATGTGTCCACTCCTTATTCTCCTTCAAGAAGGCATTGTACATTCTTGCTTTTCCTCTGGAATCTGCATTCAAACGGAGCCCCTCTTATCCAAGGAGCAAGTAGTCTGTGATAAAGATGAGACCATGGATGTCAAGGTGCTTTGTGAATTGTAAAAGGCTGGAAAAATCTGTGGTGTTGTTACCCTTATGATATTTTTATGAAGAAATAGAGTCATAATGAGCACTACTAGTGGGAATTTGGAAGAATTCCCGGAGCAGACAGACTAGAGTTCTCAAAAAGAGCATATGTTCACCACGCACTTAGCTCTGGGGCATGGAAGGAGAGGCTAAGAAGCCTGTGTGGCAGAGTCTTTCATAAAGAGAGCCTACAAACAAACAAACAAACAAAACCTCCATTAACCAGAACCACGTGCTGGTAGCTTCAATTACATAGAATGTCATCATTTTTTTTCATCACACTTTTCTGAGAAAATTAAATGACAAGAAAACAATATGACATTAAATATTTATTTTTGCAAGCATTTATTTTGCAAAGGTAGATTTAGGGTATGCCTTGTGACAGTTCATTCATGCACATTTATAAGACTGACCTTAACCACTGCCCAGGTTATAGGGAGGGAGGCTGCAGGGAGAGGAGAGGGGAAGAAGTGAACTCAGACCCAGGAGTGGTCCTTGGAGCAACACAAACATGCAGGAAGATGACTTGAGTGCAAAGTGATGACAAGCGACATATGGGAACTAGAGAGCAACCAGAGAAGTTACAGGAGCAGTTTCCTCCTGGCTGGGGGATATGAGAGTGCAGCAGCCCTGCATTTACAGGACTCCTGACTAAAACTCATTTCCATTGGTGCCATTTGTAGCCTTGGGCAAAACTGGGAAATGAGAAAACTTTTTATAAAAATCCTTTCTTCCACTTTTTTTTAATTGGCCACAAACAGTAGTGCCCTTGTGCTTTCTCTCCACCTCCCTCTAACTCAAAAAGACTCTCTGGTCCATTGGGCATTTGCCATCAATTAATGAATTAATTAAATAAACAAATAACTACCAAGTGCCTGTCCTGGGTACTGGGTACTGCTCTTCTTCACCCTTGAGAAACCTCAGAGAATGAGACAGACAAGTTTCCCTGCAAGTAGAAATAAGAGCCATGCAGAGAATGACTTTAGGATGTTGGAAAAGATGAAACGGCTACTTTAGATAGGTGGTCAGGAAAAGCCTCTAGGAAGAGGGAACATTTGAATGAAGACCTGAATACAAAGATCTAGGACCCAGATATATACATAGAAAGACAGATACGTCTACCTATCTTACTTCCAAAACAAAGGATGTGCCTGGGTGTTTGAATCCTACCTCAGTTGCTAGGCACATACCAAGTGCTCAATAAATAGTGCTCATCCACTGTGCAAGGATTAGATCACCAACCAAATTCACGAGGTCCTAATGGTAGAAAATCAGGCATTTCAGCCTAGAGGTGAAAGGATCTGAGGGGTCTTCCAGGTATCCTGGCAGAGCATCCTGTGAAATGGGCACTGTCCCTGGGTCATAAAGACGTTTGCCTTCTCCCTGGCTTTCCTTTCCTCTTTTGAAGGTCTTAGGTATTGGGGTTTTTTCTCTTCCTCTTACATCTGCCTCCCATCCTTTGGGGTATCCCCACCAAAGTCTGTTAGCAGAGTCTCCACTGGTCTCCATCCTGCTGGTGCTGTTGAAGTACACAGGACTTGCTTCACTGCATACAACTGGTAAGCACTACAGGGAAAATAACACAAACAACAAGCCTGAAAGTGTTGTTACTGGTCTTTCCAAAGCTTTTCTTCCCATTCATCTTGATAGATTTAGGAGCCAATTCTTTCTACAATTGCCCTGGCCCTGAAAGGGGGATACCTTCTAATTTAAATTCTGTTTTTTATTAAATTATCACTGAGGGAGATTGACAGAGGACTCAGGCTGTTCTTGACCCTGTGTTCTGTGAGCGAGGCTAACCATGCTGAAAATCGCCCCCATGTGATTATATGGTAACAATTCACACTTTTATTTCATAAGCCTGGTAAAAGTGCAACACTCTTTCTGGACTGTAGGCAGTCATCATAAAATTCACCTCTTCCTATCACTGGGGGAAATGGTGGGGTGGGGGTGGTTGGAGGACGATCATTAAAAGCAAAATCTCCCAAATTAGAACACCTTTCCACAAAGGTTAGAAGACAAAGCCAACAGCCTTACTGTTGAGTAAGTATTAAAGCAGAATGTGATGCACATTACAGTCCATCCCCTAAAGAAATTACAAAGACAAAGAAATCACTCTATTATATAGCAAAGTAGGTACAACTCATTACACTCATGTCTTCAAGATAAATTCGCTAGTTATCTCCTACATGTACGACTGGAAATAGGTTTTGGAATTTGGAGTCAGGTGATTGCTGAAGCTTGGCTCAGTTCTTTACAAAAACTGGGAGATTGGGCATTTTATCTTCTTTGGTAACTACATTTCAAAACCATGGCTCTCTGGTCCTTGAAGAAAGGTCCCTGAGTTGTGATATTGACAAAAGGCTTATGTAGCATTTGCCCGTACTGTAGGCATTGGGGATACAGTGTGACCCAGAGCCTGGTAGGTTAGAGTATAGGGCCCATGGACTCAAACTCAAAAAGTGGGTGCTGTGGGCTCAGACAGCTGATATTTCAGACCTTGCCCAGAGTCCAAAGCTTTAGTACTGTCAGAGTTATTATGGCACAAGTCTCAGCTAGTAATATATGATTCCTTTTTAGAACCACTTCTAGAAAACATATTAAAGAGATGTTATCTGCCTTATTCATTAAGATGAAGTTGACTAAATTTCTTCCCTCCTCTGTCCTCCCCAGCTTAAGAGGAAAACCTGAGGACAATTGCTCCCAGACAGGACTGAGCAGATAAGGTGTACACCAAGTCTCAGATGGGAATCTCTGAGTACCTGTACTTTGAAGGACAGGAATCCGGATCCTGTCTCTTCTCTCATTAGTGGGTTAATTAATCCATTGGGGCTTCACTTGCACTATCTGTCAAAAAAGATAATAACTGTTCTGCCCCTCGTATCTTCTCCATCTTTGCCCAGGCAATTCCTGTTCATAATATATACTCTTATAACACCCCACAATTTAAGCTCATTGCACCTATAGCTATTAGCATGTCTGTCTTGCCATACTATAAGAAGACAGGACTATTTTATTCATTGTTTATCATTAAGTAGTGCTTATAATAGGGATTTTTTTAAAACTGTGAAATGCCTGAGTAACCTGCCCCTATGGATGGCTGTAATAGAAATAAGCTTCCCAGCATAAGCTCCATCCTCTTTGCCCTTTTTTTCTTAGTTTACTGTCAAGTTGGTTTACATATAATACCCAGTGCTCATCCCAGCAAGTGCCCTCATCCATGCCCATCACTCCCCTTCCTCTCTCCCTCACCCCCATCAGCCCTCAGTTTGTTCTCGGTATTCAAGAGTCCCTCATGGTTTTCCTCCCTCCCTCTCCCTATTTTTCCCCTTCTTCTCCCTCATGGTCCTCCATTAAGTTCCTCCTAATCCTCCTATATGTGCAAACATATGGTATTTGTCCTTCTCTGCCTGACTTATTTTGCTCAGCATAACACCCTCAAGTTCCATCCATGTTGCTACACATGGCCAGATTTCATTCTTTCCCATTACCATATAGAATTCCATTGTATAAATATACCACATCTTCTTGATCCATTCATCAGTTGATGGACGTTTAGGCTTTCCATGTTTTGGCTATTGTTGAGAGTGCTGCTATGAACATTGGGGTGGATGTGCCCCTATGTATCAGCACTCCTATATCCCTTGGGTAAATTCCTAGCAGTGCTACTGCTAGGTCACAGGGGAGTTCTATTGTTAATTTTTTGAGGAACCTCCATACTGTTTTCCAGAGGGGCTGCACCAGTTTACATTCCCACCAACAGTGTAGGAGGGTGCCCATTTCTCCACATCCTCGCTAGCATCTAGAGTCTCCTGATTTGTTCATTTTAGCCATTCTGACTGGCGTGAGGTGGTATCTCAGTGTGGTTTTGATTTGTATTTCCCTGATGATGAGTGACATTGAACATCGTTTCATGCGTCTGTTGGCCATCTGGATGTCATCTTTGGAGAAGTGTCTGCCCTTTCAGAGAGGCTAAAATTCATGGAACTGGGCTTCTTTCCCCAAGAATAACCTTTGAGCCTTTCCTCAGCCTCCATTATTGCCTTTATTCTTTAGATAATGAGTATGCTAAGACACAGGTTTTCCCAAGTATTTTTGGCACTGAATCAAACACTGGATGTAGAAGGAAATTGGGCCCTTTTCTTTAGGAAGATATTTTTAGCCAGGATCTGGGGGACAAAATGGATTCTTACCTATTGATTTATTTGCCAAACAATCCAATTAACACCTTTGGAAGCATTTCATTTAGTCAAAGTTTTATTTGGAGAAGAGCACCATGAAAGATTTTACTAGATTTCTTTCTCCATCTCCAAGGTTCCTCTGGATGAGATTGCTCCAATCTATCAGCTTAAGGACCAGTTAGAGGAAAGCTCAGTGGAGTGAGTCTGACACTTCCAATAGCCCCAAAAAACCATATTTCCACCATGAGATTTAGTATTTGGAAGCAGTTTCTGATCATTCTGATACTGTGAAAACTGTTGGCTAGCCTCCTTCTGATAGGTAAATGCACCTTCACTTTAAACGATAGGATTATGAATTCTGGCAAAGAGACTGTTGGTCCCACAGGATGTTCAAGGCTTCAAAAGAACAGATGAACATTTGCATAACTTTCCATGTGAAGACAGCAGCCACTGCTGGTTTTTAATTTATCTTCCCCGCAGAGTAAATATCTCTTGGTGACTCTTGGTCAAACAGACAGTGAAGGTTCAGTAAAATCATTTAGGAGTCCAGAGAGAAAAAAGTCCAAAGGTTCTGAAGGTGAAGGGAAAGCAACATCTAGAAAGAACTTTTTTTCACCCTTATACTTAGGTGTGTAAAGAGCATAGAAAAGAAGATTTTCATTGTAGACTTTTTTTGAATGACATCAGCATTTTTGAATGTGCTGAATTGTCTCTCTTACTTTTGTATAACACCATTTGTTATGGACTGAATGTTGTGTCTCTCCCAAATTCATATGTTGAAATCTAGTCTCAGGTGTGGTGGTATCTGGAGGGTGGAACCTTTGAGAAATAAGTAGGTCATGAGGTGGAGCCCTAATGCACGGGGTTAGTGCTGTTAGAAGAGACCAGAGAGCTAGTTGGCTATTTTTTGCCTTGTGAGGGATACAGTGAGAAGTCAGCAGTCTGCAACATGCAGGAGGGCTCTCCTCAGCAGCACTCAACTATGCTGGTACTCTGATCTCAAACTTTGAGCCTCCAGAACTGTGAGAAATGCATTTCCATTGATAAGCCACCCAGTCTATGATACTTTGCTTTAGCAGCCTGAACTAAGATACTATTCCATTGCCTATTTAATTAAAAAGGAAACTTTAATAATAGGTTTTTAATTACTTGAAGACATATTGCTAGTGATCTTTCCTATGTCTTGTTATGTAAATTAGTTCAGACTTTTAAAATAGAATAATTAAAAGAATAATCCACAATTTTGGCCACTGGGTCGGCGCAAATGCAGGAGGAATATTACACACTAGGCTTTATCTTGGAAATTTTCAATATATTACTACCTTACTATTAATAGAGGAAGAAACCCTATCGACAGAGCCATGAAAATATTAATGACCAAAATTTGCATAGTTTTAATCATTTAGAATATATGCTTGTTACTATGTTTACCCCTCTTAACAACATTATAAGAAAAATATTATTTCATATTGAGGAAATAATAATAAACAGTAGAAAGAAGATAAGGAGATAACGACTTGCCCAATAGCTGGGATATAAACCAATTTCTTCTGATTCCATATTGAACGCTCTACTGTGTTTAAGAATTAAAGATAAATGGGTGAATCTGATTTCAACAGGGGATTCTTAATTGTGGAGTTATGAAGAATCTTAGGGATCACCTAGCCAAAATTCCCTTAGAAAGATAAAGATGAACAGAATTGCTGCTTGCGCCCAGACCTTTAGTGGGAGAGCCCAGTCTTTAGGCAAAACTTCTGACATCTGGGTTAGTGTTCTTCCTTATTGCACTCTCTGCTTTCCATTCATGGCACATGGTAGTACATGGTATGTATGTATTATCTATTTGCATTCTTGCTCATTTTCCTTCTTGGTTGGTTATCTTCTAGAGAGCCAAGGTGACATTTTCCAATTAAGAGACGGCCTAGAAAATTTTCATCTCATGTTTTAGAATGCTGCAGACTTAGGTTTTATGTTGGGACAAACATCATTTTCCTATTATTGTTGAAACTATGAGGTGTTAGGATTATACTAAATAAGATAATTTTATTTCTGCCCTTTTCTTCCTCCAAATCCCTTTCTCAACTTTTAAACTTTTATTCTGCTGAAATTTCTAGTATTTTCAAATAAGTTGTGTAAAGTGCCAGATGTGAGTTTGTAGATATTGTTATAAAAATAAATATATGGAAAACTGGCCAATTTGTGGGGTAAATAAACAATGAAACGCTTTCCTTTTGTTGTTGTTTGGTAATTAGATCAATCCACTCCAGTGCTGTTCATGACCTTTCCCCAGCCAAGTAAGTCAATAAATTAGTCAAGTTAAGAACATTGATTTATTGGAATGGACATGTTTCAATATGAGTTTGGACTTAGAAATTGTTGCTGCCCTGTACTGTTGCAAAACACCCTGTGTAAATTATTAAACTGGGTGCTACAGAGATTTCAAAGAGGTAGAAAATGAGATAGTAGTTTCTATCATAGGCCAGGGACCTTGGGGGCTGAAGAGTTACTAAAAATCCATAACATTTCCAGAGACTGAAAAAATAGTAATCATGCATTAATATGATGGGCTTACAATGTGTTCAGGCTGCTTTGCACTACCCCAGCTTCTTCGGTAAGAATTCTTGTACTCTGAAGGTTGCTGACCCCTGGCCACTGTTGTTCTACTCAGGAAAGTGGGTAGAGCTATAGCCTGGAAAGGGGCCTTTTAGAGAATGAATTGAGAAGGGGGCAGCTGGTGAGAGTGAGACAGACACAGCACCTTGGCTGAGTTTGGAGTAAATTCAGGGGAGTCTATACAGTAGGACTAGAAAGCTAAGGCAATAACAGGAAATGAGGAAGAAGCTGAGGCAGGAGATTTTAAGACTTTGTGTAATCAATGGTCCTCTTTTTAACTCCTTTCCTGGAGGCTTTAGATATGACATAATCTTTTTTTTTTTTTTTTAAGTAGGCTCCATGTCCAGCATAGAGCACAATGTAGGGCCCAAACTCATGGCTCTGAGATCAAGACCTAAGTTGAGATCAAGAGTCAGATACTTAACCTACTGAGCCACCCAGGCACCCCATGATTTAAATTGTTTTTAACTGTTTTTGTTTTTTTTGTTTTTTTTTTACTTTTCAAAATACTTACATTTCAAATCTAATACTGTATTTGAATGGACCACTAAACATACAGGTTGTGACCTATCCACGTTTTTACTGAAGTATAGTTGACCTACAATGTTACATTTGCTTCAGGTGTACAGCATAGTGACTAAGTCAATGCCTTATATTATGCTCACCACTAGCATAGCTGTCATTTGTCATGATACAATATTATTACATTACCATATTTCCTATGCCATACCTTTTCATGATTTATGCATTTCATAACTGGAAACCAATACTTCCCATGCCCTTCACCCATTTTGCCCTCCTCCTATCTCCTTCCTTTTTGGCAACCATCAGTTTGTTCTCCACATCTCTTTATGAGTCTGTTTGTCTTTAATCATTCTTTTTTCCCCCCACATAAAAGTAAAATCATGTGGTGTTTATTTTTCTTTAACTTATTTCACTTAGCACTATCCCCTCTGGGTCCACCCATGTTGTCACAAATGACAAGAGCTCATTCTACTTTATGGATGAGTAGTACTCTATTGTGTACATACACCATTTCTTTATTGATTCATCTATCAACAGACACTTGGGTTGCTTCCATGCCATGGCTATTGTAAAGTAATACTGCAATAAACATAGTGATGCAAATATCTGTTTGAATTAATGTTTCTTTTTCTACGGGTAAATACCCTGTGATAGGGTATTTCTATGAGGAACTTCCATACTGTTTGCCACAGTGGCTGCACCAATTTGCAATCCTACCAATAGTCAATGAGTGTTCTTTTTTCTCTACATTCTCTCCAACACTTGTTATTTTTTATTTTTCAACTCTACCCATTCTGACTGCTGATATCTCATTGTGATTTTGATTTGTATTTCCCTGATGATTGATGATGTTCAGCATCTCTTCATGTATCTGTTGGACATTTATGTATTTGTTGAGAAAAAAATATTTGGGTCCTCTGCCCATTTTCAATCAGACTATTCCTTGATTTTGGTGTTGACTTATAGGAGTTCTTTACTTTAGAGTTCTTTATTTTAGATATTGACCCCTTACCATTTACATCACTTACAAATATCTTGTCCCATTTGGTAGTTTGCCTTTTTGTTTTCTTGATCGTTTCCTTCACTGTGAAAAAGTTTTTTATTTTGGTTTAGCCCCAACAGTTTATTTTTGTTTCTGTTTCCCTTGCCTACAGGGACATATTTAGAAAAATGTGGCTAAAGTCAATGTGAAAGAAATTACTGCCCATGATTTTTTTTTATCGTTTTATCGTTTCATGTCTATAACCCATTTTGTGTTTATTGTTGTGTAGATATAAGAAAATGGTCCAGTTTCATTCTTTTGCATGTGGCTACCCAGTTTTCCCAGCAGCATTTATTGAAGACATTGGTCTTTTCCCCATTGTATATTCTTGCCTCCCTTGTCATAGATTAACTGACTACATAAGCATGGATTTATTTCTGGGTTTTCTATATCAATCTTTCTTTTTGTGTGCCAGTACCAGACAATTTTGATTACTACAGACTTGTAGTATATTTTGAGATCTGGGATTGCAATACCTCTAGCTTTGTTGTTTCTCAAGATTGCTTTAGCTATTAGGGGTCTTTTGTGGTTTCATATAAATTTTAGGAATATTCTAGTTCTGTGAAAAATGCTATTGGTATTTTGATAGGTATGGAAATGAATTTGTAGATGGCTTTGGGTAGCATAAATCTTTTAACATATTAATTCTTCTACTCCATAAACATGGAGTATCTTTCCATTTGTGTCATCTTCAGTATCTCTTCACCACTATTTTATAGTGATTTTATCTATTTGATTAAGTCTATTCCAAGGCATTTTGTTCTTTTTGGTGCGATTATAAATGAGACTCTTTCTTAATTTCTCTTTCTGTTATTTCATTATTAGTATATAGAAATGCAACCAATTTCTGTGTATTAATTTTGTATACTCAAACTTTGCTAAATTCATTTATTATAATTTTGTGGTCGCCCCTTTAGAGTTTTATATGTGTAGTATCATGTCATCTGCAAATAGTGACAGTTTAACTTCTTCCTTACGAATTTGGATACCATTTATTTTTTGTGATTGCTGTAACTAGGACTTCCAGTGCTATATTGAAAAAAAATGATGAGTGGACACCCTTGTTTTGTTTCTCAGAGGAACAGCTCTCAGTTTTTCATGATTGAATATGATATTAACTAATCATATTGATTTTTATTATGTTTCCTTTAAACCCACTTTGCTCAGAGTTTTTATCATGAAACAAGGTTGACTTTCTCAATTCCTTTTTTCGCATTCAGATCATGGTTTTGATACTTCGTTGTGTTAATGTGGTGTATTATATTCATTGATTTGCAAATACTGAACCATCCTTGCATCCTCAGTATAAATCCTGCTTGATTATGATGAATAATCCTCTTAGTGTATTATTTGGTTTGCTAATATTTTTGAGGATTTTTACATTTATTTTCATCAGGGATACTGGCTTATAGTTTTCCTTTTTCATATTGTCTTTCTCTGGTTTTGGCATCAGAGTAATACTAGTATTCTGTATTTGAAAGCTTTCCTTCCTCTTCTGTTTTTTTGGACAGCTTGTGAAGAGTAGGTATGAACTCTTCTTTAAATGTTCGGAAGAATTCTCCTGTAAAGCTGTCTGATTCTGGACTTGTCTCTTGGGAGATTTTTGATTATCAATTCAATTTCCTTACAGTAATTGGTCTCTTCATATTTTCATCACGATTCAATTTTAGAAGATTGTATGTTTCTAGGAATTTATCCATTTCTTCTAGGTTGTCCAATTTGTTAGCATATAATTACTTACAGTAATCTTTTATAATCCTCTGTGATATGGCTGTTACTTCTCCTTTTTTTCTGATATTTTTTATTTAGGTCTTTTTCTTTCAATAAGTCTGGTTAAAGGTTTATCAATTTTGTTTATCTTTTCAAAGATTCAGCTCTTGGCTTCATTGACCTTTTCTATTTCTACTCTGATCTTTATTATTGTTCTCCTTCTACTGGCTTTGTATTAGGTTTATTATTCTTTTGTAGGGTTAGAATGTTTGAGGTAGGCATGTATACCCTCTAAGCATTGCAAAAAATACTGTTGTATATTCATCTTTATTTGTCTCCATGTATTTTTTAATATTTTTTGATTCATTGACCTATTAATTGTTTAGTCCTCACCTTTTTGTGGTTTTTGCCATTTTTTTTATTGTGATTGATTTCGAGTTTCATACTGTTGTGGTTAGAACATATGCATAATATGACTTCAGTCTTCTTAAATCTATCAAGACTTGTTTTGTGGGGTAACATGTAATCCATCCTGGAGAATGTTCTATGTGTACTTGAAAAGAATGTATATTCTACTGTTTTGAAATAGAATGTTACATATCTATCTAGTCCAATGTGTTTTTCAAAGACATTGTTTCTTTATTGATTTTCTGTCTGGATGATCAATTGATGTAAATAGGGTGTTCAAGTACCCTACTATTATTGTAGAGCCATCAATATATCTATTCATGTCTGTTAAGATCAGGACATGGGAAGGAGTCCATGACCTGTTTCTGTGGAGAACTCGAGCACTGCTTTTTCCTTGTGTGCCTAAGTTTCTCCAGACTATAAAACTTATTCTACATATGGCGTGGGAAGAGGCCCTGGATAGGTGATTTTCAGGCCCATGTCTTAATATAAGACTTCACCAATACTTTACCTTCAGTTCCTAAGCCTCTCTGACTTTTGCTGGGAGAACTGACTTCCTTCTGCATACCAGTCACGACTTCTACACCAGCACTCTTTTGTCAAAAAAATTCCTATTAGCTGTTCTCTGGTCTCCTATTTTATTCTTCATTTATTGGGTTTTTAGGGATTACAATCCATGAGGCACACAGACTACTGACAAAAAAGTGTGCTCTGAATTATTATCAGGAAGTGCAGGCTTACTTATAAAGGCAAAACCCACAAGATTACATAACTTGTTTTGAAAGAATTATGATTGGTGCTGACAGAATTAAACTATCTAATACATTGGCTGTTTTAACAGTTTTTACATTATGTCTATTCCAGTCCAAAGTAGGAGGTGTTCCAGGAGTCAGTCCTGGTGCAACTGACAAGTTGTGATTGACAAAAGTCCAGAGTTCTTGGTGTTCTAAAAATTCAAACAGGGGATGTGCATAGGCCCTGCTTCCTGAACATCTTCCCAGCCCTATTTCAAATGACTCTCTTAGCAGTGCTTATACTTACTTCACTTTGGAATCTTCTTTTACTGATCCTCCTTTGATCAAGATCCTTCTGGCAGAAAAGCATGGATGATCAATTGCGATGGTTGTGTCGACCCATTTCACTACTAGAGTGGTTGGCAACCTGCTTTGGGTACCTCATGTCCTGCAGAGGAAGGAGTTTTGTAGGTTGTTGATGCTTGATATGTTCAACAAGCTTGATAGTGATATGGTCACTTTTGAGAAACAAGGAGGTTTGAGGTAATAAGGTGTATGTATCAACTTGGTTCTCATTATCTTTAAAAGGTACATCTGATTAATGTTTTTTTGAGTCTGAAATGTTAAGTATTAGGACAACAGTAACCAGATATGAATAGCGTAAGCAATTTGAAAATAGCAAATAAAGCACAAATTAAAATAATAATGAATATAATTTGAAAACCTGAATGCAAGACAGCTACAAGCCAGTGAAAAATGCAAAAAAAATCTAAGTCTGCATGTGATCCTGGGGTAAAACTTGTAAAAGTAATAAATGTAAACCTCACTATATAAGAGATACAAAAAGGGGGGGGCCTATCACCCAATGTTAATTACAAGCCCCAATAGGGAAAGATGTACAATTGCATCTCCTGTGAGAAATCAAAATCAACTACCCCTGAAAGTCAGTCAGTGAAAAACCATCATCATCCTGAACTTTTTCCCCCCATGGACTTTCAGTCAAAACAAACTTTCCCAACTTCCTCCTTCTTCTCCATAAAATAATGTTCCTTTCCGTTGTTGAACTTACTTTTGGCTTTGCCATAGCTGCTAGTCCTGAATTTCAATTTTCTTATTCTTTAATAAGCCACCCCCCCCTTTTTTTTTTGCTGGTAAAATATCTTTTTAGGTTAAAATGATGTAATTATTAGAAATAGGATTCAGAGGCACCCTCCAACAACTGTGAGGCTGGTGAGCAAATAGGAAATTGTATTCACAGAGCTAATTGGGCTCACTGCTAATTTTTGTTGACTCTGGAATTTGAAGGTTAATTTTATCCTGGGTTTTGAGCTCTCTCTGTTTCAGTTCTTCAGGCTTTCTTCAAGACTGTTTTATGGACTTGTCCTTTCTGAGAGTACTAATTTGGCCTTCACTTGATTCATTTTGGACCCAGACTATTCCTATTATAACTGTGCTGGCTTTCAGTTTGACGCCTGTGCTGGCATTTGGTCTGATTTCTTTCAGAACATGCTGTTCCTGTTAATACTGTACTGTTGAGGAATTTTCCTTTTGCTCTAGACATCAAAATGTTTTGAGTGCCACCTACCCCTCTGTCCCTTCAACAACTAGACCCTGTGGCACAGGGATAACCCCTTTGCCTTAGAGCCATTCCTGTCACTTTTAGCTAAGGTCACTTAAGAAATAATCTGAGATTCCCTTTAACTATCCTGGTAATTAGGCTAAGTGCAAAACTGCAAACATTTATATTTATAGCCAGTATGTGTTTTGGATAGCTTGTGACTTTAAAATGTTATGGAAATAATGAAAATTTTGTTGTTGTTTTATTTCTACTAGGGATAAAATTAAAAATGGACCTTATGTCCAAAATTTATTAGATGCCATACTTTTTTAAATGTTTATTTTTGAAAGAGAAAGAGAGGAGGGGAGGGGAAGAGAGACAAGGAGACACAGAATAAGAAGCAGACTCTAGGCTTTGAGCTGTCAGCACAGAACCTGATGTGGGGCTCGAACTTACTAACCATGAGATTATGACCTGAGCTGAAGTCATATGCTTAACTGACTGAGACACCCAAGTAAGTGCCCCTTGATGCCATACTTTTAAAGGTGGGTCTGCTATTACTGAGGCCTTGGACCTTCGAGATTCAACTCCAGAGTCGAAAAGAAACCACCTCAGTGACATTTCTGCCTGAAATGCTGCTCTCAAGGAAACCAATAGCCAAATCTCTATAATGATCCAAAGAGGTGTTCTTCCAAATGATAATTTGGAAAAATTGACAAGAGATATCTAATAATTGCTAGTTTAATAAAGATAACTCTAGTTTTGACCAAAGAAATGTTTTCACTGTTTACCACTATAGCTGCATTCAGCCATTAGACTCCTAACACAATGATAGCATTCATAAACCAATATTGGTAGGGAAATATTAATAAGGTCACACAGTGTCCACCTCACTTGTGGATTCAATCCAAGGAAACTTGTTCACAAAGGTGGATTTCAGATGTACCTGGGTGGCTTAGGAAGTTGAGTATCTGATTCTTTTTTTTTTCCTATTTATTTATTTTTTTTACAAATAGTTTATTATCAAATTAGTTTCCACATAACACTCAGTGCTCATCCCCACAAGTGTCCTCCTCCATGCCCATCCCCCTCCCCCCCCACATCCATCAGTCCTCAGTTTTTGTCAGCATTCAAGAGTCTCTCATGGTTTTTTCCCCCCTTCTTCTCCCCCTTGTTCCTCCATCAAGTTCCTCCTAATGAGTATCTGACTCTTAATTTCCACTCAGGTTATTGTTTCATGTTTGTGTGATCAAGCCCCACATCAGCCTCCACAGTGAGCATGATGCCTGCTTGGGATTCTCTCTTTCCCTCTCTCTGGAAATAAATAAACATTAAAAAAAATAGATTGCATATAGATTTTCCATGTCATGGATGTTTTAGTCCTTGTATGGTTTCTCACTGGACTGAAGCTTTCCCTTATATTCAGGCCACTGCTGCTTCTACAGCTAAAAAGTTCTGTTAAAAAATTAACTCTACTTGGGAAGTCCTCTCTCAAACTTCACAGTGATAGAAAAAGTCATTTTACTGGTCATGTGCTTTGATAGGTCTATTCTGTTTGTCTGGTTTTATAACACTTTGTATGTGTAGGCAGATCATCCTCAATCTTTGCAGTTAGTTGAACACGCTAATGGAACTACTAAAACAGTTGGCAAAATTTATAGAGATGCTTCAAATACCTTGGCCAAAAACACCACTATTAAAACCACTAAACCCCACCCCCTTTGAAACTCAGACTCTTATCCTTTGAGATGGTCACCAGGGTAACCATTGCACTTAGCCCATAGCTTCTCTGACTCACAGCTAATAAAAACAGATATACTTCTGTATTCTAAAGACCTAATTACTTGTATTAAAAATTACCATGCTTTGGTAGAGAAACCCTTTCACTCCTGGGAGATTACCACGTTGAGCATCATACCATGCAACTGGGAAATTTCATCTCTTGGAAAAGATACTTCCAGAAAGACTCTGTTCAATTTTGCTAGAAAAGCTGTTAACAGAAACTGCTAATTAGTTCTTGTGCTGTCAAACTCCAAGGAATAGACTCATGGATTCACGTGACACATGAAAAGAAAGCACTAAACTCTGACTGGCTGTGCACACCAGCTGGTGACCCAAAACTAAAGATTTCCTGGAATTAAGCAGATGACATCTGATGAGATACCTCTCCCAAGATGTCCAGACTAGACTTGTATAAATTTACCTCACTGTTTGCTTCTACTGCCTCTTTCATGGAAATAAAATGCTTTGTGTGCATTTTCCAAACTCCTGCAAAAAAAGGAAACCTCTTTTGATTACGGCCTTTTGGATATAGCCTCATTATAATCCAAGGACAAATTAATTTTTTACTTCATTTTTTTTGAAAAGTTATAAAGTTCAGAATTCACAAAAGTCTTTCATCTAAACTATTATCTGACTCTGGATTCTTAATCCAAATCTATGGTCTCCGAATTTGCAACCTTATAGATTGTATCATTAGGTAACATCTATTTTCGAACCGTTCTTTTGAGATAATACTGTTTTAATACATTTTTTTGTAGTTTCAACTTAGTATTTTGTTCTTTTTTTAATAGTTTATTGTCAAGTTGGTTTCAATATAACACCCAGTGCTCATCCCCACAAGTGCCCACCTCCACCAGCCCTCAGTTTGTTTTCAGCATTCAAGAGTCTCTCGTGATTTTCCTCCCCGCTTCTCCTCCATGGGCCTCCAGTAAGTTCCTCCTAATCCTCCTATACATGCAAACATATGGTATCTGTCCTTCTCTGCCTGACTTATTTTAGTCAGCATGACACCCTCGAGTTCCATCCATGTTGCTACAGATGGCCAGATTTCGTTCTTTCTCATTGCCATGTAGTATTCGATTGTATAGATAAGCCACATTTTCTTGATCCATTTGTCCGTTGATGGGCACATAGCCAAAACATGGAAAGAGCCTATTGTTGAGAGTGCTGCTATGAACATTGGGGTACATGTGCCCCTATGCATCAGCACTCCTGTATGCCTTGGGTAAATTCCTGGCAGTGCTATTGCTGGAATAGCACTTTTTGAGGAACCTCCACACTGTTTTCCTGAGGGGCTGTACCAGTTTACATTCCCACCAACAGTGTAGAGAGTGCCCATTTCTCCACATCCTTGCCAGCATCTAGACTCTCCTGATTTGTTCATTTTAGCCACTCTGACTGGCATGAGGTGGTATCTCAGTGTGGTTTTGATTTGTATTTCCCTGATGATGAGGGACACTGGGCATTGTTTCATGTGTCTGTTGGCCATCTGGATGTCCTCTTTGGAGAAATGTCTGTTTATATCTTCAGTTCATTCTTCACTGGATTATTTGTTGTTTGGTGAGTTCCTTATAGATTTTGGATACTAGCCCTTTATCTGATGATATGTCATTTGCAACAATCCAAATGCTATGGGATGCAGCAAAGGCAGTCCTGAGAGGAAACTACATTGCACTCCAGGCCTATTTCAAGAAATTAGAAAAAGCGCTAGTACAAAATCTAACAGCGCACCTAAAGGAACTAGAAGGAGAGCAAATAGAGCACCTCAAACTCTCAGTATAAGAGAAATAATAAAAATCAGGGCAGAAATAAATATAGAATCCCAAAAGACAGTTTAACAGATCCATGAAACCAAGAGTTGGTTTTTGAAAAAATAAATAAAATTGACAAACCTCTAGCCAAGCTTCTCGAAAAGAAAAGAGAGGGCACGGAGATTGACAGAATCATGAACGAAAATGGATTTATTACAACCAGCCCCTCAGAAATACAAGCAATTATCAGGGAATACTATGAAAAATTATAGGCCAACAAGCTGGACAACTTAGAAGAAATGGACAAATTCCTAAACACATACTCCCTATGAAATTCACACGGGAAGAGAGAGAAAATCTGAACAGATCCATAACTAGAGAAGGAATTAAATCAGTTATCAAAAATCTCCCAAAATATAAGAGCCCTGAGCCAGATGGCTTCCCTGGGGAATTGTACCAGACATTTAAAACAGAATTGCTACCCATTTTTCTCAAGCTATCCCAAACAATAGAAATCGAAGGAAAACTTCTGGACTCATTTTACGACACCAGCATCACTTTGATTCCCAAGCCAGACAGAGACCCAGCAAAAAAAAAAAAAAAAAAAAAAA
>NW_027532416.1:162211-316154 GCF_008692635.1 Crocuta crocuta | reverse complement strand
AACACAAAAAAAAAACCCAAAAAAAAAAAAAAAAAAAAAAAAAAAAGAGAACTACAGGCCAATATCCTTGATGAATACGGATGCAAAAATTCTCAACAAGATACTTGCAAATCGAATCCAACAGCACATAGAAATAATTATCCACCAAGGTCAAGTGGGATTGTTTCCTGGGTTACAGGGCTGGTTCCATATTCGCAAATCAATCAATGTGATACATCAACAAAACAAAAGATAAAAACCATTTGGCAAGATACAGCATCCATTCTTCATAAAGACTCTCGAGAAAGTCGGGATAGAAGGAACTTACTTAAACATCATAAAAGCCATCTATGAGAACCCCTCAGCTAACATCATCCTCAATGGGGAAAAACTGAGAGCCTTCCCCCTGAGATCAGGAACACGACAGGGATGTCCACTCTCACCACTGNGGAAATAGAAGAAGACACAAAGAAATGGGAAAACATTCCATGCTCATGGATTGGAAGAATAAATATAGTTAAAATGTCATTACTACCCAAAACAATCTACACATTCAATGCAATCCCAATCAAAATTGCACCGGCATTCTTCTCAAAACGAGAACAAACTATCCTCAAATTTGTATGCAACCAGAAAAGACCCCGAATAGCCAAAGTAATATTGAAGAAGAAAACCAAAATGGGAGGCATCACCATCCCAGAATTTATCCTCTACTACAAAGTTGTCATCAAGACAGTATGATATTGGCACAAAAACAGACACATAGACCAATAGAATAGAGAACTAAGAATTAGAACCCAAAAGTATACACCTGACTAACNGGAGAAGAAGGGGAAAAATAGTGGGGGAGAGAGAGGGGGGCAAACCATGAGAGACTCTTGAATGTTGAGAACAAACTGGGGGGTGATGGGCATGAAGGAGGGCACTTGTGGGGATGAGCACTGGGTGTTATATGGAAACCAACTTGACAATAAATTATTCAAAAACATAAAGTTTATCATCTTGGATATATATACATATAAAAGCAGGGAAGGAACAAAAGTAGGTATACAGAAACCTTTGAGATTTGTCTACCACAAGGGAAGAGGTCTTCCTGAGTATCAACAGCAAAAATCATAAAAATTCCTACCCAGGTAAACAATAGAACAAAGATCTCAACTAATTTAAAATCTTTCATTATACTTTTGGCAAATATTAAAGAGTTATTGTACTGACCTGAGTCTTAAGAAAGCAGTCTATTAAGATGTCATCTGCTTTATCTTTCAGAATATAGTCAATTTGAGGTCTCCAGTTGATTTAGTAGTCCAGCCGGATATTAGAGCCTTTTTTAAAAATAAAAAACATTAATCCATGAATCAATGCCTTCTAATTTAATGGTATAAAAGTTGATTAGCAATACCTTGTATGGTCCCTTCCAGTGAGAATGGAGAGAATCTTTGTGCAAGTGTCTTTTCCAATTAATCATGTCTCCAGATGAAGGTTGTAATGTTCAATGTCTTTGTCTCTAAAGGATTCTGTGGAAAGACTTTTCTACTAAAGTATAATTAGTCTCTATGGATTTGATCAGACTTTTATAAAACTAAAGTGTATCACTTTTTATCACTTGTGGATCAAATGAAATAGGGGTAGGAATATTGGGCATCTACTATAAGAAGAAGATTCTCATTAAACTTACATCAGAATTTTAAGACTTTCATATAATTTTTGGAACACTTACCATACACTTATGCAAATACAGCATAAAGAGGGTTGAGTATGCTTATTTGACAATGATTCCCCTGTAATCTAACATATCAAATGAACTTAGTTTAATGGAAATTTTGAATATTACAGGGACCTTCTGGAAAAAAAGCCCCAAAGTTTCTTACACGTCAAAAAGACTTGATTTAGAATTTGATTTGGGAAAGTTTGTCAAAAATATCAAAAGTTTTATTAGATGATGACTATTTTAATTATCTACTTCACTGAAGTGAGAAAAAGATTTCAAGAACAGTTACAGCTACAAAAGCCTTAGATCTTTTTGAATAGAGAAAGCTCAGTAGGTTTTTATTGTTGGTTTTTTTTTTACTAATCAAAGATGTGATGCAGAAAAAACACAGAATTTTTGTTACCCAAGCAGATTACATTAACAGTAAAGAAAACATGGGGCGCCTAGCTGACTCAGTTAAGCATCAGACTCTAGATTTCTGCTGAGGTCATGATCCTACAGTTTGTGAGATCGAGCCCCACATCAGTCTCTGCACTGACAGCATAGAACCTGCTTGTGATTCTCTTTATCCCTCTCTCTCAAAACAAATAAAGTTAAAAAAACAGTAAGGAAACCTTGTTTACAATTTCTTATTAAGCATATTTATAATCTAAGAAAATTTGGTGTTTTTTATTGAAGTATAATTAACAGAGTGTATATTACTTTCAGGTGTACAATATGATTCAAGAATTTCTATATTTCTCAGGGCTTGTTAATATAAGCATACTTTTAATCTCCTTTATTTCATTCATTCCCCACCCACTTCCCCTCTGACAACCATCAGTTTGTTCTCTGTATGTGTTAGTCTGTTTTGTTTCCTAAATTCCACATGTGAGTAAAATTATATATTTCTGTCTTTCTCTGACTTATTTAACTTAGCATTATACCCTCTAGGTCCATCCCTGTCATTGGAAATGGCAAGATCTAATTTATTTTTTATGGCTGAGTAATATTCTGGTGTGTGTGTGTGTATATATACACATATATGTATATATACACACACCACTTTATCCATTCATCTGTGGATGAACGCTTGTTGGTTTCTATATCTTGGGTACTATAAATCATACTATAAAACCATAAGGATGAATACATCTTTTTGAATTAGTGTTTTTCCCCCTTTGGGTAGATACTCAGTAGTAGAATACCTGGATCCTATGTAATTGTTTTTAATTTTTTGAGGAACTGCCATATTGTTTTCCACAGTGGCTGTACCACTTTGCATTCCCACCAACAGCGTACAAGGGTTCCTTTTTCTCCACATCCTCACCAACACTTGTTTCTTACGTTATTGATTTAGCCTCTCTGACAGGTGTGAGGTGATAGATTTCATTGCGGGGTTTGATTTGAGTGTCTCTGATGATTAGTGTCTGATAAATCTCGAGAAAATCATGGCCCAACAGGTTAATAGGAGTTGTAGGGACGAGAAGGAATTAAATGAGAGCTGAAAATGTGTAGACAAGAATTAAACGACTGTCATGGGGTCTACTAATACCCACCATTTACAGTGTTTCTGTACTCTAAGGAAGGAAAAAGAGAGATCAGTACACAAGAAGAATGTTATTTTCTTAGGGGAGTTCTACAGAACAAGCCATGTAGATATACATTCAGTATTCAGGATGGCTGTTTGTGGAGCCCAGGGCCAAGGTGGATCCTACCTTGCAGACTCACCAGGAACTCTGTAATAAAGACAACCCAAGGATGCAGCTCTGTGGTCCCAAGAATCTACAAAGCAAACACTTAGAATACCTTCCTTTCAAAATGAGTGAAGATGGAGTCCTCCTCTCAAAACTGAGGACAGGAGCCAACAACAGAAGACACCCAAATAAAGGCCTGAACCTCAACCAAAACAGATTTGGAACCAGGAGGACTTACCACCATGACTCAACGCCAGAGCAAAGATGACAGAGTGCAATGGGCTCTTGTGGTTACCTTGCCCAAACAGTGGCAGTGGTATAGATGGTAGTCAGGCATTTTGGGCCTGCAGATTAGGCCATGTAATGTTGCCCAAGAAGACCATGAGGCTGGAAAGCAAACAAAAATATTTCTTTAAGGTCTTAGGAAGTCCAACTCAGAAAACACAGAGTCTACAAAGTCAATTGAAATCAAAAGTGTGCTCTGAATTGCAAACAGGAGTGCAGACTTGTAAAGGCAAAATTCACAAGGTTACATAACTTGTTTTGAAAGAATTATGGTTGGTATCTTACACAGTATTGGCTGCTTAGCTAGAAGTTGCTCCATTATCTCTATTCCAGTCCAAAGAAGAAAGATGTGTTGGAGGTGGTCTAGGTGCAACAGACAAGTTGAAATTGACAAAAGTCAAGAGTTCTTAGTATTTAAAAATTGAAACAGGAGATGGGCATAGGCCCTGCTTCCTCAGTATCTTCCTGGCTCTAATGAATGATTCTCTCAGCAATGCTTACTTTGGAATCTTCTTTCACAAATTATAATAGTGACCATCTAACAAAATTGCTATGAAGGTTGAGTTATTGCATGTCAGGTACTTAAAACAGTGTTAGTACCTGCAAACTTCTAAGTGTTTGCTATTATTAATTAGTAGTATTATTCAATATTTCATATAGCCTATAGGGCCTGATTAAGTGTTTATACATGTTAGGAGTTCCTGAAGGCATAAAGGTATAAGTTACAGCAGATTGAGCCTAACAGATTTTGTAGATAGCATTAAATTGAGCTAAATACAGATTTTTAGCCAAAATTTGTGTGGGGCAGACTCAAAGTCAAAATATTTTGAGGAAACATTTTTATTACTTCATTTTTATTTCATGAATGTCATAAAATAAGTCATCCGGCAAAACACTGCATTTTGTATGCTGCAATTCTTTGTTTATGTTTCATGTATTTCTTTGGATTAATTTGTTTCAGTGCTGCTTGCTCATCATGGTATTGAATTTTTCTTACATTAATTCTCCTTACCAAATTCAAGTCTGTGACAATGCTGAAATGTTTACTTCTAAGCTTTTCTGAGTTGGAGCATTAAATCAAGATTCTTCTCTTTTTCTTAGGAAATGAATACTGCTTTAAATTCCAGATCAGTACACAAGAAGAATGTTATTTTCTTAGGGGAGTTCTACAGAACAAGCCATGTAGATACACATTCAGTATTCAGGATGGCTGCTTGTGGAGCCCAGGGCTAAGGTGGATCCTACCTTGCAGACTTACCAGGAACTCTGTGATAAAGACAACCCAAGGATGCAGCTCTGTGGTCCCAAGAGTCTACAAAGGCAAAAAACCTAAGGCTATGTGCTAACATATGAAGACTTGGAAAGATGGATTAGCCTTTATTTCCCTGATGGACTAACATGCATACTTTTTGCTTCCCCTTTTCAATGTATGCAAAACATATATCAAAAAAATTCTCTCTTTAGAATCAACTTAACAATGTCTAGACATACTTGGGGTTTTTTTTTTAATTGATTTCTTCTTATGGAATTGTATTTGAAAGATATTTTAAAGTGCTTGAGGTCGGGGCGCCTGGGTGGCTTAGTCGGTTAAGGGTCCGACTTTCGCTTAGGTCATGATCTCACAGTTCGTGGGTTCGAGCCCCGCGTCGGGCTCTGTGCTGACAGCCAGCTCGGAGCCTGATTCAGATTCTGTGTCTCCCTCTCTCTCTGACCCTCCCCTGCACACGCTGTCTCTCTCTCTCTCTCTCCTAGAAATAAATAAGAAGCTCATACTTGGGAGAGACTTTACTAAGATTCAATAAACTTCATTCTAAAATTTGTTAAAACAGCCCATATCCAAGCATTTCCCCACTAGCTTTAAAAAATTTTACCAACATATGTGTGTTCCTCTGCACCAGTGATCTTTTATTTCTTGGTTCAGTATTTCCCAAGCAAACTTCATGAAATGTGAGACCAAGCTGTCCTAGAAACTCTTGGACAGACATACTATCATGTGAATCCCCATTTCTTCCACTCTGAGGGTGTCTTTTGGCCTAGAGGAAATAAAAAATATAAATAAATTAAATAGTTGAAACATTGGTTGTGAGACCCTTTGAGAGAACCAAGTCTATTGTGAATCTAATGAAACAACTCATGCTTATTTTAAATTAGACGAACTTGACCTTTTCTCATGGAGCCTGTAACACTCCCCCACCCCAAACAGCAGGATGCTAGAAATACTTTGAGTTTCTGGAATCAATCCTAACTTTAAAACATGGTATCAGCATTGTAGACAGCTGGCAAAGAAGGAGTGTCCTTGTAACTTGGTCTTTCTCTGGAGAGTTGATGGACGACTTTAAAAAAAGTAACCTAACAACCTGAGCAAAAAGGCTGAGTGGGATACAATCACAAAGCTATATTTATTTATAGGCCTGGGCAGTTATGCAAATATTTGGCACTTTTACTCTCCTTATAATGTATATCAAAAATGTTGCAGTACTTATCAACACAGAGCAGCAATCAGACACCTTCAGTTGGGTAAGGATGGCACATAGGAAGTAACCTCAAGCCATAACTAGCAGAGCTTGCATGCTCAGAGGGAAGGCTAGTTTGTTTTTAATAGAACCATTGGTCCTTTTTGTAGATGTATGTCTTAGAGGGATCTGAGGGGAGTGATGGACCCAGGCAAGAAGCAGAGGCAACATTCTATGACCTCAATAAAAGATGAAGCCAAACGAACTCTCATATTCTGACTTTTCTTTTTCCAGAGATTGGTTGTTTTAAAATTATAAATTACAGTAACATTCCCAAACAATGATTAGTGTATGGGACTTGCATATATTTTCTTATGACATAAAGAATTTGAACACTCCATGTTAGGGATAAACTACTATAAAATCAGGGACACATATCCAAACAATATATGTCTAATAAAGATTATCCATTGCATTTTAGAATCCTCTTTTAAATGCTAAGCAACTTCTCACTCTTTAGAATGGCTGGAGTGTCTTCGTATTTTCTAGTTTCAGTAAGAAGTACTTCATTCTGCATGTTTCAACTCATCACTGGTGGCTATAAAAAAGAAAAAAGACATGCTCTGGATTTCACTCTGTCACTCAAGAAAAGGTANTTTCTTATGACATAAAGAATTTGAACACTCCATGTTAGGGATAAACTACTATAAAATCAGGGACACATATCCAAATAATATATGTCTAATAAAGATTATCCATTGCATTTTAGATTATTTTAGAATCCTCTTTTAAATGCTAAGCAACTTCTCACTCTTTAGAATGGCTGGAGTGTCTTCGTATTTTCTAGTTTCAGTAAGAAGTACTTCATTCTGCATGTTTCAACTCATCACTGGTGGCTATAAAAAAGAAAAAAGACATGCTCTGGATTTCACTCTGTCACTCAAGAAAAGGTAAGCAACAACAACATCTTTCTTCCTCTGCAGAAGTTTTTTTTTTTTAATTTTTAAATATTTATTTTTGAGAGCAAGAGCTAAAGAGAGAGCGCATGAGTGGGAGAGGAGCAGAGAGAAGAAGACACAGAATCCGAAGCAGGGTCCATGCTCTGAGCTGTCAACACAGAGCCCTATGCGGGGCTTGAACCCATGAACCATGAGATCACGACCTGAGCTGAAGTCAGATGCTCAACCAACTTAGCCACCCAGGTTGCAGAAGTTTTTGTTTTTTTTTTTAATGCCAATATCCAAAGATTACTCAGCCATTCCATGAGCATTCCAAGCAGTAGAAGAATTTGTGCATATACTCAATATTCCTTTTTTTTTTAATTACATATACTCAATATTCCTAATCAATGTGACACTTGAATTAAGCTAATTTGTTCAGTGCAAACATGACCTTGAATTATAGAGTAGTATTTTAATGTTGCACTAAGAAACTTTACCTACTGGGAAGAATTTTAATTAGAGTATGATAAGAAAAAAAGACACTTAATTTGGCTCATTGACTCATCGCTGTTCAGAAAATAATTGGCACCATTTGGAAGCCGCATGAGGGTTTCACATTAAAGAATCATTTGGACAAATGGATAACCAGGTACACTTTGGAGTGGGAGTAAGTGAGGTCTGAAGTTCATCGTTCTCATGTTCATTCATGAATGAAATTAAACAATGCTGAAGGTTAAAAAAACTTCTTTACTTAAAAACATATCTTTTGTGGGGGATTCAAGTTCTTGCTGTTCTTTTTTCCCCTTCATCACCTTTAGGACATTCACATGCAATGAGATATTTAAAAAAGAGTTCAAATGTCTGTTATTTTGAGCCTATCCATTCTTTCAAACACATTTATGTAGGGTCTACCAAGTGCTTAGCAGGGTGTTGGTGTCTGCAGCACAGAACTTAAGATACACCTTTGTTTTCCAGAAGGTTTCAGCCTATTGGAAGAGACTGACATATAAGTGGGCATTACCATGTAGAATCACGACCCCAGTAACAGGTAGGCCAGAGTGCTGTTGTCATCTCAACACAACTCAAGTGAAACAAAGTAGTGGATCCAAGGTTATTTCAAATATCTCATTTACTGTGTTTTTTAATATAAAAAATTAAGATTATGGAATATAATGTAAACCTGGAATACCACTGAAGCTGCATCATAAATGTTAATGACTCATAAATTTAAGCATCCCTTTTTAATATCCTTTTCAGTTCTCACTGACCTTTTCTTTGACTTCCAGTCTAGAAGGAATAAGAAAAAACTCTTATAAGAGCCTCTATCACAACACTATGAAACTTTTCCTTCAGTGCTCTTGTTATTGGAGACAGTTTCACATTAGTCTGTGAAAGTGTTTGATTGATGTCTATTTCCCACATTATATTATATAAAGTTCTATCAGGGCAAAGACACAATCCTTTAATTCATCTTTGTATCCAGTGCACCCTGAAAAGTGCTTGTCCCACAATATATATGTAATAAATATTTGTTGGGTGGGTGAAAGAAGTATCCCAAGTACAATTCTTTTGGAAAAATGAAGGTGACCCGGATTAAGGAAGTAATATTGGAACTGAAAACAAAGTGGATAGATTTAAGAGACAGGGAAGTAATAGAGGACCTGGTTATTGATTAAACATATGAAGTGAGGGAGAAACAGGTGACAAGGACAACATCCTGATATACTGTCTGAGTAATTGGTAGGATGGTAGTGCCATTCTTTGAGACAGATAAGTTCTTTTAATGCACTGGGATATAATTTAACAGATATAATCAGAAAACAACTTTCAGTAACCAGTGAGAAATCAAAGAAAATGAGAGAGGCACTAAAACATGAATGATCAGGTATGTTCTTAAGAGTTTTCAGGAGAATTATTAAGAAACTCTGAATCTTAATTTAGTGAGACATTTAATAAATTCATTTGTAATTATTTTCTAGGGCTGACATAACAAATTATCACAAAGTCAGTCATTATTTCTATAATTATATATCAACCACTTTAAATAAATAACTTTATATGCCAAATGATATTATTCAATTCACTTTGTAGATCAGAAACTTGAGGCATATAGGGGTTAAGGAAATTGCCCAGGGTCTCAACTTGTAAATAGTAGAGACATCTTTGGAGTCCAGCCAGTCTGCACTATTAACTACTAAAGAATAAAGCACTTCTCACTAAATTAAAGCAAACAAAAAAAAATAGCAAGGTTATAGAAAATTTGAAAAACATAATAGTTTGATCTAATGTATATATACTAACTTTGTGCTCAAATGTAAGAAATATATTCCTTTTGGGGTGCCTGGGTGGCTCAGTTGGTTAAGTGATCTCATGGTTCATGAGGTTGAGCCCCACGTCAGGCTCTGCCCCTCCCCTGCTTGTACTCACCCTTTCTCAAAATAAACATATAAATTTAAAAAATATATATTCCATTCACATTATGCATGATTCATTTATGAACATTGATCATGTTTTCAGGTACAGAATGAAACTTAATGAAAATCAAAAATCAAGATTTTACAGACCATGTTTTATGAACACATTATAATTACATTAAGAGTCACTTTTATGGCAGAGTAACATCCCATTGTATATGTATACCACATCTTTATCCATGCCATTTGCAACAACATGTATGGTCTTAGAGGATACTATTCCAAGGGAAAGAGAAAGATAAATATCATATATGTGAAATCTATTTAAAAAGCACAAATGAACAAAAAAACATGAACAACAAACAACAACAAAAACCCTCATAAATATAGAAAACAAGAGGGGAGGAAAGTAGAGTGGCAAGCAAAACAGGTGAAGGTAAAGAAGAGGTATAAATATCCAATTATAAAAGAAGTAATAAGAATGAAAACTATATCATAGGCAGTATAGTCAACAATATTCTAATAACTTAGTGTGGTGACAGATGGTAACAAAAAAACTAACATTGTATTATGTGTCAACTATAAATTGAAACATCAATAAAAAACTAAAATAGAAAAAGTTCATAATTTAAAAATATCCCCCAATACAATTGTTTTTTTTTTAAATACATATTACTGGGGAGGGGCAGGATGGTGGAAAGTGAGGAGCTCCGTACTTGCACTCACGCCCATACCTCACAGGGAAAAGATCTGAAGCCACTGGAAACCTTACAAAACCTGAGAGATTGGGAGAAAAAGGACACAGAATCCACTGAGAAAGACTTCTAACGTGAGTGCGAACTGGGGAAGATAAAACCGGGTCGGGATGGGAGACTCCAGGGTCGGAGGCGATCCCCCTCTGTGGGGAGTGATGGGGAAAAAGAGAGAGTCCGAAACAGAAAAACCTCCGCTCGGGGCTTAGAAAGACCGTACTTGCCAAATACGACCCAGAGAAGGAAGCAGCAATTCTGACTCCACCCCCAAAGCTAGGCAGGAGGCCTGGAATTGCCCCCAGGGGATCGCCTGGGAAGTTGTGTCTAAGGCGCTTTCATNATAGTTGGGGAGAGGGAGGGAGGCAAACCATGAGAGACTCTTGAATGCTGAGAACAAACTGAAGGCTGATGGGGGTGGTGGAGAGAGGATTGGGGGTGACAGGCATGGGGTAGGACACTTGATGGGATGAGCACTTGGTGTTATATGGAAACCAATTTGACAATAAACTATTTTATAAAAAAGCAGTTCACCAAACAAAAAACATTGGAACTACTAAATAAATTATTTAAGGTTGCAGAATACAAAATTAATACACGGAAATCTGTTGTATTTCTTTGCACTAATAATTAAGTTGCCAAAATAAAGAAGGAGTATAAAGAATAGTGGTTATATAAGTATAAGTCATAACAGAAAAATCTAGACTTTAAAATAAAGATTTTAACAAGACAGAGAATGGCATTATATCATAATTAAGGGGTCAATCCACCAAGAAGAACTAACAGCTATAAACATTTATGCTCCAAATGTGAAGCACCCGAATATATAAATCAGTTAATCACAAACATAAACTCATTGATAATACCATGCATATTTTCAGACCACAACGTGATGGTACATAAGAGATATGAAATTCTAAATCAACCACAACAAAAAATGTGGAAAGATAACAAATACTCGGAGAATAAATATCATCCTCATAAAGAATAAATGGATTAACCACATTCAATTAAAGAGGTTAAAGAGGAAATTTAAAGGTAATGAAAGCCAAGAAAATGATAACACCACAGCCCAAAACCTCTGGGATACAGTAAAGGCGGTTATAAGAGGGAAGTACAGGGGCGCCTGGGTGGCTCAGTTGGTTAAGCGTCCGACTTCAGCTCAGGTCATGATCTCACGGTTGGTGTGTTCGAGTCCCACATGGCGCTCTGTGCTGACAGCTAGCTCGGAGCCTGGAACCTGCTTCAGATTCTGTCTCCCTCTCTCTCTGACCCTCCCCTGCTCACGTTGTCTCTCTCTCTCTCAAAAAATAAATAAAATTAAAAAAAAAAGAAGGAAGTATATAGCTATCCATGCCTTCCTAAAGAAGGAAGAAAGGTCTCAGATACACAACCTAACTTTACACCTGAAAAAGCTGGAAAAAAGAACAGCAAATAAAACCCCAAAGCAGCAGAAGACAGGAAATAATAAAGATTAGAACAGAAGTCAATGCTATTGAAAACCAAAAAAGGAGTAGAAAAGACCAATGAAACCAGAAGCTGGTTCTTTGAAAGATTTAACAAAATTGATAAACCCCTAGACAGTTTGACCCAAAAGGAAAAGGAAAGTACCAAAATATTAAAATCAAGAATGAAATAGGAGATATAACAACCAACACAGTAGAAATACAAACAATACTAAGAATATTATGAGCAATTAAATGACAGTAAAATGGACAATCTGGAAGAAATGGACAAATTCCTAGAAACATATAAACTAGAAAAACTGAAACAGGAAGATAGAAAATTTGAGCAGACCCATAACCAGTAAAGAAATCAAAATAGCAATCAAAAATCTCCCCTAAAACAAGAGTCCAGGGCCTGATGGCTTTCCGGGGGGAATTCTACCAAACATTTAAAGAAGAGTTAATGCCTATACTCTTGAAGCTGTTCCAAAAAATAGAAATGGAAGAAAGACTTCCAAAACTTTTCTATGAAGCCAGCATTACCTTGACACTGAAGCCAAAGACACCCCAAAAAGGAGAACTACAGACGAATTTCTCTGATTCACATGGATGCAAAAATCATCAACAAGATACTAGCTAACCAGATTAACAATACATTAAAAGAATTTTTCACCACGACCAAGCAGGATTTATATCTGGGATGCGGGACTGGTTCAATATCTGCAAAACAATCAATGTAATTCATCACATCAATAAAAAGAAAGGACAAGAACCACATGATCCTCTTAATAGATGCAGAGTAAACATTTAACAAAATACAGCATCCTTTCTTGATAAAAATCCTCAAGAAATTAAGGATAGAAGGATAATACCTCAAGATCATAAAAGCCATATATGAAAGACCCAATGCTAATATTATCCTCAATGGGAAAAACTGAGCTTTTCCCCTAAGGTCAGGAATAAGATAGGGATGTCCACTCTCACCACTGTTATTCAACATAATGTTGGAAATTTTAGCCTGAGCAATCAGACAACACAAATAATCCAAATGGGCCAGGAGGAAGTCAAACTTTCACTCTTCGCAGATGACATGATACTCCATATGGAAAACCCAAAAGATTCCACCAAAAAACTGAATGATGAATTCAGCAAAGTGGCAGGATATAAAATCAATGCACAGAACTTGAGTGGATTCCTATACACCAAGAATAAAGCAACAGAAAGAGATATCAAGGAACTAATCCCATTTACAATTGCACCAAAAACCATAAAATACCTAGGAATAAATCCAACCAAAGCGGTGAAAAATCTATACACTGAAAGCTATAGAAAGCTTATGAAAGAAATTGAAGACACACACACAAAAAGGAAAAATATTCCATGCTCCTGGATAGGAAGAACAAATATTTTTAAAATGTCAATACTACCCAAAGCAATCTACATATTCAATGCAATCCCTATCAAAATGACACTAGCATTCTTCACAGAGCTAGAACAAACAATCCTAAAATTCATATGCAACCAGAAAAGACCCTGAATAGCCAAAGCAATTTTGAAAAAGAAAACCAATGCTGGAGGCATCACAATCCTCGACTTCAAGCTGTATTACAAGGCTGTAATCATCAAGACAGTATGGTACTGGCAGAAGAACAGACACTCAGATCAATGGAACAGAATAGAGAACCCAGAAATGGACCCACAAACCTATGGCCAACTAATCTTTGACAAAACAGGAAAGAATATCATATAGAATAAAGACAGTTTCTTCAGCAAGTGGTGCTGGGAAAACTGGACCACTTTCTTACACCATACACAAAAATAAAATCAAAATGGATGAAAGCCCTAAATGTAGGACAGGAAGCTATCAAAATCCTCGAAGAGAAAGCAGGCAAGAACCACTTTGACCTTGGCCGCAGCAACTTCTTACTCAACATATCTCCAGAGGCGAGGGAAACAAAAACAAAATTAAACTATTGGGACCTCATCAAAATAAAAAAGCTTCTGCACAGCGAAGTTAACAATCAGCAAAACTAAAAGGCAACTGACAGAATGGGAGAAGATACTTGCAAATGACATATCACATAAAGGGTTAGTATCCAAATCTATAAAGAACTTACTGAACTCAACACCCAAAAAGCAAATAATCCAGTGAAGAAATGGGCTAAAGTCATGAACAGACACTTCTCCAAACAAGACTTCCAGAAGGCCAACAGACATATGAAATAATGCTCAACATTACTCATAATCAGGGCAATACAAATCAAAACCACAATGAGATACTACCTCACACCCGTCAGAATGGTTAACATTAACAACACAGGCAACAACAGATGTTGGCAAGGATGCGGAGAAAGAGTATTTCTATTGCACTGCTGGTGGGAATGTAAACTGGTGGAGCCACTCTGGAAAACAGTATGGAGGTTCCTCAAAAAATTAAATATACAACTACCCTATGACCCAGCAATTGCACTTCTAGGTATTTATCCAAGGGATATGGGTTTGTTTTTCTATGGGACACATGCACTCCAGTGTTTATAGCAGCACTATCAACAATAGCCAAAGTATGGAAAAGCCCAAATGTCCATTGACAGATGAATGGATAAAGAAGAGTTGGTATAAGGTGTAGTATTACTTGGCAATCAAAAAGATTGAAATCTTGCAATTTGCAACTACATGGATGGAACTAGAGGGTATTATGCCAAGTGAAATTAGTCTGTCAGAGAAAGACAAATATCATATGACTTCATTCATAAGAGGACTTTAAGATACAAAACAGATGAAGGTAAGAGAAGGGGATATATAATATAAAAACAGGGATGGGGACAAAAATATAAGATACTCTTAAATATGGAGAACAAACAGAGGGTTACCAGAGGGGTTGTGGGAAGGGGGATGGGCTAAATGGGTAAGGGAATCTACTCCTGAAATTATTTTTGTACTATATGTTAACTAATGTTTATGTAAGTTTTAAAAATAAATTACATAAAAATTAAAAAATAGCATTATTTGTCCAAACCCTCATCTCTGTCCTTTCCTCATGCAACAACACTGTAGAAATCTTAGTTACACCTATAAGCACTCTTTCCTTCTTTTTATGTTGAGCAGCATAACCCTGTAACTAATGTATGTGATTTATGTCTGAAATACTTGAGTTTAAATCCTGGCTTTGCTAATGTATTACCAGTCTCAATTTGCTCATCTGTTGAATGGAGATAATAGTACCTACTTCTTAGGATTCTTGTGAAGATAAAATGCAGTTTGTTCCAGGTCCATGATTCTGCTTAGAAATGTGCACTAGGCTTTTAATCAGAGAGAAGGATGAATTGTTGCCAAGAACTCTAAAGTGAATGGGCTTCCAGTTGATTGCAGGTTTACAGAAAAATGATGAAAATTTCTGGCTTAGATAGTAATGAAGAGGTTCAAAACAGCAATTCTTCTTTCGCACAGAGTAGTAATTTAGCTTGAGAAAGTTAAGGCACTGGTGAATAATTGATTGCAAAATACGCATTATGATGTGCATAATTTAGTTAAACAAAAGCTCATGAGAAAGTTAATTTCAAAAAGGGGTGTATTATAGCAGGCTATAAGCACAGTATTTCTATCTAGTCTATCCCTTGAAACTTTAAAACATAGTTAAACTCAGGGAAATTGCCAATTACTTATTTGAGGAGAAGCAGTTTTGTGTGCATATGAAAGTATGTATCTTATATAATTAAATATATTATATATTCTATTAGCATAGCTACCATATGTACACAATAATATATATGGTAGGTTACCTTATAGTCAGTATAAATTATATTTTTGTAAATACTATATGTGATATAGAAATATCAATATACCTAAAGTAGGCACCGTTATGTAACCGTATGGGGCATATATCCTAGTATGTGTGCATGTGTTCTATATACATATCCTATATATATCTACGTAGGTAGTATATATCTGTTAAAAAAGAAAACCACAGGCCCAAAATGGCATCACTTAGGTTAAGGCCCAAGTCAGTAAACCAAGATTTAACACCTAACCTAACTGTAGNTTGGCTTATATAATAGAATTTTTAAAATTTCTAATATAAAAATGATCTTCTCCCTTCCTCACAATTATTAATTTGTCAGGGTTCAACATCTCCAGTGAACTATATCTATGGATCATATATATTCTAAAACCAAATAAAAACATTTAAAAACACGATCCAGCTCATACTGAAAACAACAAACCTTTCTATTTTATAAAATATCTAAGCCAAATAGGCCTTCTCAGATTATTGAGATGCATGAGATATTGCATGTTGTAAACATACTTGGGTTGTCATAAAATACTGAGCCCTTTAGAAGGCACTCCATTTAGCTTTCATCTGAGCTTTGCTGCCAGAGGTCTGGATCCACTGTGGTCACAGAGTGGCTTTCTGATGAGTCAAGAGTTAATTGCACTGCAGAGCTTTGGTGTTCACAGGCTGAAATCTCAGGAACACTGTTGAAAAAGAAGTCTTTGTACCCCTGCCTTTTGGATGGACAGATGGGCAAGCAGATCAACCCTGCTCCACAAGGATGGGACCCTCGTACCTGGGCTCCAGACTGCCATGTCTACAGCAGAATGCAGTCTGTCTTCTGGACCTGGGATTGTCATAGAGACTCAAATGATATTAAGTCTCCTGAGTTGATGGATGGCAAGGGTCTGTGATGCTTAGCAGTGCTTCCCTGCCTTACCCCGATTATCTTACTATCAATACCAACATTGTCTGTTGCAAACTTTATCCACCCTGATCTAGGCACCTGACTTCCTGAATTTTCAGCACTTCAGTACGTGAACAATTACACATTTGTGTATGTGACTAACAACTAGTGAATACTTGCCTTGTACTGTGAGGAGAGTACATGGTGTTATTGTGAGGGAGGGAGGCAGAAGTGAACTCCAGGTTTGGGTTGTTTCAGGCCAGACAGCAAACTGTACTAATCCCAGAGTGACAGCAAATCAGCTTGGGTTAGTAGCTCCAAATAAGTGTGGCTATAGAAAGGGGCTGCCTGCAACCCTGACATCTTCTGTAAAACTATGGATTCCTGTGGGGCTTGGTAAGTAATCACTTAGATATTAATTGATGCCAATTGGAGAGCATTTACAGTGATTTGGAAGATCAAAGAAAACACTTTAAAAGTAATTTTTAAGATCAGACCCATGGCAGTTGAAAGTGGTAGAGCAACTAGTTCCACTGGATTCAGTACCAATTCCTCTAGGTTATTACATCAGGGGCCCACTGATCATGGGCCCAGTGTCCACTCAGGGGCACTCAGGCAGCAGGGGAACACACTAAAATGTCACCCAGGACACAGAGAACCCTGCTTTGTCTCTGCCTGTCAGAGAGTAAGATAATGAAGGAAGGCTGGTGCTGAAAAGCACTCAGAACCCCTCCACTATCCCCATTTCTGACAAATAGAGGGCCTACAGCCACAGGCCACAAAGCAGAGAAGCCTTAATCATGTCACCAGAAGCCAACAATGACAGCTGCAGGCTGTAAGGGATCTGGACTCACAGCCAAAGGCTCTATGCTTTGTCACTATATTTTCCAAATGAAATAGCCAGGGCATATACTCTGTCAAAGGGATATATTCCAACCTGTGATTAATTTCCATGGAAAGACAAAAGGAGAAAATATTTGTAGTGTGAAATGTCGTGGAAGATCCACATGGAAAAAAATGCAGTCTTAGGGACATGCCATAGGAGGACAGGGAATTGGCTGCAGTGGTTAGAGAGGAGTCTATTCCAAGTTGCAGTGTTATGTTTGAAGGGATAGGCGTGCCAGCCACAGCAGGACAAAAGGGAGAGAGTGACATTGCCTAAAAAGAATGCATTCAATAAATATTTATTACTGAATAAATGAATAAATTTATAATAACAGTCTGTCTAAGGAAAACTGGCAAGAGGAGATAAACTGTCCCAGGCTATAGAAAAAACAAGTCCTGCTCCCAGACCTTCCTACTCAGATGTGGTCCCGAAGCAGCAGAATGGCCTCATCTAGGAGCTTGTTAGAAATTCAGAATCCTGAGCCCTACTCTGCTCTCCAGATGATCTTATACACATTAAAGTTTGAGAAGATCTGCTGTAAGGATGTGCCCAGTCACAGTCAATAGAAAGGACTGATGCATGGGACCCAACCAATCATTGTGTACAGGCTGAGGGGACAGGTGGTCAAATTACAGGTTTCATGAAGGACACACACACAGAATAGGGATGGACAGAAACAATCAGAAGTTGAAAAAGATAATTATAGTCACAGATTACATAGAGACAGATCAGGTACAAGAACAAAATAAATGCGAACTAACAATATAAGGGTATATACAAGTATAGGAAAAAATTGAATTTAAAATTTCCTCTGGTGCCAAAACAGAAAACAAAGTACCCCGTCCATTTTCTTTTAGTATTCCTTGAGAAAACTTGAAGCTGTAAATACTTTCTTTGCCTACTTCAGATGTATGTAAATCTTTTTAAAGCTAAATAAGCCTCTGGCCAGCTCTTCCTCCTAAGAGTGTTCTTTTGGGGAGGCTACTGGCATCTATTTGGAATGTGGATGTGGGATCCATGGTGTCCAGGTGTTCCTGCCCCTGTGCGAGTTTAGCTTAGACACCTGGCTCCAAGTTGTAACTATCTGCTTGTCATAAAAGTTTATTTTCCTTGGGATAAAGATAATTAACATGTATATAATGGAATAACAGATGCCCAGCTATTATGAAGGGTAAGGTTTCTTTCTGTCTTGGCAATCTCTTCAGCAATTGCCTATGATCTGCATTGCAGCCTGGTTTAATGTTTAATCACCGATAAAACGGTTTTATTCTTTTCTATATTTTGTAGAGAAGATTCTTTTGGGTTGGCAGGAAATATTTTTTGTTTTCAATTAATTCCCCAAGACCAAATCATAGAGGGCTTGAGGATTGGAGTGTCTGCTGCCAACAACATATAGATAAAATAATTCCCATCATGGCTGTAGAAAAAGGGAGCAGAGTCAACAATGAATTGTCATTTCATTTTTATTTGATAGTTCATGATGCAAACTAGGTCTTCATTACAAATCTTAAAATGTAATGAAACTACGTGACAATGGAGATGCACGAACTCTTTTTTAGGCAGAAGGATGAAATTCTGAAAAATTAATCTTTTAAAATCCCTTTCCTGAAACCAGGAAATAGTGGCCCGTGTAGTTCTAAAAGTCACAAAAGATGACAATATGGGGAGGACAACCTGGTTGCTCTGCTCTTGCCACCAGAGACCTTGCCCATGAGGGCCAAGACTGGTATGGCCTGGTGTCACTGATTTTACACAGGATGATTGGAGCCCAGAGCAGTGTAGTTGGCTACACAGGTGGTATACATCCTCTAATCTCCACATGTGTTAGTGGTCCATTTATTTATTCAGTTCATCCCCATACACTTATTCAACATCCTGGAGTACCAGTTTCAGCACTAAATGCTGCAAGTACAGCTAATGAAGCTCAGGTCTGACTCTTGAAGAGCTCCCAGTTTACCAAGGAAAAAAGACACATGAAAGATTATGGCAGAGAATGGCTAAGTGTCATAACTGGAATCAGCACAAGAAGTGATGAAAATTCAGAGGACAACTGACATCTTAGGGAAGGTCAGCAAAATCTTCTGGAAGATAAGATGGCTGAGCCCTGTCCTGAAGCTGAGAGTCCAATCCAATCACTATAGCCTGGGTCCTCACATTTCTTCCCTTTGGCTGTCTAATTCCCAAGACCTGATTCTCTAGATCTCAGCTTATGCAACCTCCGCCAGGAAGGCTTCAGTGGCCCTGTAAGGCCGGAATAGGCGATGCTTCTTTGTGCCTTCACAGGGGCCTGTGTTCCCCTTATCCACAGTATCAGTCTTTACTGTCAGTGCTCATTTACCTGTCTGTCAACCCCACAACAGACTGGGAGCTCTGGTAGGGCAGAAACTTCATGATACTCACTTGTGTATCTCTAGCACTTAGCATAGTCCCTGGCACACAGGTAGCATGTAATACTGTGAAATGACTGAGTGTTAGGTGAAAAGCAGTATGTGAGAGAAGTATTGGGAGGGAAGGAGAAAAGTTATTGACATTCTCAGTAGAGAGAAAAGTATGAGCCTATGAAGGTAGAAAAAAAAAAACCCAACAACAACAACAACAAAACAAGCAACCCCCCCCCAAAAAAAAACAAAAGATAAAAAAAACCCAACCTCCAGCTACGTATTGTGTATAGGGAATGACAAATATTTTAGAGTTGCTGCACCCTGCCCTGCAAAGGAAAGAGTGGTAGGAAATAAAATTGGAAAACTAAGTACAGACCCTGCTTCAGTCTCAGGGTAAATGAAGTCAAGTGCTCCCCACTGATCTCTTCCCCTTTGGAAGGGTCTTGAGGATTGCTCATTCAAGTTGATATTTATCTAGTGTGAACATGGTACAGACAACTCTCCCTACCGTGTAAACCACAGAGATGCAACATTTATAGCAGTTGAAATAAATATGGTGACCCTAACTGTAGCCCACTCCGAAACTTTGAAGAACGCTTCTCCAGAGTTATCCACACCAGAGGGGATCTGCATACAGAGTCCAGGAATTGTGTACAGCATACAATCACAGATATCTAACTAGTAACTAGTTTGTGCCAAGATGCAGAATGTCTGAAAAATCCCTGCTTGGCCACTGGGCATTTTCAGTATAGCTTGTTGATGGGCTAATTCCATGATTGTGGAGGATAAGAGGCCAACTGTGGCTCCATCCGTGTCTATATATCCTGATCTGACCCAATTTTTGAGGCTATAGTATCCTTATTGACATAAAAACTGACCTCAGAGACGGTCTTGGGAGGAATGAGAGAAATCAGCCAGTCTTGGTGCACTAAGATGGGGTGTGGACGAAGGGTCAAAGAACTTGAGTTCTGTTTCTTGCTCTGTTTCAGATGAGTTCTGTGGTCACTAACAAGTCATACATGTCTGTTCTTGAGACTGTAGTGATGCAGAACTCTGAAATAGTAAATGTTAGCACTTTATTACTATAAAATCAGTGCTGAAAGTGATCAAACAATCTCTATTAAGCCCAGCCAAATAAAAAGTTAGGAAGGGATATAGAGAAGTAAAACTTTCTATTCCTTCCCTCAAGTTTTTTTTTTTAACTTTGACAGTAAAGACAGAATTGACACACACATAATAGAGAACAATTAAACACTGACTCTTAAGTCAGATCTGAGTTCAGATAAGAGAGGAATCATTGAAAGATGGAAATGTGAGGAAGGTTGCAAGCTGTGCAGCACCAAATAAATTTACCTTTTCCTCTTTTCCTGTCCTTTCTTATCCTTTCTTATTCCCATATTCAGAAAAGAAATCACAACTATCTATACTGATTCATCAAAAAATCTCTCAGTAAACTAACCCTAGAAGGGAACTACGTTAATTTGACCAAAATCATTTATGAAAAACCTACAGTCAATATCACATTTTTTGTTTCAATTCAAGATAGTTCCTGCTCTGACACTTTAATTCTTCATTCTACTGGGAGTTCTAACAATGCAATGCAGCCTGAAAAGCTAATAAAAGTCACTACATGTGAGGAAAAAAAGAAGTGCAAATGTTTCTTATTGCAGGAAACATGATTATCTCTATAGAAAATAAGGAAATAGGGTCGCCTGGGTGGCTTAGTCGGTTAAGCGTCTGACTTTCGCTTAGGTCATGATCTCGCGGTTTGTGGGTTCGAGCCCCGCGTCGGGCTCTGTGCTGACTGCCAGCTCAGAGCCTGGAGCCTGTTTCAGTCTGTGACTCCCTCTCTCTCTGACCCTCCCCTGCTCACGCTGTCTCTCTCTCTCTCTCTTAGAAATAAATAAAACAACAACAACAAAAAAAGAAAATAAGGAAATAATATAACTAATGAGTGAATTTATCAAGGTTGCCAGATAAAAGGTTAGTGTACAAAAATTGTAGTTGTATACACTAGCAGCAAACTTTTAGAAATTGAAATAAAAATATTCATAGCAGCTTAAAAGAGGAACATAAAATATATATACATTTAACAAAATGTTTGATACCTATACCCTAGAAAGTACGAAACATTGCTAAGAAAAATTAAGTTGTCCTAAATAAAAACAAGATATACCATGTTAAAGGATTGTGAGATACCACAGACAGTTATCTTCAAATTATTTAAAGTTCTAGAATAGGCAAAATTAATCTAGAGTTGAAAACATTCAGGGAGAAGAGGCAAGATGGTGGAGAAGTACGGAGCTCCATGCATTTCGCTTGCACCCATCTCTCAAACAGAGAAGGCCTGAAGTGATAGGACTCTGAGCCACAGGAGTTTGGGAAGAAAAAGAGACAGAATACACTAGGAAGGAAACCTCATAAGTTCGTGATTGCGAACTGGGGAAGATAAAAGCAGACGGGACCAAGATACGGAGGGAGGGAAGGGAGCCCGGTTTGCGAACAGCTGCAGTGAGTGATAAACTGGCCAGCGGTGGTGAGCTGTCGCAAGTCCAGGGGGAAAGGAAAGAGAAGCTGAGATTGCTCATAGAACCGTCCCTGGAGAAGAGAAAAACCTCAGCTTGGAAAGAGAGTGTTTTTTAGTTCTGGCTGGGGGGCTGACTTTGAACTAGGTGCCCCTGGTCCCAGAAGGCACCAGAAAAAACTGCACTGTAGTGCTCCCAGCACCATCCCTGGCACCAGCGGTCTCCTGACACGGCAGCACACACTCTGTAGACCTGAAGTTGCTACGTTCATGAACGCACTCATCGTATCTCTGCTTGACCTCAGCAGATCTGAGGCTGCAACACTTTCCCCACCCCCCACTCAACCCGGGCAGCAGGGAAGCAGCGACCTGCAGGACAGTTTAGAGAGGTATAAACAAAGCCCTTGAACTGGGATCTAGAAAAGAGGCAGGGCGTGGGGCATAGAACTCAGCCCACCGAGGCTACATCCTCAGCACAGGGAGAAGAGACCCAAAGAAGTGATTTGCAATGCTTGGTTGAGAAGGGACTGGGGCAACACCATTCTTCTCCCCACAACCATGAAGGCGGGGCCTCAGGGAACAGCCAGCAGACACAGTGGAGGCTAGACCTACCTACACAAAACCACGCCCATCCCCTCCAGAGAGCCATTTTGTTGTGGTGGTTATTGTTCTTACCTGAGCCTGGGTTTGCATGTTTATTGGTTTTATCTGTGTGTTTGTGTACTTTTGTTCCCTCTGTGGTTGTCTGTTTCGTTTTTCCAGGGCTGCCTCAAGAAACAAGCCAAACTACACATGGTGGAGAGTCCCAAATACCACTACCAGTAGGGAAACAAAACAACCTAACGTTCAACAAGAGAAACCAAGAGACACCATTCAAAGTACACTTCCTGAACAGACAGGCCCTGGACAGCCAAAGAGCCCTCTTTAATACAGCAGAACTTGCAGGGACAGAGTGTACAACAAGCTTTTAAAATTAACAAGAGATAGAAAGCTAACCAAAATGACGAAATGGAAGAACTCTCCTCCAAAGAAATTCCAGGAAGAAATGACAACGAAAGAACTGCTCAAAACAGATATAAGCAACATAACTGAACAAGAATTTAGAACAATAATCATAAAATTAATCTCTGGGCTTGAAAAAAGCATGGAGGACATCAGAGAAACTATTCCTACAAAGACTATGGAGCTTAAAAATAGTTATGATGAATTAAAAAATGTGATAAATGAGATACATAATAAACTAGAGGCGTCCAATGCACGGACTGAAGAGGCAGAAAGGAGAATAAGTGGTTTAGAAGACACTATTACAGAAAAAGAAGAAACTGAGAAAAAGAGAGATAAACTGATCCAGGGACATTAAAGAAAAGTTCCAGAGCTCAGTGATACAATCAAACAGAACAATATCCATATCATAGGAATCCCAGAAGAGGAAGAGAGACGGAAAGGTACTGAAGGAGTCTTAGAACAAATTATAGCAGAGAACTTCCCCAATCTGGGGAAGGAAACAGACATTGAAATCCAAGAGACACAGAGAACTCCCTTCAGACGTAACTTGAATTGATCTTCTGCATGACATATCATAGTGAAACTGGCAAAATATAAGGACAAAGAGAGAATTTTTAAAGCAGCTAGGGAGAAAAGGGCCCTAACATACAAAGGGAAACCTACCAGAGTGGTGACAGACTTATTGAATGAACCTTGGCAGGCCAGAAAGGAATGGCAGGAGATCGTCAATGTGATGAGCAGAAAACATATGCATCCAAGAATCCTCTATCCAGCAAGCCTGTCATTCAGAATAGAAGGAGAGATAAAAGTCTTTCCAGATAAACAAAAATAGAAAGAATTTATCACCACTAATCTAGCCCTACAAGAAATCCTAGGGGGACTCTCTAAGGGAAATGTTGCAAGGAATGAAAGATACCAGAGACACTATCATAAGCATGAATCCCACAAAAGACACAATGACTCTAAACCCATATTTTTCAATAACACTGAATGTAAATGGACTAAATTCTCCAATTAAAAGACATAGGGTAGCAGATGGATACAAAAACAAAATCCTTCTACTTGCTGTCTACAGGAAACGTATTTTAGACTGGAAGCACCTTCAGATTAAATGTAAGGGGATGGAGAAATATATCAAGCTACAGGAAGTCAAAAGAAAGCTGTAGTAACTATACTTATATTAGACAAACTGGACTTTAAATTAAAGATAGTAACAAGGGATGAAGACGGGAGTTATATAATAATTACAGGGTCTATCCATCAGGAAGAACAAACAACTATAAATGTCTACGAACCGAATATGGGAGCACCTAAATATTTAAAACAATCACAAATAGAAACAATCTTATAGATAAGAATGTGCTAATAGCAGGGGAATTTAATTCTCCACATACTGCAATGGATAGATCAACCAGACAGAAAATCAATAAAGAAACAATGGACCTGAATGACACATTGGATCAGATGGATCTGACATATATATTTAGAACTCTACATCCTGAGGCCATTAATTCACTTTATTCTCCAGTGTACATGACACATTCCCCAAGATAGATCACATACTGGGACATAATGCAGCCCTCAATAACTATAAAAGAATTGATCATACCATGCACACTGTCAGATCACAACGCTATGAAACTTGAAATCAATCACAGAAAGAAAGTCTGGAAAACCTCCAAAAACATGGAGGTTAAAGAACACCCTACTAAAGAACGAATGGGCCAATCTGGCAATTAGAGAAGAAATTAAAAATAAATGAAAACAAATGAAAATGAAAATACAACAANATCCTCAACGGGGAAAAACTGAGAGCTTTCCTCCTGAGATCAGGAAGAAGACAGGATGTCCACTCTCACCACTGTTGTTTAACACAGTGCTGGAAATCCTAGCATCAGCCATCAGACAACACAAAGAAATAAAGGACATCAGAATTGGCAAAGAAGTCAAACTCTCACTTTTCGCAGACAACATGATACTCTACATAGAAAACCCGACAGACTCCACCAGGCCTACTAGAACTGATCCATGAATTTAGCAATGTTGCAGCATAACAAATCAACGTACAGATATTGGTTGCATTTTTATACACCAACAATGAAGCAACAGAGAAATCAAGAAACTGATCCCATTCACAATTGCACAAAATACCATAAAATACCTACTTATAAACCTGACTGAAGATATAAGAGATCTGTGTGATGTAACTACAGAAAACTTCTGAAGGAAATTAAAGAAGACAGAAAGAAATGGAAAAACATTCCATGCTCATGGTTCAGAAGAATAAATATCGTTAAAATGTCACTATTACCCAAAGCAATCTACACATTCAATGCAATCCCAATCAAAATTGCACCAGCATTCTTCTCAAAACTAGAAGAAACTATCCTCAAATTTGTTTGGAACCATAAAAGACCCTGAATAGCCAAAGTAATATTGAAGAAGAAAACCAAAACGGGAGTTATCACCATCCCAGACTTTAGCCTCTACTACAAAGCTGTCATCATCAAGACAGGCACAAAAACAGATACATATACCAATGGATTAGAACAGGGAATTCAGATTTCAACCCAAAAGTGTACAGCCAACTAATCTTTGACAAAGCAGGAAAGAGTATCCAATGGAAAACAGACATCCTCTTTAATAAATGGTGCTGGGAGAACTGGACAGCAATATGCAGAAGAATGAAACTAGATCATTTTCTCACATCATACACAAACATAAACTCAAAATGGATAAAGGACCTGAAAGTGAGACAGGAAACCATCAAAACCCTAGAGGAGAAAGCAGGAAACAACCTCCTTGACCTCCACCGCAGCAATTTCTTACCTGACACATCCCCAAAGGCAAGAGAATCAAGAGCAAAAATGAACTACTGGGACCTCATCAAGATTAAAAGCTTCTGCACGGCAAAGGAAATAATCCATAAAACTAATAGAAAACTGATGGAATGGGAAAAGACTGTTGCAATGACATTATCAGATAAAGGGCTAGTATCCAAAATCTATAAGGAACTCACCAAACTCCACATCCAAAAAACAAACAATCCAGTGAAGAAATGGGCAGAAGACATGAAGAGACACTTCTCCAAAGAGGACATTCAGATGGCCAACAGACACATGAAACGATGCTCAGCATCCCTCCTAATCAGGGAAATACAAATCAAAACCACACTGAGATACCACCTTACGCCAGTCAGAGTGGCTGAAATGAGCAAATCAGAAGACTCTAGATGCTGGCAAGGATGTGGAGAAAATGGGCACCCTCCTACACTGTTGGTGGGAATGCAAACTGGTGCAGCTCCTCTGGAAAACAGTGTGGAGGTTCCTCAAAACATTAACAATAGAATCCCCTAAGATCCAGCAATAGCACTGCTAGGAATTTACCCAAGGGATACAGGAGTGCTGATGCATAGGGGCACATGTACCCCAATGTTCATAGCAGTGCTCTCAACAATAGCCAATACATGGAAAGAGCCTAAGTGTCCATCAATGGACGAATGGATCAAGAAGATGTGGTTTATCTATACAACGGAATACTACATGGCAATGAGAAAGAATGAAATCTGGCTATTTATAGCAACGTGGATGGAACTTGAGGGCGTTATCCTGAGCGAAATAAGTCAGGCAGAGAAGGACAAATACCATATGTTTGTATGTATAGAAGAATTAGGAGGAACTTAACGGAGGACCATGGGGGAGAAGAAGGAGAAAAATAGTGGGGGAGAGGGAGGGTGGCAAACCATGAGAGACTCTTGAATGCTGAGAACAAACAGGGCAGATGGGGTGGAGGGAAGAGAAGAGGGTGATGGGCATGGAGGAGGGCATTTGTGGTGATGAGCACTCGATGTTATATGGAAACCAACTTGACAATAAAGTGTTTAAAAAACATTTAAAACACTATGGAGAAGTGTGTGAGAAAATACATCTATACATTTTCTGAAGTTATAGAAATATTCTATGTATTATTATTAACAGAAGTGTGAATCACATATGCATTTGTCAAAACTCATGAAATTTTATATCTAAGGTTTGTGTGTTTAATGAATATAAATTTTATAACTAAAAATATACATCATATTGAACTGTAGTTAGTAGGTTTGGTTTGTGCTGTGGTATGGGATAGCAATTCTGAAACTATTTTTGTGTTTTTCAAGCTTGATTAAATGAGTAAATATGTTGAGAAAACCAGGTTTCTCACTACTTTTTACAGTTATGTGGGTGTTGTGTGTGTGTGTGTGTGTGTGTTAAATATTCCCTAGATATGTCTACTGTGATGGTCTAAAGGCCATGACATACTGACATATGAACAGCAATGAGCACATCTTCAGCCCAGATCTTCATTTATAATATCTTTTTCTATTAAAAAGAAGCACGATTCCTTAGAGCAGTGGACAGATCCAGGAATGTGGCAGAGAAATCATGCGTTGACCCTGAAACACCTTGTTTTGCCAAAAAAAATAAGGAACTATTCAAAAAATAATTAGAATATTATAAAGGGACACCAGAGACAAGTTTAACAGCTTTATTGGCCAAATCTGCAATAATTTAGACACGAAAATAATCACGTAAATAAATAAATAGTAAATAAAATGAAATTTTTACCCATTAAAAACTCATGAATTCATACCAATATAAAATATGAATAAATAAGTGGGAGAAAATATGAATAAATAGAGGGATACAAAAGTAGGTTAGTGTTTGATGGATAGTAAGATACTTATATAGTCTCATATTTTTCCCCAAAATACCTATTACAAGGGAAAATGGCACATTTACATGGAGAAACCCGGTAGGTATTGCCTAAATCAAATGATAATGTTATCATCACCAATATCAGTACAAACTGCCATTTTGTGCCTCCTACAGGAGATATAATGTCACTTTTCTGTTATCTTGACAAAAATACATAAATGTAACCATGACAAAATATATGATAAACCCAAATTTAGAGTATTCCACCAAGTAATTCTTCCATTCTCTTGAGAACTGTCAAGGTCAAGATGGGTGAAAAAAAGACTGAGAAATGATTCCCGAGTAAAGGAGACTACTAAAGGGATGTGGCAGATAAATGAAATTGGTGGTCCTGGGTCAGATCCTGGACTAGGATCAAGGCTTAAAGAATATTATTGGGATAGTTAATAAAATTTAGAAATGGGTTAGAAAACAGATTATGGCAATACTGAATTCCTTAATTTTGGATAACTGTATATGATGATGTGATAGAGTGTCTTTGTGCTTAGGGAACACACTGATCTTATTCTTAGAAAATAGGCACATTGAGGAGTAAATGAGAAAAGTATTTCCAACTTTTTTTCAAATGGTTCATACATATATAACATGATAAAACAAATAAGTAAAATGTAAACAAATGGCAAACTCGAGTAAAGTATATTGAAGATTTTCTTATACTATTCTTCCAATTTTTCTTTAGGTTTGAAACCATGTAAAAATAAAAATCACCAAAACTGTGGCAGAATGACTAAAACAAAAGTGAGGATAAGGGTTACATCTTGAGAGAAAAAGAAAGTAGGGAGATGTTCATAGAGAAGGGCATATAGGGGGACAGAGACATTTTTCACATACTCATATTCTGTTTCTTAGTCTGAGTATTAGGTATATGGTTGTTTCTCTTATTATTTTTGAAACTATTAATATATGTTTTATACATGCTTCTATGGGTAAGATTTATTTAATAATAGAAAATGAGACACTAAGAGGAAAAAGAACCATCCAAAATATGACTACTTATTTATGGTGAATTATGGGCAAAAGCCAAATGTTTGGAATCCCATCAAGTCTGTTTCTCCACCAGTTAACAATGTTGTCAGTCATAATGAGGTTAATCTGTGTTTGGCCAGAGAACTCTTGAATCCTGAACTCAACCAGCCATCCCTGGCTACATGGTCCTAAAGGGAAATATATGCATAGAAAAATGTCCTATTGACTGATGAAGCAAAATTTCAGTGCTAATTAAGTTCTTGATGCCTAAACCAAGTGCAATCTTTGGTGAGTAAACTAGAACAGGTAGAGAAATTCTCTTTTCTAGGCTGCAAATGGCCAGATCCTAGAATCACAGCAAGCTGAATGGTCTTTTTCACCCCATTCTCCCTAACTACACCCATCTTGAATTGTGTGCGACCCTAATGGTGATGGTTTTTACCATGGAAGGCCAGCCAGCCACTAATCAGAACAGAAAGTCTTTCTATATGTATGTTTATTCATATCCTGCTATAACCCATTTCTTCATAAAAGCTGCCTAATTAGAATCCTTGCCCTTGAAAAAATAAAAATGAAACTTTTGAGAATGGAGTCAAAAGTGAGTTGTGAACTTGTTCTGGCCAACAGACACCACTGTCTGTTCTTATTTATAGTCTGTCTTCAGGTCAACGAGACCACAGAGGCAGGTACGTAATTGAGACCCACCTGTACTGTAAATATAAGACATCTTGAGGAATTCAAGCCTATGGTATCTTGTGAACAAGTCCAATCACATTTCTTTATCTGCTTTCTTATTATGGGACTATAAAAAGATATCAAAAGTACATTTACATTTCCTGTAGAGAGAAAATATGCAGCTCATAATGAAGGTAAGAATATGCTTATAACCATATGTTTATTCTCACCAAAAAAAAAAAAAAAGTTCCATTTTGAAGTTTTAGGCACCACATGGTGGTGGTGGGTTGAAATGTCCAGAGTTCTTTCAGTTTTTCTTACCCTCATATTATATGTTTATACTGTTCAATCTAAATATTTCTATCCCACCACCTCTTCCTTCACTTCCTCCCTAGCCCCCTACCTTGTTCCTTTGTATTAAGGTGTGGCCTAAAAACACATTCCAAACAATGTCATATTCCATATACTTAGAGACAAAGGAAATGGTTGCCTAGCAACAAGGTCCTGTTAAAATTTTTGAGCATTCTTTTACTTTCCATTTTAGGGCAAAGCTCAGGAAGCTGTTTGCAAAGAGATCCAAGACTAGGATCTCCTTGTCTAAGAGCTCTGTCTAAAACAGAGGGAGGAGGGGGAGGAGGAAGAAGAAAGAATTAAGGTCCTTTTGTCACAATCTAAATGGTGTTCTCAGTGGCAGTGGGAATGAAGAGATTTGGCCATAGGCGGGTGGAGCACTTAACTTTTCCATTCCTCTCTTGGTTCCTCCATTGTTCCCCAAACTTAAAATGGGATTCTAGTCAACTAGCCGAGATAGAGGGGCGCTAAGGGAAGCCAACCCTTGCTCTGTCAACTATCCAAGCTCCCTGGTCTTGAGGGCTTTAAGGCACAGCTTGGGAGTGGCAGCAGTTTAAGGTTCATTTTGGCTGTTATTAGGCCTCCTTAAAACATCTGCCTGCCCTCTATAGGATAAATATTGTTATATTTTTATTGATTTTCTATCAGAGACATTTTACTACATTATTAAATGTTTCCTGAAAATAGGGTTGTTCGGAAACTTATGCTATAGACATCACATGACTGATCTATCCATTTCTAATTGTACATTTAGTTTATTCTGAACAGTATGCTTCCCTTGATGTTGTTTCTATGACTTTACTGTTATATAACTCATTACACCTCAGAAAACTTCTGTAAAATGGGTGGCTAATAACTGAGGGTAGATAGGGGGTGGGGAAGAGGGGAAAGTGGGTGACGAGCACTGAGGAGAACACTTGTTGGGATGAGCACTGGGTGTTATATGGAAACAAAATTGACAATAAATTATATTTTAAAAATGGGTGGCTAATAGAATTTGGAAATATCTCAAATTTTTTAATTGTACATTTTTAATATATTCTTGATATATTTATAAACTGTTTCCAGAAAGATCATACTCATTTATCAGTAAATATTTTCTGAATTGATGGGAAATAGCATATTAATGCTTTGTTACTAGTTAGCCTAAATACGTTTTGTTTATAGTCCATTTCTTTTCTTTTAATTTTTATTCATTTTTGAGAGATAGAGAGAGAGGGAGACACCAGGATCTGAAGCAGGTTCCAGGCTCTGAGCTGTCAGCACAGAGCCCCACACAGGGCCTGAACCCACAAACTGTGAGATCATGACCTGAGCCAAAATCAGACACTCAACCGACTGAGCCACCCAGGTGCCCCTGTAGTCTATTTCTAAGCCTTCCTGAAGTTTCTGATCATGTTATTGCCCATTTATTTCTTGTTTGAGTTTTGTCTTTTTTATTGATTTAGAAAATCACTTTATACACTCCCCCAACACATACTTACACACACATGAACACACATATCCTCTATACAATGACTATTGAGATAAGGAGAATAGGAGCAAAGAGGAGGGACTCAAGTCAGTGACATATATTTATGGTCGTATCTGTTGAAAATATTTCTCTCAATTTATTATTTGCCTTTTACTTAACAGGAGTTTTAATTCTTTTTACATTCTATTTTTACTTTAAATAATTTTTAGCTTAGAGCTGCAGTATTTTTTTGTAGCATCCCAAAGAACACCATGATGAAGAACAGAGGCTCTGGTATTTGCTTTGCTGTGTTTGAATCTTTTCTCTGCCATTTGTATGCTGTGTGATCTTGGTCAAATTACTTTAACCGCTTTTGCCTTACCTTTCTTCTGTATAAAATGGGCATGTTAATTTCACTTAGTTCATGGTGGGGGATGAATTTTCATCAAACAATACATAGATAAAGCACAGATTATGATGTCTGGAACATCTTAATAAGGTAAAGTAGTCAATATCGTGTAACAAATATCCTCATCTATTCCTTTGTGATTTCTCCCATAGCTTTTATCTTCAGAGATTCTACATCCAAAGAAAAACTATAAAGAATTCATTTATATCTTGTTTTATTTTCATCATTATTTGTTTACTTATTCAGTTTTTCATGTTTAACTTACTAGAATTTGTTTTGGTATACAGTAAGAGATAAGGTAACTTGATTTTTTCCTGAAATGTTCAATGTTCCTTTGGCAATTAATCCACCTCTTCTCATTGGTTTGTATAACTCCTTTATTGCTTACCAAGTTTTAATATACACTTGGGTCTGTTTTTAGAGTATTTGTTCTAGTCTGTTGTTCTGTCCTTTGATTTCTATCTTAATGCCATGTTGAAAAAAATCAGTGTCAGTTTTATTATTTGCTGGATCAGTACTGATTACATCATTTCCAAAATTCTTTCCAAAATTCTTTTATCTATTTTAGACTGTAAAGTAGTCCATAAGGTAGTCTAAACCATTTTATTAAATAAAAATATTACTGGGATTTTGAAGAGAATTATACTGATGAATGAACTGATAAAGGGGAAACCAACACTTTTGAACTATCTGGTTTCTTCATTTACAAAATGTTTTAGATATCTCAATAGGTTTTTCTTAGTGTTTTCACAAAGCTTTCCACATACTTCTTAATATTTTCAGCAGTTAACTTTTTTTTTTTCCGCTAATTGTAAAAAGGACTTTCTCCTCTAGTTGATAACTAGATGTAGAAGACAATTTTAGTCTTGGTTCTCTACTCAACCTCAGATTTTTACTTACATTATCCTTGGGTTCTCTTTTTGTAAGATGTTTTTATTATGACCACGAACTACCTGCCAAACATCATTTAAACTTTGAGTGGGGATACTTTGTACTTAAAAAGTTATTTTCTCTACTGAAAATAAACTTTAATTGTATCCCAGATAAAGTTAAGTCTTACTTGCAGAGATAGAAATGGTTCCCACTACGGAGCAGATACAGAGAATGAATTTAATCACAGCTGTGATAAGAATTAGAGAGAATGTCTGGGCACAAGATGAGGGTCCAACCTGGGACCACAGCATGCAATCTTTAGGAAGTGATATTTGAGGTGAGCTCTCAGAGATGAGTAGGAATTAATTAGGCAACACAAGAATGCTCCTGATGGAGTGATGAGCCAGAATGCAGGATGTTCAAGGAATTAAGATAGGATCTCTGTGACTGTGATGCAGAAATGAGTGAGGTGGGAAGTGACATTAGGTAAGTCAGAGGAAAGGGTTTTAGCCTTCAGAAGAAAACAAAAGTCACTTTGAAATAAAATGTATATAGGTTTGTTCCCATGATTATACTGTTCTAGTCCTTGAGGAAATACCACTATAGTAATATGCTATCTTAATTAATGTTTTTAGAAAGAACATTTCCTCCTGGAAGGAATTAAGTCTACTTTCTTCTCTATATTTTCTGACAGAGTTTGTACCCCTAGTCAAAGCCCAATGAGGGCAGCCTTCCATGGGATGAAAAAGCACAGACAACATTAATCATCTAAGTCCTGTCTACAGTTCTCACTATTACTGTCTTGAGCAAACCTCAGCCAGTTTTGTAAACGTAGTCATCTGCGGAATAATCACATTGTTCTGTGACATCTAAGGATGAGGAATGCCAAACAGATTTATGAAAGGTCAAATCATCAGCACAACTTAAAAGACAGCCTATCCTCTAAGTGAGACAAGAGTGTTAAGGTAGCATTCCTCAGTGTTGGCAATTTGAAAATTTTTGCCAAATAATTCCTTGCTATGGGGTATGTCCTGTGGCTTATAGGATGTTTAGCAGCAGAATCCATGGCTTCTATCACTAGAGGCAAGTAGCATCCCCCCATTCCCCACCCCTCAGTTTTGACCACCAAATGGCCTCTAAGGAGCAAAATCTCCCAGGTTGAGAAACACTGAGTAATGGAGATGGATTTTATGGAAGTCCTGTTCTTCCTGGTTGAAACTATTATACCCATTTTTGTTTTGCCACGAATTCACTCACACGCTGTAACATTTAACAAATGAGATTCAGAACTATTGGTAACTGCTAACTCCCCTATAGTCTACAAAACATTGTCATATGTATCTTTTATTCTTTCATCTTCATGCATCTCGGTGAATATGTGTTAAACACGTGCTTTGGGTAGGCACTGTGTGGGTTGCTACAAGTTCAAATGAGACAACTTTGCAAGCCACCTAGATATGAGGCAAGACAAGGCATAAGTGTCTGTCATAGGCACTGTTTAGAAATATGACAGAATTCTAACACATGAACAGAATGCTTAGAACCCCAGGTGAGGGGTGGAGCTCCCAGGACCTTAAAATAGAAGTGAAGCCCTGTGTTGCATCTGAAACATGTTATTTTTTCAAGGTGATGGATTTAGGGATTGGTTGGGGAGCTGTGACACCTATAGTATTATTTTACAGGGTGTATTATGGTCATCTCTGTTTTAAGACTGAGAATGCTAAAAGGTTAAGCATTTAGTTTAAGGTAACTTAGATAGCAACAAAATTAACCGGTCAATTTAACTATTTTCTGGATTAACATTGTTGCTTTTTCCAGTCAAATACAATGTTATCAGAGAGGCTCAGGAAACAGTTTTGACAACAATCCTCTCAAAAATCTTCCAAAAACTATAATGACAAAAATAGTATTCCCTTATATTAGTACAGTTCACAAGGTGCATTCACAGAACTTCTACCCTGTGATCGTTCCACCAACCCTGTCAAGTTCAGACAGTAGGCATGCATTATCATCTCTGCTTTATAGAAAGAAAGGAAACACTCAGGGAGAGTGTTTACCTATAGTGCTCACAAAGAATGCTGCCCTTCTCAGCATGGATACATAGCTCCCATAACGCAATGTAATGGTTCATTGTATTTGAGCTTGTCATTGTATTTTAGCACCAGGATACTGCCATCATTTTGCTATCCCTAAAAGCAGTTCAATTTCTGCACTTAGAGCTGAAATTATAGTGTCTCAAAGCTAAATTTAAAAGAGCAATTTACTGCTGTCCCCATGAAGAAACAGAACCAATCAATGTAATAAAAAAAATTAAGATCATTTTGTACTCTGTACAGTTGCTTTTGCAGTCGTGTGACTCATAGGGTGCAGCAAACTGCCTGTCATTATGGAATATTTAGAAAGCAGAACAGTATTTGGCCAGTGGAAGGTACTCAAGAAATGTGTTAGAAGGAGAGATGGATGGGCAAGTAAATGGATGGATGAGAAGGTGAATGGAAGGATGGTTGCTCCAGGGTGAGAGATGGTGACTTTTCTGTTGTCTGTTAGGAACAAGCTCCTTGTCACTGGCTTCCACAGGGTTTCTAATCCTGGTTCTTATGTGAAAGGAGGTCAAGAACAAGTGAGAAATACTGAAATCAAGGGCAGCTTTTTCATTTAGAAATCTCCTTTCTAAGGGAGAGGGTTCAAGACCCATTGTGTTTGCCACACTACTGCAATGATCAGACTAAAAGATGACCCTCTCCCCACTTCTTTCTACCATATGTATCCAATTACTCATGGAGTCATGTTACACCTTACTCTTCAAGGTGTTTCAAAAATGTCCCCTCATGGGGCACCTGGGTGGCTCAGTCGGTTAAGCATCCGACTGACTCAGGTCATGATCGCATGGTTCGTGGGTTCGAGCCTCGCATCAGGCTCTGTGCTGACAGCCAGCTAAGAGCTTGGAGCCTGTTTCAGATTCTGTATCTACCTCTCTCTCTCTCCCTCCCTCCCTCCCTCTCTCTCTCTCTCTCTGTCTCAGAAATAAATAAAACCCTCCCCTGCTCACGTTCTCTCTCTCTCTCCCTCTCCCTCAGAAATAAATAAAACATTTTTTNCGTTCTCTCTCTCTCTCTCTCCCTCTCCCTCAGAAATAAATAAAACATTTTAAAAAAAGTCCCCTCACTTCCAATTCTATCCTTGTTACTTCAGCTCAGACTCCTAGCCCTTAATTTCAGGGCTGTTACTCTAATATATTACCTGGTTTGTCTTCTTTATGTTCTTCCTTGAGCACTATGTTCAAAATAAAATTTAAATACTTCTTTTGTTGTTTCTTCTGTCTTCCAAAACTTGTAATGGCTGTACATAATGAAGTTCAAATTTCTTATTCTAGCACACTAAGCTTCCCATAACATAATATGGCCCTTCCTATTTTCTCTTTACACAAACCTACTCAAACCTGAATGGTCTCTTTACTGTACGTAGAACATGTTTTATATATCACCTCCTACCATGTATTCTTTTGTTGAATATTTACCAAGAACCTTCTTTGTAAGCTGTGTGTTGAAACATGAGTATCAGGGTACCTGGGTGGCTCAGTCGGTTAAGCATCTGACTCTTGATTTTGGCTCAGGTCATGATCTCGCGGTTCCTGAGTTCAAGGCCCGCATTGGGTTCTCTGCTGTCAACACAAAACCTGCTTTGGATCCTCTGTTCCCCTCTGTCTCTGCCCTGCCCCTGCTTGTGCGCTCTCCCCCCACCCCCACTCTCCTCCTTCAAAATAAATAAACTTTTTTTTTTTTAAAGACATGAGTATTTAGAAAAAGAGTATGAAAAAACAAAACTCCTGGCCTCAACTGGCTCAGTATCCTGAGGTAAATGAACAAGGTATTTTATTAGGGAATGAATGTGCTGCCATCAGTTAAGAACAAGATGCTGAAGGAACTCAGGGGAAGGACAGCCCTGGACTAAACCTCGTGCTTCCTATTATGGATCACTTCCGTATCTGTTGCTCAATACTTCCTGTATTATAATTTCGCTTCTACCCTGTTTTATAAGTGTTAATCATCCCTGAAGTCAGAGGTGATATCTCACCTCTGGATCCTGCTAGTCCAGTTCTGTGCCAGACCACCACACATCAACACATACAACAATGAGCAGTTGCTGGTTACTTCTTCTCTGAGAAGTGCCATGCCAGAAGCTTTATAAACATTTTCCCAATTGATTTCCACAATGCAGTAGGCATTGATGTATTTGTAGTATCTCTATTTTACATAGTGGTATCAAATAACTTGCCCAACAACTAGTAGACCAAAAAGCCAGGATCAGAACACCATCAAAGTGATGTCAAGTCCTATGTTCTTTTTTTTTTAAGTTTAATTATTTTGAGAGAGAGAGAAAGAGAGAGAGAGAAAGAGAGAGAGAGAATCTCAAGCAGGGTCTGCACTGTCAGCACACAGTCCAATGTAGGGCTACTCTTAATCACTTCTAAATCTTAGCATACCAATGACTTACTGATGAAATAATGAATGTCCCTCTTTCTCCATAGGTGGTTCCTCTTACACTACAATTTCATAAAGCCTTGGAAGAGGTAAGACTCATTCAAACATTTTTCTTTGCCTTTTTAATGAGAGATGTTGAAACTGAGTTGACACAAGTGAAAATGGTCATTCCAAAGAAGCTACAAGCTCTAGGTACATGCAAGGTGTTGGGACAGATAAGTGTGATGAGTAGTCAATGTTGACCTGAAAGGGCTGGAAATGGAGCCCATGAACTTATCTAGATGGGATCATATTATGTGTTCTGCTCCATGTAACCAATAAATAATGGGACCAGGGATGATAATTCCAGGGGAGGGAGATGGTTGCTTTCTGGAAAGCTTCCCCAAGTTCCCCTCCTCCTTTAGCCAATGCAGCTGCCTTACGTTGTCCTCTCTTCTGAGAGAGGGCTTCTCATTTTTCTCCAGCTGCAAGGCATTACAAGGGAAGAATTAGAAGGAGGAAACTTGCCTGTGCAGAGGGAAAAGAGCTGCACTGGGTTTGGCAGGATTTAGCAGCTGTTTCAGTTGGCCACTGTAATAAGGTAAGGGAAGGGGGATTGTACTAATAAACAATGCTGGTCAGTTGACTCCTACCCCACCTGTCATCTGAACTTGTCTTTGGGCTCTGGAGAGGTTTATATAACATTAAGGCTTTTTAAGTCCTCTGATGATGCTGGAATAGCTGAAGCAAACCTTGAAGATACACTCTAGGTCAGAGCTATCAGAAGGAATTATGATTAAGGGGAAAGAATATGGAACCTGACTTTAGGAAACTCAGTTCTGACTGTGGTTTGGCCTCTTAGCAGCTGTGGGACTGTTTCTGATCTTAAGCTTATTGTCTGAAAATGGAGATAAAAATACTTATAGAAGGGTTGTTTTGATGATTACATACAATTGCACTTATGGGAGAGTCTAAAACATTAGAGACATTTAATATTTTTTCTCATTTTTAAATGCCCAGTTGAAGATTCCTCCCACCCTCACCCCAGTGGATTTGGATGGAGAATGGTCTTGGATGACTGATAGAAGTAAGTAATTAGAAATAAGATGCAAAAGCAAACAATTGTACAATTGGGCCTCCAAACCATGTATGAATAAATATCTTCAGCCTCTTAGCTCACTCCCTAAGGAAAATTCTGGCATTTTCTGCTCTTTGATATGGTTGGTCAAATTCCCCTTTATAGGTCTGAAGACCACTTGGAATTGACCAAATAATTAACAATTTTCCTCATTTTTTTGTATATTTAAAACTGTTTTTTCTTCTATTTAATTTACCATAAGAACTAAAATCTCATCCCAAGGTAATTAATAATATAGACTGTAGTAAGAGATTAGAATATGTAATGATTTCAAAATACTGTGAGAACTGCCTTTGTCCAAAAACTATACTGGCTTTCTGCTTGAAAAATAGAAAGTGACTTGCTCATAGAATTTGCCTCAAATCAGGCAAGAGATTTACAATCTGACTTTGTCACAGTCCATGTTTGTGCTCTAGGTGATATAATAAAAGTCAGGACTGAGCTAGCCCATTGGAGGCCTTGGTACAAAGTACTCTCTCTGGATGGAAGCAGGCCAGCAACTTGATGAGCAGAGAGCCAGCTTTGTTTCAGCCCTTCCCAGGTTGGTCCTCATATGTGAAACCTGGACCACTGTTTCTGGTAGCCCCAATTAATGGGATTACAGCACCCCATCCTCCTTTAAAGACTTTGTCATATCAATAGAGAGTGACTATGGGTTACATGCAAACCTCTATGTGTCTTACTCTAATATCAAGTATGAGTCAAGATTTGCTCAGAATTACAAAGAAAAAAATATTGATTAAAGTGTCAATAAATTTTATTTAGTGCCTACAATGTACTAAATATTGAGATAAATGCTTTCAAAAGTATTGTTTCATTTGAACCCACAGCAAACCTGGAGGAAGTTATTATTGTCCCTATTTTACTGCTGAAGAGGTTGTGGTTCACAGGTGAAATAAAATCACACAGGAAATAACTATCAGAGCTGAATTTTGAGTTGAAGTCTGTTTTTATATAGCATCTTACTGCCTTAAAACTTCCTATCTGTGTGATATTATCAAATTCACCTTATCTTAGTGTAAGTAGGCATGTAGATTATTCCTCCAGGGTTAATATGTAGGAGATAGGCTGATACTAAACTGTACAACATGGTTTGAATTTGGATGAATTCTTTTTTTATTATTATTATATCTTCATTTGTCAGCGTTGCAAGCTGGTCATAGAAAAATAAGCGATGATTCATTTCACCTACAGCATCCATGAGACAATGTGCCTAATAATAAATACATTTATTCATTACTTTAATCATTGTTCAATACATAAACATTTATTAATATCTTATTTTGTTTTAGACTTGGCTGGACATCATTCAACATTATGAAAATAAGAATGGGATTTCAGCCCACCTGAGTGGCTCAGTCAGTTAAGTGTCTGACTTTGCCTCAGGTCATGATCTCACAGTTCATGAGTTCAAGCCCCACGTCGGGCTCTGTGGTGACAGCTCAGAGCCTGGAGCCTGCTTCAGATTCTGTGTCTCCCTCTCTCTCAGCTCCTCCTGTGATAGCACTCTGTCTCTGTCTGTATGTCTGTCTGTCTCTCTCTCAAAAATAAATAAACAATAAAATTTTAAAAAAGAATAGGATTTTCAATGGAGCAGTTTGCTCAAGTAGGGAATAATATTATGTAAACAAATAATTAGGATACTCATCCTACAAAGATCTGCCAAAGTGTTGTCATCTCTAGAAGTCCTTGAGTTATATTACGTATCTTTTGTGTTATGATAGCACACATACATGCTTTGTTAGCAGTTAGCCATATAATACGGAAATTTTCTGGTTATAATTTGTCTCCCAAATGGAAAATATACTACTCATTGGCAGGGATTTTCACTTCTCTTTATCCCACGCCTGTATGTTTTTGTAACTATAAATGTTTGGGTATTTAGGTCACATAGTACAGAAAATGTACTAAAAACAGGGTAATGTACCAGCTTCAGTGGGAGCATGATGAAAGAGTTGGGAAATTTTTTTCAATGTTTTATTTATTTCTGAGAAAGAGAGAGAGAGAGAGAGAGCGTGAGCAGGGGAGGGCTAGAGAGAGAGGGAGAGACAGAATGTGAAGCAGGCTCCAGACTCTGAGCTAGCTGTCAGCACAGAGACTCAGGGCTGGAACCCACGAACCGTGACATCATGACCTGAGCTGAAGTTGGACGCTTAACCGACTGAGCCACCCAGGCGCCCCAAGAGTTGGGAAATTCTCAAAGGAAGTCACCCTTGAGAGAGAAGAAACGATAATTAACAAGTGCAATAATGGGAATTTTAAAAGACTGATGGAGGAGGAGAAAAAAAATCATGAAGTTTGAGTGTATCGCATAATCAAAGAGAGCCATGGATGTATGAGTGTGATAAGGGAACAATGAAAGATCTAAGAAAAAGGAATGAGGGGTAATTAAACATGGATGGGCAAGAGGTGTGCCTGCTTGACTCAGTTGCTTAAGCATCCAACTCTTGATTTCAGCTCAGGTAATGTTCTCAAGTTTCCATGGGATGGAGTCCCATGTTGGGCTCTGCACCGACAGCATGGAGACTGCTTGGGATTCTCTTTCTTTCTCTTTGCCCTACATTGTGTGCTCACACACATGCACTCTCTCTCTCTCTCTCTCTCTCACACACACACACACACACACTTTTTCTTTCTCTCAAAATAAATAATAAACATTTGCAAAAAATACATGGATTGACAAGAGATAACAATAGGTAGGTTCAATGATAGACTTTTGAAAAGAATTGTATAGAAGGATCAGAGTTTAACCCATGTGATGCTTGGGCAATGAGGGGTCATAGAGGGTTTGCTAGGCCTGAGGCTAACACGTAGGACTGGCATTTTTCAAAGATCAGTTGTCAGTTTACCATTTTTATGTGCATGTTTCTCTTCTTTGGATTTTTGGGTGGGGGAAATTGTCAGGATGACACAAGGGACATTAAGTTGCAAGGAGCAGTCATGGCAGGGATACCGGAAGGATTATCACCTAAATTTATCATCTTATTTTAGTTCAAAGGAATTATAAACGAAATTAGATATGGATATAAGTGTTGAGAGTGGGATTTGGAGCTCTATTCAATAATGTCTGCCAAATGAGAAATTTCTGTGTCTTTATTAAATTTCCCAGAATATTGGTTGGTTGTTTTCTTTAAGACTGCTGCAAACTCTGGAGTTTTAGAAAACTGCTCTGTTCCCATGACTATCTGAGTAATTTTTGGAAAAATAATAACCAAAACACAACAAATTTCTTCATTGTAATCTCAGTAGCCAGAGTTAGGTAATACTACTCTCTCTTCTTCCTCATTTTTGTGGATCTGTTTCTAACTCTGCACAAGTATCAAGTTCATTTTCCTATGGGTTTGTTTGCTTATGTCTCAAGTTGTGAAACAACTGTATAATGATTGAGTCATATCAACTTGTTAACATTACATGATGAGAATAGCAAAGAGTTGGCTCATCTGCACAATATGTAGTTTTACAAAATTGTGTACATTTAACTGCTACTGATTGATGGTTGCTACCATGAGAACTTATCATTACTAAAGAGGATAATGCAGTGTAACAAGTCTTAACTAAAGTCAGAACACCCACGTTTGAGTCCCAGCTTTATGAGCTTGTCCATAAAATGGGAATCATGCTAAGATGGAAATTATACTTCTTTTTCTATCTCAAAATATTTTTGTGTGAAACCTGAACAGATGAAAAATTCAATCACTGTGCTCTAGCCTCCTGACAAGAGGTATTGGTTCTGAGACAGAATCTAATTAGATCTCAAGCCTATCAGAGACAATAAGCTCCATGAGAACCAAGTCAGGCCAATAACGGGCCATAAATTATAGGCCATGTGAAAAAAATTACTGGAAAATTCTTCATTATTTTTCTTATAAATGGTGGTAAGGTATTTCACCCCAATAAAGAAGAGAGGTTTAAAATGCTGGAATGAGTTAGGGATGTCAAGAGTAATGATGGATAGTATTAGAATGAAGGTGATAACATGAAGGTGAAGTAGACATGGGGGAAATTTGGACTTTTGTAGACATTTTGGCCACTACATCAGGTGTTATTAGAGACTGTTTTCTGAATTGTTCAGTTATAGAAGACTATAAATTTTCTTTTTTTGGTTTAACCCATTTTAGGGTAGAGCTTTCTATCACTCACATTTCAAAGAGCGCTACCAATTTTGATAAAGTTGATTAGATAAAATTATCTCCAGTGCTGCTCTTTAGGCTATGATTTCTCAGCAAAGCTAACTTGGAAATGTTACCATTGTATTGTTTGTGGCACTGGCAATCCAAGCAAATTGCAGAAGAGATGGTCCCTTTTAAATGGCCATTCAACAACTGGATTATTTTCTAGTTTTGAAATTACTTTTACATCACATAATCAGACACTAAAAATTCTGAAGCATTATAGTATAGAAGTAATGACAGAGACTAGTTATTTGAGTTATTTCTTATAGTCTTTTAAAGATCCCCAAGAAACCCTGGGGGCTTTTTTTTAGATATAATTTTATGAGTGTATCCACACATGTTTGTGTGTCTGTATGTATATATGCACACACATATCCAAATATCCACATAGATATATGGAAAGTACACATACAACCACTTTTCTGTGTATCATTTTATAATTTTTGGAGTATTTGCATTTTATTTAACTGAATCTTTACAATAACTCTAGATTAGTGTCTAGTCTTAGTTTTAGCATGAGTACTGGACTGTTGCTAGCCTCTAAGCTTACTTAAATGATAAAATCATTTCAGAAAGTTGCGTCATTGCCCAGTGACAGTAAAGTAGGAAGAAATAGACTTTCTACCTCTAGGAAGATTGGGTAGACTTACTTTTCCCTAATATGGCTGCTAAGTATAGTTTAAAAACCCTGGACATTATATATAAAACAAACATAAGATAACTTTGAAAAACAGAAAAAGGCAAACAGTCTAGGGTTTGGGGGATTGAAGGAATAACATGGTGGTAAAATCCGTGGGTTTTCTTTTGCATCATATATCCCAAACTACATGGCAGAGAAATCAGCAACTCACCAACACCGGTGGGTACAGATTTAAAAAATACCCCAGGAGAAACCCACTCTCTCTATCACTAGGACTAAGAAAAGGGCAGCATTGGGGCGCCTGGGTGGCTTAGTCGGTTAAGCGTCCGACTTTCGCTTAGGTCATGATCTCGCGGTTCGTGGGTTCGAGCCCCGCGTCGGGCTCTGTGCTGACTGCCAGCTCAGAGCCTGGAGCCTGTTTCAGTCTATGACTCCTTCTCTCTCTGACCCTCCCCTGCTCACGCTGTCTCTCTCTCTCTCCTAGAAATAAATAAAACATTAAAAAAAAGAAAGAAAGAAAGAAAAGGGCAGCATAGCAAGACAAAAACCTTTACAACAAGGACATGCTCTGGCCAAACACCACAGAGAAGAACTGAGGTCCCAGATGAAACTCCAGGTAGCACAGATGAAGTGAAATGACAGGCTGCAATGATATGCCCCAGCTCCAGTGGCAAGGTGAGTAGAGACCTATAGTAGCTGGCACTTTTATCCTGCTGGTGACAGTGGGCCTTCCCAGGCCACCTGACTGTCAGTGAAGACAACATAGGGAGCTGGACTTCCACACCCATCTGACAGCAANGCTTTGTGGAGAGTCAAGAATTGATTACCACCCAGTAATAATGAGGCCATCTCCCTGCAGGTCTAGTGGGAGCCAAGTGAGAGCAATAACAAGGCATCACTCCTCCTCCCAGCCACAATGGTGCAAGCAGAATTCTAGTGGAGAGCATGAGCTACCATCCATGTGCAGCAGTATTAAGATATTTCTTCTTTTTTAAATGTTTTTTATTTTGAGAGAGAGTATGTGTGAGAGTGGGGGAGTGGCAGAGAGAGAGGGAGAGAAAGAACCCCAAGCAGGCTCTGTGCCATCAGCACAGATCCCAATGTGAGGCTTGACCTGAGCTGAAATCAAGAGTCAGACACTTAATCAACTGAGCCACCCAGGCATGCCAATAATGTATCTCTTCTTTTTGACAGTGTTAACAGAAACCAGTGAGGCACCTGGACTTCTACTCAATCAGTCAGTAATGACATGGTAGACACTTTCTTCTCCTGCTGACACAGTGTCAAAGGCAGCCCACTAAAATAAGATTTAAATAAGATCCAGAGTCTAATAGAATCTAAAATGTCTAGGTTTCAATAGAAACTCACTTATCATGCAAAGAACCAGAAACATGTCAACTTGAATGATAAGGGTATTAATAGACACTAAGGATGAAGTAACAGATGTTAGAATTATCTGACAGGGATTTTAAAGCAGCCATTATAAAAATTCTTCAGTGAATAATTATGTATATATTTGAAACAAATGAGCAAAATAAAAGGTTTCAGGAAAGAAATGGAAGATTTAAAGAATGAACGAATAATATTTTAGAACTGTAAAATATAGTAACTAAAATAGAACTCAGTAGACATATTCAACAGCAGAACAGAGGAGGCAGAAGAAAGTATCAGTGAAATGGCATAACATTTTCCCAGGGCTGGGAAAAAAAAAGAACTATCAACTTAGAATCTATATCCAGCAAAACTATCCTTCAGAAGTGGAAAAAAAAAAGCCATAAGACAATTTCAAATGAAGGAGAACTAGGGTAATCTGTTCTCATAAATTCCATCATAGAAGAATGTCTAAAAGGAAGTTCTCTACACAAAAAAAAAATGATAAAAGTTTCCAGAAATATCAGAAGAAAAGAAAAGAAAACACTGTAAGGAGTTAAATATTATGAGTAATGACAATATACTTCTATTTTATTTTCTAAATTAGGCTTGACAGTCAATACAAAAATTCTAACAATGATGTAGTTATTGATTTAAAAATTTTTAGGTTTAAAATTTACTTTATTTAAATTCTAGTATAGTTAACATACAGTGTTATCTTAGGTACAGGTGTACAATATAGTGATTCAACAATTCCATATATCACCTAGTGCTCATCACAACAAGGGTTATTGGTTTTTGCAGAGGAAAATTTAAAACATTTAAATTATAAATGGGGAGGGTGAGAGGACATAAAGGGAGAAGAGGTTTCTATCCTTCAATGAGCTGATGAAATGTCAACACCAGCAGACTCTGGTAAGTTATGTATGTATAATACCTAAGAGAAGGCACTAAAAAAGCTATGTGATGAAATATAGTCTGAAACATAATAGATAAACCAAACTGGAATTCTAGAAGTCATTCAAATAACCCAAAGGAAGACAGAAAAAGAAAACAGAAATGAACAAACAAAAAACAAATAAAATGGATTCCACTTATATAATATTCTTAAAATGACGACATTTTACAGCTGGAGAACAAATTATGGTTGTCAAAGGTTATGGGAGGTAAGAGGGAGTGACTATAAAGGAGAAGCAAGAGGGAAGTCTTATTGGTGATGGAATAGTCCTGCATCTTGTTTGAAGCAGCAGCTACATAGTCTACACATGAAAATATAGCCCAGAGCTAAACACCCTTGGGGTAATCTGGTTGAAGGGTGCCTGAGACCTCTTGGAACAATCTTGTTATTTCCTGTGAATGTGTATTTCCAAATAACGTTTTAAAAAATAATGGAGTAAATATTACAACCAAAACAAGACTTTATGTCTCTTGTGTCCCAGACCAATTTTCCTTTCCTACATTACATGGCTATTCAAATAGCCAATGGTAAAATATTAGAGATATGAAACATACTACATATCTTAAATGTTAGTTCTTTTTTCAATTTTCTTTATTTTTTATTAAAATATTTTTCTTTTCAGATACAGAGTGCATGTGTACTCACGCACAAGCAGGGGTGGGCAGAGGGATGGGGAGGGAGAGAATCTTAAGCAGTCTCCTTGCTCAGTGTGGAGCCTGGTGTGGGGCTCAATCTCACAACTGTGAGATCATGACCTGAGCTAAATCAAGAATTGGGCACTTAATTGACTAAGCCATTGAGGCATCCTAAGTTCTCATTTTCAAAATTACTTGATAGCTCTGTCAAAACTTCATTCCTTATTACACTATAGTTGCAATGTCAGAGTCACCTTGTCTCAACTATTCCATGAGAACATTCCTAACTTGGCTAGCCCCACACTGACACTCAGAATTTCTACAGACTCAGATTTCTCCCACACCGTGTAACATGGTCATATGTAGCCTAGTGATTTTCACTGGGTCATGTTTGCTAGCCCTATTTGCCTAACTAGTTTATAAGTGCCTTAAGATCAGTCACAAGGGTTATATTTTTTCCTGTCTGTACACCTGGCTCAGAGATGCTTGCTAAATACTGTATAGGCTGATGGAATGACAGTCAGGTGCATTCACTAGAAAGTTGTTTGTAAAATTTTCAAAAGTAAACTCTTCTCAAGATTAACTTAAATGGCATTCCAGAGATAAAATTTCCAAGGAATTCAAATATTTACCCCAAATAGTATCTATTTTTTTTATTGCCAAAATTTTAGCCACAGCATTTCACATAGGACTTTATACTGCAAGGAAAGAAAGTACAATTTAAATTGGCTTGACCAAAAAAGGGAATTCACTGGCTAATGTAACTGAAAGTTTAGTAGTAATTCAGACATAGCCTAATCTGGGAGCCAAGGGCTGCCAACTAGGATTTGACTTTCTGATCTCTGCAAGGTTGTCTTCTGTCACAGATTTTACAGTGCCCTGGTCACTCTAATGTTCCCCTGATTATATAAAGTGCCTGCTGGTCTCATTCCTGACACTTGTACATCACAATCCCCAGAGAAATAGTTTCAAAGAAGAGAGAGAAACCTGTTCTTCCCAGATTACACGGCAAAAGTCACTTTGCACTTCTTTGGCCCTGACCAAGTACCGTGCCTCTTTCCAAATTCTATCACTGCAGCCAGGATTAAATACACAAATTAGTTTTAAAGCAAATCATGAACCACTCCTGTATCTAAAGGTGAGAATCAGTAGAACTCAAATTAAGTAGATGAGACTGTATGGGTAACGATTCCTCCAATGCAAACTTTGGGTATATTGATGGTTGGAAGATGATCTGGATGCAGAGAACATAACCAACAATGTTCACTGCATCAATATTGGGGAAAACAGAGATTTTGACTGGAAAGGACTTCAGAATCCCTTTGCTCTGGATCTGGGCCAAGAATCTGTACATATCAGTTTTAAGTCTGACTTTCCATTTTGTTGCATTGGGCAATTCAATTAACTTCTGAGTTCTAGCCTTAAAAAACTTATTTAGGTAGATATATTGCTGCTTTACTCAATGCTTGTGAGGACCAAACGAAATAATGATTGCAAAAGTGCTTTAAAGTCTGTAATTAGTACTAAATAAAGATAAGGTGACTGTGTATCTTCCACATGCATGCCTGCATGTTGGTATATTTATACATGTATTTATTCTTTTCTTATTTTATGTTTCTTAGAGTCCTTTATATTAAAATATCTTTAAAAATCCCATAAAATCCTGTTTGTGAAAAAAACATCTACTGCTTTTTCTTCATTTATAAATGCAGAACAATTTTATTGCTTGTCAGTAAAGGAAGATGTTTGTGAAGAACGAATATCTGTCAGATATTTTACATGTGCTATCTTAGTAAATTCTCCCCCGCCCGCCATTCCATGAGGCCAGTACTATTGACCCAGCCCTCACAGACGTGGAAACTGAGTTGAAGTATCTCATCACACACTAGCCAACAGCAAATCTAGATTCAAACCCAAGTCAACATGACTACGAGTCTCTACTCTTTCAATAACAGAATGTATCTGCTACAAGGAAATTTTAAGTTCCCTTAGAGCAAAAGAATATTTGAGTTTTAAACAAATATCTCCCTAAAATTCAGGCTGTCTAAAGAGGTATTTTCAGTGTCGTTAGCTCTTGTGTAGCTGCTCATATGTCTAGTATTTAAGATTTCAGAGTTTAGCCTAATCATCTCGCCATCTGCTCTGAAATGATGAGCCCATCTGTCAAGATATTCAAGACACTATCAAATTCCATTTATTCTATGATAAGACAATGACTCTTGGAATACCAAACTTGAATATGTCTGATTACAACATTGTGTTATGCCTAAAGAATTGGAAAGCCAAGTTCCATATAGTTGAATGATAGCTGAAGTCCCAGCATTGGTAAGGTGATGATGAGGCAACCAAATTAGAAAAATCTAGACTGTTAAACACTCATTTGGACATATTTCATTCTAGTATGATGACTACTATCTTAATTATTCCTTCATTATGTTGGAAAATATACATTCTCTAGAAGTTTTGGAAGTAATATTCTTATACTTATTTATATATCATTTTACAAAGTATTTTTAATCCAATTACTCATGTAATCTCCATTTAGTATAAATACATATTATTCTTACTTTCCATTTTACATATTTTTCTATTTATTTTAGAAATAACCAAGCCATGTTATAAGTGGAATTGCCAGTATGTGCTTCTAAAAGGGAAACACATGTGCCATGGGAGTTCCCTGTGGGGGACAAACATGAGATATTACAAAGGTATAAAAGGTAATGCAACAATGTCCTATATTATTACTATTATTAATTATTAGTCAAATGAGTTTGAACAAAGAAGCCCTTAAATTTTAACATGAGTTGACTTTTGAGTGTGTTTTTAGACTACATTGGTAGAGATTATCTCATCTTCACGCCAACCTTGCTTTATTGTGTTTAACTGTAGGGTCATCTGGTTTATAAATACAAATTAGAACCTCTCAAATACTTTCTCAATTTTAAGTCAAAAAATTCCCCAAATATGTATGAAGCATCTCCAATTCTGTTCCATTTTAGTCTTAGGTTACCTGCTGCATCACCTCTTTTTTCTGCAGCTGCTGAATGCATTTTTTACACTAGAACTGACCCCTCCAAAGTTCTGATGCTCCCATCCTGAAGCACTCCTATAAACTCCCAAACCGCTAGAGGGCTAATAAGACACTTAAATATGTCATAGGAGAAGACTACATACATCAACTTTAAGAAATTGCATCATTCCCAGAATCTTAGGTATGTTAAAATCTGGACACATATCACCATTATTAGTTTAGACCATTAAGATTTTGTGTTAGTGCAAGAAAACTTTAGACAGGGATTGAAGGAAAAAGAAAAAATGTCCCATGTTAGGTTTCCCAGTATGCCCGTCCATTTTTCTCTATTGACTTCATGATTCAGGTCCCTAAAATTGAGAGAAATAGTTGAGAGAAATATCTCAGAAGGGTTATCTACACTACCAAGTGCATCTCTCCAATGTTGCTGAAGGCCAAGGTGTAGTGAAAGCCCATGCTGTTGCTACTTTCATATCTGAGGTCTTTAGGGGCCTGCTCCCTCTTGTCTCTCTCTGGCCTATCTTTAGCAAAGAACAATCTAAAATAGAAATCTTATCAGGTAACTCCTTAAAAAAAAAAAAAAGTTTTGCTGGGTCCCCTTCGTTATCGTCACAAAAAGGGAGGATACTCAGCTGAGGTGTTCTGGCCTTTGTATCCCACTCTAACATAGCTTCGCATCTCTTTTTGCTCTTATGTTATGTTCCAGGAACACTTTAACCTATGGTTCCCTGGAACAAACCATGACTGAGTCAGATCAGGTCTAAAGTCTGCTTAAAACCATTTTAATAGCTGGTCATGGCACTTAAGGTAAAATCTAAACTTATTATGTTTGCCTGGCAGACACTGCATGATCTGGCTTCTGCTCTCCAACCTTATCTCCTACTGCTTTCTGCATGCTTTCTATTTTAATTACATTCCATAGGTATCTTTTTCTCAGAGTCCATCTATGGCCATTCTATTTAATGTAATAATCCTTTATAAAGGAATCAAATTATTTTACTCATTAAGGCCTACCAGAGTGTCAAATAGTTATTGAATAAATCAAGTTGAATTTCTTCCCAAGATTCGTTTAGCTTCCCTCTAAAATCTTTGCTAATCATCTAGATGGAATCCATTTTTCTGTTGCTTCCTGATGGCATATAATATATATTCAAGTATGCTGCATGTAGTTATTTATATCCCTATTATCTCTACCAGTCTTTGAGATTCCTGAAATCTATATCTTACACATTTTTGTATTTCCAGGACTTGAAAAACACCAATTTTTCAATAGTTCCAGCTGAATAAAAGGAATTAATGAATCCCATGAGCAAAGTTTGACTTCAGTTTGAGGAACTTAGGATTTCATGGCACCAAATATGTGTTAGTATACAGATTCAAGGTCAAAGTATAGATCCATAATAAAGGGTTTAGTCTAGCAAACAAATCTGTCTTATGTTTACCTTTCTTCTTTTTCTACCCCAACTTCTACAAAGGCATATTTGACCAGGAAACTTTTCTTAGTCTAGAAAAAGGTGCTAAGGAAAAATGTCTTTTCTGAACAATATCAAGCAGATTTGCTATGCCGTTCACACCCAGACAGACCCTGCTATCCTGTGCCAGAAGACTTATCTCCCATTTCTTTACGAGTAGTGCAAGTATTCGGGTTCTTTCAGACCTAGCCTCCCTCCTCTGGTATTGTCTCCTGGTGCTTGCTGAAGGAGGCCACCTAAATGGTTGTGTTTGTATCAGCTGACTCAGCTTTTGGCCTAAGATGGTTGAACTAATGTGGAGATCTACTCAAGTTCAGCCAAACAGATTTATTCATCTCAAGGCTGAAGATACTAGTGTGGACATGAGCAACACCACTTTTCAACTAGACAATAAGGCTTCATAACTCTGTTTCCCTTTCCCCACCCTCCTTCACTGCATGCATATCAGAAATTGAGAGTAGCTAAGTATAGAACACAAATTATGATCAGAATAACGTAACAATTTGGTAGCAATTGGAGTGGGGGAGCAGTTTATGGATTCTGCATACTTCCAGAAGTAAACTTCCTTCCTTCCGTCTGACCAGAGAAGCAATGGAAACAAGAAGATGCATGTGTGCATCAGTGAAACTGCTCTCTTTGTAAGATAGGCCTGGAGTTCAGAATCCACGCCACTCATGAATTGACACTCTTGCCCTGCCTACAGCCAGTCAGCATCTGCTAGCACCACTGACCAGACCAAGTCCAGAGCTTAGGGATAGTAGTTTGAGACATATATTGTATAATCTTGGGCAAAATCACTTAACTTCTTGAATTTTCAGTTCCATTTCCTTTTAAGTGCAAGACATCACACCAGTCTCCCTTTCCTCACCAATTGTTTTTGTGAATATCAATAAAAATAACATAAAGGAAGTTAAACTTCTTAATTGGTAGAATACTGTAAAGACTGGGTCATTATTCTTAAGAAACAAAACAACCAAACATATGACAAAGTAATAATATGTGAGGCTGAACACTTTGCCTAAAAACATAGGAAATCTGACAGGAAGATGAAAAGATTTTAAAGGCACCCCCATGCTTTGTAGAATGCGGCACTGCAGAGACCATTCACCCACCAGTAATGACTGTTAAATAACCAGAAGCCATTCTTCCTTCTTTCCTTCATAGAGCTATTTCCTCCTGTTATTCTTCAATCAGAAAGATAGACACGGCTAACAAAAGAATAATATGATTTTACCTGGAGTGAGTCTGCAGTAAATTAAAGCCTTTTTTATTTGACTCTTTTTGATAATTATTGCTCTGCAGAGAAAAGAGAATGGGAGGCAGGGAAGGAGAGGAGAGAGACAAGAGAGCACCAGCCTTATCCAAAAACTTAAATCCTCCTTATTCCTTCAACACTCCTTTCAACAGGTTCAAAGGAGGTATTATTCTTTTAAGTTTAAATGTCCTAAATTCTTTCCCCTTGAGCTCAAGTACTTCTTCACTGAGTCACTTTCTAAAGGAAATGAGTACTATTTTTCTGGATCAAGTTTTTTAAATTCTAGATTGTAGTTTGGATTTCCTCAAGTTTCACATTAAGGGTAAGAATCTTTGCCAACTGCACACAATTACATCCTTTTGTATTTCACAGTAAAAGAACAAAGTTGTTTTAAAAGTTCATATGACTCATTTTTAAAAATATATAATCTCTGAAGTTTGGAGGAACTTTTTCTTCTAATAAATTTCTGTGTTAACACATTCCCCTCTCCAGCATTCTTATAATTTTTTCTCTCCATGTCAGTCATACTTACATGTTCTCCTACTGTGGGCAAGATACTTAATAAATAGGACCCCATGTAGGCTCAAGAAAAAAATTTATGATGTAGTCATTTTCTCCCTTTTTTTAAAAATGAGGAAGATAAGAATTTAAGAATTTTACTGAAAATCTCAGGTAGTAAGTGAATGCATTCAGATTTGAACCCAAGTATTTCTTTCCTTCTAAGCTTTTAAAATGCAACATCCTGCCTGGGACATAAAAATAAGAGTTGTCTGTATTCTAATTGGTGACAGAGCTGGAGAGACAACACTGAGTACAAAGACAAACACAGTCTCTTCTCTCAAGGTGTTTACACTCTAGTAGTAGAGACAGATGCAAATATAAACCAACTTAGGCTCAAGTCATGATCTCACAGTTCATGGGTTCGAGTCCTGCTTTGGGCTCTGTGCTGACAGCCAGAGCCTGGAGCCTGCTTCAAATTCTGTCTCTCCCTCTCTCTGCTCCTCCCCCACTCAGGCTCTATCTCTCTCTCTCTTTCTCTCTCTCAAAAATAAACATTAAAAATGAAAAAATACTATCATCTAAAATTAACTAGTGTATTCCATTTGCAAAGTGCTGTTTTAACTGATTTCTTGTGTTGGCTCATATATACAATGATAGGGCACTGCATGATAGCACAGTGGCCAAAGAAAGGAGGAAGTATATCTTTTGAAGGGATTCATTTCATCATTGTAAGATAATGTGCCAGAGCAGGTGCCAAAGGATAGATAAGAATTTGTATAGATATGTTTGAGTAGGGATAGTAAATGCAAGGTGAATATATGTGCAAAGGCCAAGGGGCATAGAGAAGCTTGGCCTCAAAGTGGTGCCCAAGTAGAGTATGTGAGGGACTGGTGTGGCTCCATTTGAATAGGTGACTAGGCCTTAGATCCTGAAAGCCCACACATACCATGTTGTAGAGTCTGGATTTGATTCTACTGGCAGTGGAAGGCCATTGAAATGTTTTACATGGGTAAATGACATGGGACCTCAGCCCTTGAATCACACTGAAAACTGGTATTTTTTCCAACTATAAATGCTCAGGTCATGGAACAAGGCCTCTGCCAAAGTTCGTTCCATGTCATATAACCACATGACTAGCCACAAGGCTTGTGCTCTAGCCTTTGGTTTTGTCAGTGCATGGGCTGGTGCTTCCCCAATTGTGCAGCTGGAAAGTCCCAGTATCCAAGGACAATGGTCTATCTTCTAGTGTCCAATGACCTGCCAGCTAGACCCCTGTGTACTGCAATGGAAAGTGATAGACAACAGAGAATCCTCACATTTCCTACTTCTTCTGTCTTCAGAATTTGCCCCCAATAAATGGGGAAAAAAATGCTCCATCTAGGTACATACTCCTATAAATCACTCCTTAGAGGGCTTAGTGGAAGGAGTTCCTTTGCTCCAAGTTAAGCAGATCTTTACTTCTACCCATGTTGGCTCAGATGTTATTCCTCCTAAAGCCAGGGGAATAGAACAAAAGGTTTTTGACTGTCTCTCCTGTTTCTACAATAGGCCTTTCTCTATTCTGAGGTATACTCATCATTTAATTCAGAGAAAAGCAGTTTATCTGGCTCCTATTTACTACTACCATTTTTCCAGCTTCAATCAGTGATGTCTTCAGAGCTTGCAGTCTTAGGCAGATGTGAGATCCTGGTGTCATGCACAGAAGTAGCTTGATTACAATCACATTCCCTTAATGATCTCATTCTAACCAGGCAGCAGCTTGATGCCCCTAATTCCCTTCACAAATCTGCGTTGGGAGCTCTGTTCCAAATTCAGTTCTGGATGTATCTCTTTCTATTTTCTGCTTTCTTGCTATTCAGGAAAGCTATGCTTTTCTACTTATTAGGCACCTAGTGTTTATGAAACACCCAAACTTTCAAGGGAAAAAGTGTCTTTCTTTCTTTTCTTCTAGGGGCAACTGTTAGGTTTGTTCTTATTACCCTCTCCCCAGTCTGTTACCAGGCTCACAAAGACACACCATCTTCTATAAGGATTCTTTATACTAGCCATTTTCCTTTTCCTTATGCCAAAAACACGGAATATTTACCTCCTTCATTCCTCCTGAAGTCCATCTCATGTCCTGATTTTCCAGCCTCATTTTCTAAGCCAATTATGATCCTATTATATTTGCTAAATTGCTACATTATATACACATAGATTACTGAAGACGAAGAGATTATGATCTTAATATTTAATTGCTTTCCATAATGTGGCATTTGTTTGGAAATGAAACTCTGATGAGGTAGCATTTCTCTATTATATACCATTCAATGACAGTCAATTAACTGCAAAGGAAACAAAACAAAATCTTAGTTGTGATTTTTAGGGGGAAAAAAGGGTATTTCTGTTTAAGCCTAGGAAGCTGACATTTAGCTCTTTAAAATGAGAAGTGGAACATGAGGACCTTAAAGAGCAATATTATACCTCAGAGCTATAGAAAACATTCCTTCTACCATAAAAGCAAAACAAAACAGTGTGGATATGTTGGAGGAAAACTCATTTCCCATCAACACAGACATTCCAGATATGTAGCCCAGAGTCCTATATCCAGGCCATTTATTCATTGACATTCCTCCCATTCAAGCAAACTGATTTACTCATATAGTCATCCATTCAAACATTTGTTGAACGCCACTTGTTTGCTAAGCACTGGAAGTGGAGATTAAACAAGATATAAGCAGCTTTTGCCATCAAGATTCTCACCGTGTATTTAAGGTGGCAAAAACATGAATAAGGGCCACACATTAGGAGAGGATTTATGAATAATGAGGGTGCTTGTGATCAGATAAAAGATGAGATATTGAGTACTTAAGATTTAGTTGGACTGAATGAGACAAAATAAGAGGGGACAGACATTGCTGATACTTGAATGAACATGCATGGAAACATGAAGGGTTATAATCTGGTATCCTGCAGTTGGAATAGTGCTTCATAGCAGTTCTGTTTGATCTTAGCACAGGGCTGAAATTTGACTTACAATGCTTTTCTACACACATGCCACACTTTTCACTGCTCCCTATCACCTCACACCTAGGCTATTTTTAGTATATAGTGTGTATTTTTACACACTTATGTTACTCACTTGGTCTCCAAATATATTTGAGTTTGCAAATAAATGTCAGCAGAGAGATAGAAAATAGAAGAACACATCAGAGAAGCCTCAAGGCAGAACTAAGGGGGAGTGCAGAGAAAGGAAAGAAAGGAATCTATAGAAGTTCATGTGACTCTGAATATGAAGAGCCTTGTATACAATGATAAAGAACCTAAGTTTCATTCAGAAAACTAAAGGAAACAATTAAAGAAGCTCAAGAAGGAAGTGTCAGAGTCAGAACTGCCTTATAGAGACTCCACAAGAAGCCTACTAGAACTGATCATGAATTCATCAAAGTTGCAGGGTACAAAATCAACGTACAGAAATCGGTTGCATTTTTATACACCAATGATGAAGCAACAGAAAGAGAAATCAAGAAATGGATCCCATTCACAATTGCACAAAAACCATAAAATACCTATTAATAAACTTAACCAAAGATGTAAAAGATCTGCATGATGAAAACTATAGAAGACATATGAAGGAAATTGAAGAAGACACAAAGAAATGGAAAAGCATTCCATGCTCATAGGTCAGAAGAATAAATATTGTTAAAATGTCATTACTACCCAAAGCAATCTACACATTCAATGAAATCCCAATCAGAACTGCATCAGCATTCTTCTCAAAGCTAGAAAAAAATGATCCTAAAATTTGTGTGAAACCACAAAAGAGCCCGAATAGCCAAAGTAATATCGAAGAAGAAAACCAAAATGAGAGGAATCACAATCCCAAACTTTTGCCTCTACTGCAAAGCTGCAATCAAGACAGTATGATATTGGCACAAAATCAGACACATAGATGAATGGAATAGAATAGAGAACTCAGAATTGGACCCACAGATGTATGGCCAACTAATCTTTGACAAAGCGGGAAAGAGTTTCCAATGGAAAAAAGACAGCTTCTTTAACATATGGTGCTGGGAGAACTGTACAGCAACGTGCAGAAGAATGAAACTAGATCACTTTCTTACACTATACACAAAAATGGATGAAGAACCTGAATGTGAGACAGAAAACCATCAAAATCCTAGAGGAGAAAGCAGAAAACAACCTCCTTGACCTCAACTGCAGCAATTTCTTACTTGACACATCCTCAAAGGCAAAGGAATCAAGAGCAAAAATGAACTATTTGGACCTCATCAAGATTAAAAGCTTCTGCATGGCAAAGGAAACAATCAATAAAACTATTAGGCAACTGACAGAATTCGACAAGATAGTTGCAGATGACATATTGGACAAAGGGCTAGTATCCAAAACCCATAAGAAATTCACCAAACTCCACATCCGAAAAGAAAATCATCCAGTGAAGAAATGGGCAGAAGACATAAACAGACACTTCTCCCAAGAGGACATCCAGATGGCCAACAGACACATGAAATGATGCTCAGCGTCCCTCATCATCAGGGAAATACAAATCAAAACCACACTGAGATATCACCTCATGCCGGTCAGAGTGGCTAACATGAACAAATCAGGATTATAGATGCTGATGAGAATGTGGAGAAACGGGCACCCTCCTACACTGTTGGTGGGAATGTAAGCTGGTACAGCCCCTCTGGAAAACAGTGTGGAGGTTCCTTAAAACATTAACAATAGAACTCCCCTAGGACCCAGCAATAGCACTGCTAGGGATTTACCCAAGGGATACAGGAGTGCTGATGCACAGGGGCACATGTACCTCAATGTTCATAGCAGCACTCTCAACAATAGCCAAAGCATGGAAAGAGCCTAAGTGTCCATCAAATGATGAATGGATCAAGAAGATGTGGTTTATCTATACGATGGAATACTACATGGCAATGAGAAAGAATGAAATCTGGGTATTTATAGCAATGTGGATGGAACTTGAGGGTGTTATGCTGAGCGAAATAAGTCATGCGGAGAAGGATAGATACCGTATGTTTTAACTTATAAGTGGAACAGGAGAAACTTAACAGAGGATGATGGGGGAAGAGGATAAGGGGAAAAATATTTGGGGAATGGGAGGGAGGCAAACCATGAGAGACACTTGAATACTGAGAACAAACTGAGGGCTGATGGAGGTGGTGGAGAGGAGAAGGGGGGTGATCAGCATGGAGGAGGCATTCGTGGGGATGAGCACTGGGTGTTATATGGAAACCAACTTGACAATAAACTATAATAATTTTTTTAAATAAATGAATAAACCTAAAAAAGAACTGTCTTATAGAAAGATCATGAGGCAGCAATATGCAGGATAGATTGGAGGAGATAAAAAAGAGACACACATAAAAGTTCTAAGGTTATTGATTAAACCAGGCTGGATATCATATAGGCCTTACATGGTAACAATCAGAATAAAGGAGTGGGACATACCTTTTGAGATAATAAAGAGTTTGAAATAAGCAAACTTGGTAATGATTGTTGTAGGAAATGCTTAAAAGGGAAATGTTTTGGATAAAGTATATTTTTCTGTCTTAGACAGCTGGATTCATGGTGGTGCCATTTGTGAAAACAGGGAAAGAAGATGAAATTATAGGATTTAAAAACCCTTCTTTTTTAGTCCTTACTCATTAGGCATTCACCTATAGAGTGAGTGATCTCCCTATGTCTATAATCCTACCTTTCAAACAAGATATCAGGGAGAGAGATTATGACTTAATGAAGACAGTATTAGACTTGTAACCAGGACACTCAGTGTCATACCATGTCTTTATGTAATTTTGGATGTGTTTATTATCTTCACTGTGCCTCAAGTATCTCATCTGTCATATGAAGATACTAAAATTTTCTGCCTGAATCAAGGCTTGTTTGAAGATAAAATGTGCTGAGAAAAAAAAAAAAAGATTTTCTTTGGAAGTTGCCAAGTGAAAGGAAATATCTAAGAGGTTAATTAAGTCTCTTAGGCTCATTCATATCAGGAAAGTAAGCATTGACCCAGAGGTTATTGTTTAGACAGATTAAAAAGCAGTGAGATATAACAAGTTTGCTGTGTCAAAACCAGGAGCAAATGAAACTAAAATAAACAAACTATAAACTGCTGAGATGGAATGAAACCTTGAAAGTCAGATTCAACTGACAGGAAATAATCTCTCTGGGCAGCCAGAGGGGAAAAAAAATTGTGAGGAAGAATGCTGTATTTGCTCCACAGTTTTCCTCCGGAGAAACACAGCCTGAGAGGTTCATTATGAAGATCCATCTGCTGGTTGTTTAAGTCCTCTGCACCTGGGATGTAATGTTTATGAGGTGGCTTGTGAGCCATGGAGTAGCTGGAGATATAGTCTAGCCTGTATTTCTCTCAAAAATGTTGTTGCATTTGGAGCTGGACATTCACTTGTTAGTGCCAAGGATCCAGTGTAAGAAACAGTGTTCCCTCAGACCCATCAGACCTATCTGCAATCCTCTTCTCAAGCAGATGTTAATGCATCCCTGAAGCAGGTCCTAAGGTGGGTGCCCAGACATAGGATGGTTATATTGATTTGATTATGGATTAGGTGGCTATAACAGTCTTCCCAAATACAGTAGCATAAACAAGAGCGAAGTGTTTTTTTTTTTTCTGCTTTAAAAGTCTCAGTAGGTGTTCCAGGACTGTGAGGTGGTTTACCAGGAGAGAATCCAAGTACCTTTTAGATTAATGTTCCATCATTGTCTTATCCACATTTTTGAGATTGGCTCAACATCACATCTGCTGGGAGTACATTTTGCATAGCAGAAAAGGGTAATGGCGAGGAGAAAGTATGCTCCCTCCCTTGTAAAATCACAACACAGAAGTTACATACGTTGCTTATGTTCACTTAAGTCAAACCTAATTATATGTTCACACTTACCTTCAAGAAAGTCTAGGGGGTGTGGTCTTTAGCTGGTGATCCATGTGCTTAGCTAACCTTGGGAATTACACAAGCAAAAGTGGTGATAAGATACTAGGGAGTAATTACCAATCTCTGCCATAGTGGTAAAAGCACTTGAGATTGGAATTTAAGCAATAAAAACTGTCTCAGAATCTGTCCTTATGGATATCCTTAAAAATAATCTTCAATCTGAAGAGATACAGTGAAATACTAGTTTGATGAAAATCTAACTGTAGCATCTGCTGTATTTTATTTTTATTGTGGCAAATAATTTATATTTGGTCCAAGGTACAGATATAAGCTATTGCGGTTCAATGAGTTTTGATACGGTTATATACCGACCTAACCCACACCCTCTTAAAATAGTGAGAATTTCCATCACCCAGAAACATTTCTTTATGTCCCTTCTGAGTCAATCTCCAACACTCAGGCAACCATGTTTCTGAATATCATCATCATAGGAATGAGTTTTAAGAAAAAAATGAGTTTTAAGTTTCATTTGTGTTGTAATTAGCATTCCATTATTTGAGTTACCACATTTTGTTTGCCCGTTCTGCTATGATTAACATTTGGGCCATTTACAAATTTGGACTGGTATGGGGGCACCTGGGTGGCTCAGTCAGTTAAGCGTCCAACTTCGGCTCAGGTCATGATCCCACGGTTCATGGGTTTGAGCCCCATGTCGGGCTCTGTGCTGACAGCTAGCTCAGAGCCTGGAGCCTGTCTTTGGATTTTGTGACTCCCTCTCTCTCTGACCCTCCCCTGCTCACACTGTCTCTCTCTCTCTCTCAAAAATAAATAAAACATTAAAAAATTAAAAAACTAAATTTGGACTGCTATGAATAGAGTGACTGAATATTCATGCATAAATATTTTCTGGACTTTTATTTCATTTCTCTTGGATAAACACCTAGGAGTGGAATTAATGGGTCAGAGGGTTGCTGCATGTTATGTTCATAAGAAATTGCTGGTTGGAAAACCAGCAATTTATAAGAGTTCCAGTTCCTCTAAATCCTCAAGAATACAGGCCACTGGCAGAAATTTCAATAGAAGCTCTTCAAATGGGCCTCTAGGGTTTTGAAAGGGGAAACATAAAATCTGGTTTCTGATTCATGTATTATTGTATTTACAACAACTCCTTTCCATAGGGTAGCAAATAAATACTGACAAAATGTGCATAAAATACTCTGAAATACACAAAATATTATATAGAAAAATGATCCTATGACAAACATTTTTATAAAAAGGACTTTAATTTTATTTATTTTTAATTTTTTTAGTGTTTGTTTTTTTGGGGTGGAGGGGCAGAGAGAGGGAGACACAGAATCTGAAGTATGTTCTAAGCAGTCAGCAGAGAGTTCAACGTGGGGCTCGAACCCACAAACCATGAGATCATGACCTGAATTGAAGTCAGATGCTTAACCTACTGATTCACCCTTTAAAAAGGACTCTTTTTAAAAAGACTTTATAGTGTCATGGCATGCTTGGAGTCAGATAGGCTGGGTCTTCTCTCTGAGCTCTAATTTTTTCACCTACAAAATGGAAATACAAATAGCCTTTTCAAGGATTTTATGAAGTCTAAATAAGATAATTTGCCAGCACTAACATAGTGCCTAATATAGATCAAAGTATCAGTATGTTTTAATGAAATCTAAGATAAAGTAGTTTTGTTTAAATGCTCATGATCATAATTATCACCATCTTTGCTATCATTATGTTCTGAAATCTTACCATATCCGAAGTACTGCTAAGCACTTGTATATTCTCATTAAATTCCCAAAACAATCCTTAACTTCAGAACTGATATTTTATTTTGTCATGAAACTGCTGACCCCTTCATCTTGGTTTTCCATCTTGTACCCAGGAATGCTTGCGGCTCTGTGCCCTTTGTTTAATAGAGGAGATATTATTTTATGCCAGCAGCTGTGCAAACACAAATCACTTAATACAGACTAGAACTCAAGGCTGAAGGGTCAGCAGTGGCACAGATACTCCATTTCCTTGTCACTTTGTGACAAAGGATTGTTTCCTGGACCATAGATCCATGGTGTATCCTGCTATGGCTCCTTCAAAGCATGCTCTTTGCAGTGTGCTAAGGGAACTGGAGACTTATCCCGCTGTTCATTCTCCTGACTATAGGCTGCAACCTGTACCAGGTGACACCATAAGGGTTTGGATGCACCATATAATCGATGATGAGACTGGATTTTTTTAAAAAGGTACGTTATTTGCTCAAGCTTGCAATGTTAGCATGCTGAAGAACAAAATTCAGACCCAAGCTGTGTAAATCAAGGCCTCTTTTCTAAGTTGCTGAAATATAGACTCCTTTATTGGAGATTTATCTATTCATTTGTTTTTAAACCCAACTGGAACATTAAGTTTCTTTTTAGGATATGATACAAGATTTTCTCATGCTATGTGCCTAAGAGGCCAAATCTGAAATTAATCACATGTAATAAATTTGTACCTGAAGTAACACAAGAGGAAAGAACATTGATCCAATGATGGGTAACTAGGTCATTTAAAAGCAAACCTCTAGGACACAATTGTATTTCAAAGATTAAAGAAAACGCAAACTTCAGTCAAACAGATCTGGGTCAGAATTACAGTTTTCCCATTTACTGGCTATGTAATCTGAGACACGTTACCTGAACTGTTTAGGACTCATTTTATTCGTAAAATAAGTATATTGGGACTTCTTCTTAGGATGGTGTGAGGATTAAATATAAATATGTTGTCATATATTGTTGATTTGAAGAAATCACTGATGACAAGAAGCATGCATTATTTCATTTACAACCAAGAAAAATGTCAATTAATTTTAAGTTGTCACTGATTACAAAAACCCCTGAAATGTCTATCTTAAATGTCAATGAAATGCTAAGTGGTTGGTACATAGACTCCCACTATATGATAACTACTTTTGGGGTTCATGTTATTACCACTATTATTATCTATTTGTAAGTCAAACAATGGCACAGAGAAGAGATCTAGTAATAAAATGCCTTAAAAATATGGAAGGCAAATGATTTCCTTCCTCTAAGTGCTCACAATTTTATTCAATGATATCTCAATCTTCATGATATCAGGACCTCACACAACTACCAATTAGGATATCTGTTTATTTTATTTTTAATATATCAGAATTAAGTCATTCTTGGTGAGAGAATTCTGAAAAGGACAGAAGAGGATTTTTTTTTACTACTAATAGAAAAGAAACCAATTATTACTAGTCCCTTTCAGTTATATATCTTGAATACTAGTGTCATTTTTAAAGTTAAAAGTTACAGTCATCTATTATCCATACATATGGAAGAGAAAAAAAACCCTGACAATAGAAAAAATATCTCTTTTTAAAGGTAAAGTATTAACGATGGATAGAAAGATATTCTGTTAAACCGTTTCTAAGGAAAAGAACTTATTAGGGAAAATATTTATTTGGTTTCAAATCTGGAGATTTAGTATTTACTAGTATATGATCTTAAACAAGTTAAAATTCACCCTGTGATTCAGTGTCTTTAGTGCTACAATAACAGAACACGTGCCTTTTAAAAGTGTCTAAATGACTTCTCCCATGAAATTCCTTCCTATCCTCTCCTTCTTGCTTTTCCTCCTGACCTCTACCTATACTTAACCTCTTTTTTTTCTTTTATTATTTTTTTCTTAAATAGTTTATTGTCAANAGCCCTCAGTTTGTTCTCAGCATTCAAGTGTCTCCCGTGGTTTGCCTCCCTCCCTCTCCCCAACTATTTTTCCCCTTCTCCTCCCCCATGGTCCTCTGTTAAGTTTCTCCTGTTCCACTTATAAGTTAAAACATATAGTATCTGTTCTTCTCTGTATGACTTATTTCGCTCATCATAACACCCTCAAGTTCCATCCACATTGCTATAAATAGCTAGATATCTTTCTTTCTCATTGCCATGTAGATTATGAACCCTGTGATGTTAGGCACCATGTATATTATTGTTTTATTCCAACCCCTTACTATAGCATCTGGCACACAGTAGGTGTTTTATCATTGTCTAGAAAGAATGAATCAATGAATGGAAGAACAAATGAAATAAGGTGCCTGGCTTAACTCCTGGCACTTTACAACCCTCCAAACGGTAGTTATTATAGTGTCTCCAATAGCTCAACTTTCATGAAAAACTTTGGAAATTCCATTTTATCTTTTATTCTGTCTTGCTAAATTGCAATCATTTTAGGTATACTAAGCCTGCCTATCTGGATCCTCACTCTGTTTTCAGTGATCTTTTGGATCCATACAGCTGAAGGAAGGTTTCATAAGTATGCTTGTCATTTTGTGGTGGCCTGTCACAATCATATCCATTTGATTGTACTGTAGTGAAGATTTGTTTCATTAGAAATTAAGGCATTTTTCCTTGTTGTGAGTGAGCATGAGTCAACAGCTGCTGTGGAAATGCCAACACTCATGGATACCTTCCAATTATCAGTGAAGCCTGGTGACAGGAAAGAGCAACAGTCTTTACTTGAGGAGTTGCCTGGGGAAAAATCACAGCCACTTCCAAGTGCATGGAACAAGTGGATTTGACAGAAGAAATGAAAGGATCTGAATAGAACCACAGTCAGGCAGAGTGGCTTTCATCATGATAATCTCTGCCAAGTTCAGTCCATTATTCTCAGGGTGCAAAGAGGCCTAATTTTGCATGGCAAAGGATGTACAGAATGAGCAGGAAACAGTCTCAGGATTTCTGAAAAACTAATGCAGCTTATTTTGATGTATATGAATTGAGCCTGCAGAGACCATTGACCAAAACTATGGCACCACCCTCTTTGGATCTAATAATAGAGCTTTTCCTACTTAGCTTAGATCCTGACATCAGACCATGTGTCACTGACACATGACTTATTAGATGTGTTCTCTTAAGAAGATTCCTTAATCCCTCAGTACCACAATTTCTTTGTTTTAATGGGGAAAATTATAGTACTTCTTTCAAAGAGTTGTGAGAAATCAGTTGTTATATTTAATGTGGTGACTTACTATCATTATTAACAGTTATTCACCCCAATATGGTTATTCACACTGTAGTCAATAACCATATAAACTGTATATGGTACCCTTATAATTGTGGTCATGGTCATCATCACCATCACATATAGGTATGGTGCTTTATAGTTTTTAAAAAGCAAGACTATTCTGTAATTTAGTTAATCTTTCTAACAGTCCTCTAAGACAAAGAAATATAACTCATCTAGTAAAACATGTAACTTAACAAACGTTGGTCTGGATTCATTAGGCCCTGGATTAATAGGTCAAGAACAAATTAAAAACAGTTCAAAGGAGCTTTCAGACTACTAAGAATATAGAGATTTAGAAACTAACACCTTTGAGTAACTACAATTTGACAGACCTTTAGTTGGGTGCATTTACCAGTGTTATTCCAGTAATCACCATGTAATCCAAATTCTCTTCAAAAGAGGTTTCACAGATAGTATTGGTCAGAATGGAGTTTTATCTCAGTTATATCTGACTGGAAAGCCCATGTTCTTTCCACTATGCAATACTCATTCAGATAATAATATCAACTGAAGTGTGTTTAAGTGCCACCCATCACAAGAAACCTGGCATGAAGTGTTTGTGACAGAGTTTCACTGTTATAATTCAGTGTTTGGATTCTGAGGATGAATGGCTAGGAGCTTCAGGGACTGAGATCAGAGACCAGGCCCTAATCAGTCACCTTGATTTCCTCACTGCCTATGACAGGACATGGTTTATGATGGGGAATGAGTGTATGCGGGTGTAAGGATGGGGATGGAAAAGAAAATGAGAAGTCAGGAAGAGGAGCAGTTTGGATGGGAAAATGGCCCATTGGTCTTCTATATCCCTAGATTTTTCTGGACATATTTTCCAAGTCACTAAGTATTTTACTTGTCTCCCTCTTGTTTACACCTGGTTTTGTCAATATTCCAGGTGTGAACACCCTTTCCAGGTGCCACATGCTGATTGACACAATTGATATCACATATACAAAGATTATTGTTTCTATTAGGCCATTAAATGTTTCTCAGTGCAACATCGGACTAAGATTTTTATAAACTGCATCTCATTTACTCAGGTTTATTCGAAGCTTATGGTTAACTGAAATCTAAGAACTTTTTAACCGACCCCCCACATTCTGCACACATATGATTGTTTTGAGTGGAGACTCAGGATCTGACAATTAGTTCTGTTGTGCTATTCATGGAGAGATGGTTTTTTGGTTTCTGTTTTTTTAAAGAGGGAGAATTTTAGGAATAGTGATAAGAGGGGGTAGGTTGGATTTAAATGTAGGTAGAAAAGGCCATTAGGCTGAGTCTATGTCTAGGAATGGTTGAAGAGATTGATAAGTAGCTTTTTAGTCCAGGGAACTGACCTGATAGAGGAAGGAGTCCTGCTTGAGAGGACACCCTGCAGGAGAGGATAAGGGGCTTAGAGAATACATGGACTACAATAAAGAACAGCTATAAAGCCTGGTAAAGGCTGTGGGGACTTGAGCTCTGATAGAACTTGGAGTCTCTCATTTTCCTTATCTCCTCAAGCTGCCATCTGGGAAGATTTTTTGTACTGTACCCAGAAGTACCAAACAGAGGTTTTCTCTATCTAGTAAATTGGAATGTCCACCTTTATGAGTTAAAGTTAGAATAAAAATACCTTAAACGAGGCAAGCTTGATTCAAGAGCAGCATTTCTTTTCTCAGTCCCGTATATCGAGGAAGATTCATAATTACAGTGGACGCTAGAAATAGGAAAGCCATTGTGGTACTACAGACTGCTTGCACATTCAATTATTGCCTTTTGCATACTCTGCCTAATGAGTCACAGCAGTTAATAGCTAATATAAGAAGCATAAAGCCATTTGTCACAGTTTTAAAATATTCCATTTCTTCCTGGCTGCTTTTGTGGCTTTCTATTCTGAAAGTCAAAATTCACCCTCAACACCCTTTCATTCTTTCTTATCTACTCTAAAGAACTAATTTTCTTAGTGCCCTGACATCATTTCCAGCTCTTTTTAAAAATGTTTTGGAGGGAGTTTTACAAAGTATTTGTTACATAGCCTGAAGATTTTGGTAGAGACACTATGATACGTGGATTAAAAGCAGGATCCCAAATTAAAACATATGTAAAAGAATTATTATTGAGTTCATTTGGCTTCATCTATCAAAAGCAGAAACTATTATTGCTTTCAGATGCTTAGAATATTATCACCAAAAAATTATAGCAAAATGGAAAATTTAGTGATTTCACAAAGATTAAAGGAAATGGTATTCCTATCATGCTGCCATTAACAGCTCCTCTGAGAACAAAGTCTTTATGAAAGCTATCCTAGACAACACAAAAGATGAAGGCACTTGGATCTCCTAAGTCATTGGTCCCCAAAGTAACATGTTAGAACACTGGTATACTCATACAGACCCTTTCAGGAAATGAACAGGGCTTGGCACTGGCTGACTGAGGGGTTGCCCTTGGAAGTTATATAATTACCCAATCTGTTCCAAGGAGCTTAAGAGCCTCGTCTCAAATATAATCAAAGTAGCCAGGAATAACATCTTGGAAACCAGTTTCCAAAGACATCAATTTGTATATGATTTGCTCCTCTTTCCCTGGCTCCTCTTTCTTAGGACCCCTGTCCAACCATAGCAACCCATCCCAGGTTGTCTATCATTCAGAATGGAATTTCAGTTTTGCTGTCCCATAAATAGATCTCCGGGACCCTGTGGAATTAAGATACTAGGAAGTTGAAAATTGGCCAGTCAAATCCACTGGGCAGGTCTGTATCTGTAATGGAGAAAGCAGGTCCCTATCTTATTATCACTTCATCCAGGAGAATGAGGCAGAATCCTGGGATGTGTGTAATATTCTAGATCGAATCCTACAGCCAGGACTAAGCAAAGGCTGGAAGGAGTTTAGGATTCAGGAAGAAGAAATGCCTTGAGTTGTTATAGGCACTTAGTAGTTGGAGAGGGCTTATTTTGTGATCCAACACAGGAAGCCACCATAGAGGGCCATCATAAGAATGTTGACAGGGTCTGGAGAGAGGCAGACAATGTTTTACTTACACAGGAGCCTAATTGCTAGTTCTGTCTCTAGAAAAATATTTTCAACAATAGGTATACATGAGAGCATATACTTTTCATTAGTAGAGCCAGAGATATAGAAAGAAAAGCTAGAGAATAAACTTCCTAAGTCTCAAATCAAGACAGATTATTACATAAAAAGAGGGGAAAGCCATCTCCCAGGATATCTGGAAATAGGGCAGGAAGGAATAAACGTATATCTCTACAAATAACTTTAGGTTAGACTTGAGAAAACAAGAGTATTTTCTGAAATTATTACATGATAATAGAAAGTTTAAGAAGTTGTACAATCTTTAGTAAAATGTCCAGTCATCTCCATTTATGCTTCTGATTTTTTTACCTTAAATTTCTTTGGAGGCTGGTAGAACTAGTCAAGTAATGTGTTTTATTTTGTGTTTGAGACTAAAAGATTGAAGAAGAGCCTGGTTATTTTTATATTTTACATAGGATTAGATAGAAAGTAATTTTTATTTCTATTCTTGTTAAAATCTTTTCATGGTCTCTATGAACCTACTGCCTCTGCCTTAACAAGTATAGTGAATATTAGTGAAACTTCATTGGTGATTGAAGATACTATAGTGATTCACTGACCATTGTTTCCAGTCTAATCAATTAAGGATTCACAAGAAGGCATGTTAATGGCTGGTCATAGTGAGGTCTGTGTCAAGAATTTATAAAGATTCACTCCCTATTCTCCGAGTGTTTTTTAATTTAAAGCAAATGTAAAAATAGACAATGCTCAAATGAAGGAAGAGTAGAAGATGGCGGAGAAGTAGGGAGCTCTGTACATTTCGCTGGCCTGCATCTCTCAAATAGAGAAGGCCTAAAGCCATAGGACACTGATCTGCAGAAATTTGGGAGGAAAAGAGACAGAGTCCACTAAGAAGACAGCCTCATAGGTGCGTGATTGCAAACCAGGGAAGATGAAAAAGGGCCAGGATCCAGAGACATGGAGGGGAGGGAACCCCCGTTCTCTGCGGGGAAGAGAAATAGTGGCTGCAACTGCTCATAGAACTGTCCCTGGAGAAGAGAAAAACCTCAGCCTGGGACAGAGAGGGTCCTAGCATCCCATCCCTAACCACAGATCATTCAGAGAGTGATCTTATTTCTAGCTATGGTGCTGACTTTGGGCTGGTGCTCTGGTCCCAGGCAGTGTGAAAGAAACTGCCCCGCTGCCCTCCTGGCTGGATCCCCAGCTGGGAAGTGGCCCGGCCTGTGGGATTCTATTTGGGTAGTATTGATAAAGCACACAGACTAAGACCTGGAAATTAGGCAGGGCTTGGGACATAGAACACACCCCACATTGGCTACGCCCATAGCAAAGGGAGATTGGACCCAAAAGAGTGATTTGCGATGCTTGATTCAAAAAGGGACTGGGGTGCCGCCATTCTTCTCCCCACTACCACCAAGGCAGGACCTCAGGGAGCAGCCCACAGGACCACGATGGAGGCTAAGACCTGCCTACACCAAACAACGACCATCCCCGCTAGAGAGGTTTTTTTTTTTTAAACTGAGCCTGGGACAAGACCAACATAGATGCACTGCAGTGAGTGATTAATTCTGGATCAATGTTTTCTAATCAGATATATTTTCACTTGTCTCATTCCTATTGCTCCCTCTCCTAGACTGAGCACTCTGGTCATTGGTTTGCTTAAACAGTCACATTTAATCCATTCTCTAGATGTATTTTCTACACCTGCATTATTACCTTCCTATCTCTTTCTCCCTGGAGTAATCAGACTATATCGTTTCTTTGGGTAACATTATTTTCATTTCTTTCTCCTTGCCTCACACCATATTCTCCTCTTTCTCTCTCTGAATTAAGCCTCTTAGTCTCTCTGCCTGGTTACTGTCCAATTTCGCTTTCTCCCTGCCCCTGTCATTTGTCTCTTTGTATATGCTATTCCATCACCACTGCATTCACCCTGCTCTTTATTTGTAGCTGGGAATTCTTGTTTTATGCTTTTAGACTGTGATGTGTCTTTTGTTTTTTATTTTGTTTTTGTTTTTCCCTTTCAGTTTGCATGTTTGTTGGATTTGTCTGTGCATTTGTGTGCCTTTGTTCCCTGTGTGTTTGTCTGTCTGTCTTCCTTTTCAGGGCTACCTCAAGAAACGAGCCAAAGTATACATGGTGGAGAGTCCCAAATGCCACTATGAGTGGCATAAAATAACCAAAGTCTCAACAAGAGAGACCAAGAGACACCGTTAAAAGAACACTTTGTAAACGGACAGGCCCTGGAGAGTCAATGAGCCTTCTTTAATATAGTGGTACTCGCAGGTGCAGAACACATAACAAGCTTTTAAAATTGACAAGAGACAGAAAGCTCGCCAAAATGATGAAACGGAAGAACTCTCCTCTAAAGAAATTCCAGGAAGAAGTGACAGCTAAAGAACTGCACAAAACTGAGATAAGCAACATAACTGAACAAGAATTTAGAACAATATTCATAAAATTAATCGCTAGGCTTGAAAAAGGCATGGAAGACATCAGAGAAGCTGTTGCTATAAAGACCATGGAGCTTAAAAAATAGTTGTGATGCATTAAAAGATGCTATAAATGAGGTGCATAAATAATGGAGGCATCCAATGCACAGATTAAAGAGGCAGAGAGTAGAATAGGTGAATAAGAAGACACAATTATAGAAAAAGAGGAAGCTGTGAAAAAGAGAGAGAAACTGATCCAGGAATACAAAAGGAGAGTTCGAGAGCTGAATGATATAATCAAATGGAACAATATCAATATCATAGGAATTCCAGAAAAGGAAGAGAGGGGAAGGCGCTGAAGGAGTCCTTGAACAAATTATAGCTGAGAACTTCCCCAATCTGGGGAAGGAAACAGACATTGAAATCCAAGAGGCACAGAGAACATCCCTCAGACATAACTTGAATTGATCTTCTGCATGACATTATCATATTGAAACTGGCAAAATAGAAGGAAAAACAGAGAATTCTGAAAGCAGCTAGGGTTCAAAGGGCCCTAACATACAAAGGGAAACCTATCAGAGTGATGACAGACCTATCGACTGAAACTTAGCAGGCCAGAAGGGAATAGCAAGAAATCTTCAATGTGATGAACAGAAAAATATGCATCCAAGAATCCTCTATCCAGCAAGCCTGTCATTCAGAATAGAAGGAGACATAAAAGTCTTTCCAAATAAACAAAAATTGAAAGAATTCATCACCACTAAGCCAGCCCTACAAGAAATCCTGAGGGAGACTTTATGATGGAAATGTGTTGCAAGGAACACAATGCAGCAGAGACACCACTACAATCACGAATCCTACAAAGAACACAATGAATCTAAACCCGTATTTTTCAATAATAACACTGAATGTAGATGGACTAAATGCTCCAATCAAAAGACATAGGGTAGCAGAGTGGATACAAAAAAAAAAAAATCCATCTATTTCCTGTCTACAAGAGGCTCATTTTAGGCCTGACGACACCTTCAGATTGAAAGTAAGGGGATGGAGGGGCGCCTGGGTGGCTTAGTCGGTTAAGCGTCCGACTTTCGCTCAGGTCATGATCTCGCAGTTCGTGGGTTCGAGCCCCGTGTCGGGCTCTGTGCTGACTGCCAACTCAGAGCCTGGAGCCTGTTTCAGTCTGTGACTCCCTCTCTCTCTGACCCTCCCCTGCTCACGCTGTCTCTCTCTCTCTCTCTCCTAGAAATAAATAAAACATTAAAAAAAAAAGAAAGTAAGGGGATGGAAAAACATCTATCATGCTACTGGAAGTCAAAAGAAAGCTGGAGTAGCCATACCTATATCAGACAAACTGGAGTTTAAAGTAAAGGCAGTAACATGGGATGAAGAAGGGCATCATATAATAATTACAGGGTCTATCCATCAGGAAGAGCTAACGATCATAAAATGTATGCACCGAATACGGGAACACCCAAATACATAAACAATCACAAACAGAAACAATCTTATGGATAAGAATGTGCTAATAGCAGGGGCCTTTAATACTCCACTTACAGCAATGGATAGATCAACTAGATAGAAAATCACTAAAGAAACAATGGACTTGAATGACACATTGGACCAGATGGATTTGACAGATATATTTAGAACTCTACATGCTGAGGCCATGGAATCCACTTTCTTCTCAAGTGCACGTGGCATATTCTCCAAGGTAGACCACACACTGGGACATAAAGCAGCCCTCGATAAATAGAAAAGAATCGAGATCATACCATGCACACTTTCAGATCACAATGCTATGAAACTTGAAATCAATCACAGGAAGAAGTCTGGAAAACCTCCAAAAACAGGGAGGTTAAAGAACACCCTACTAAAGGACGAATGGGCCAATCAGGCAATTAGAGAAGAAATTTAAAAATATATGGAAACAAATGAAAAATGAAAATGCAACAATCCACACACTATGGGATGTAGCAAGACAGTCCTAAGAGGAAAATACATTGCACTCCAGACCTATTTTAAAAAATTAGACAAAGTGCAAGTACAAAACCTAACAGCGCACCTAAAGGAACTAGAGGGACAGCAACAAGAGCACCCAATACTAAGTAGGAGAAGAGAAATAATAAAAATCAGGGCAGAAATAAACAATACAGAAACAAACAAAAAAAAATAATAAAAATAAAAAAACAATTGAACAGATCCATAAAACCAAGAGTTGGTTTTTTGAAAAAATAAACAAAATTGACAAACATCTATCTAGGCTTCTCAAAAAGAAAAGACAGAGCATTCACATAGACTAAATCATGAATGAAAAAGGACATATTACAACCAACCCCTCAGAAATACAAGCAATTATAAGGGAATACTATGAAAAATTATATGCCAACAAACTAGACAACGTAGAAGAAATGGACAAATTCCTAAACATACAGTCATTACCAAAATTCAACGGGAAAAGATAGAAAATCTGAAGTGACCCATAACTAGTGAGGAAATCAAATCAGTTATCAAAAATCCCGCAACAAATAAGAGCCCTGAGCTAGATGGCTTCCTTAGGGAATTCTACCAGACATTTAAAACAGAATTAATACCCATTCTTCTCAAGCTACTCCAAAAGATAGAAATCGAAGGAAAACTTCTGGACTCATTTTATGAAGCCAGCATCACTTTGATTCCCAAGCCAGATAGAGACCCAGCAAAAAAAGAGAACTATAGGCCAATATCCTTGACGAATACAGATGCAAAAATCCTCAACAAGATACTTGTAAATTGAATTCAACAGCACATACAAAGAATTATCCACCATGATCAAGTGGGATTCATTCCTGCCTTACAGGGCTGGTTCCATATTCGCAAATCAATCCATGTGATACATTACATTAACAAAAGAAAAGATAAAAACCATATGATCCTGTCGATAGATGCAGAAAAATCATTTGACAAAATACAGCATCCTTCTTAATAAAGACCCTTGAGAAAGTCGAGTTAGAAGGAACTTACCTAAACATCATAAAAGCCATCTATGAGAAGCCCTCAGCTAACATCATCCTTAATGGGGAAAAACTGAGAGCTTTCCTCTTGAGATCAGGACCACGACAGGGATGTCTACTCTCACCACTGTTATTTAACACAGTGCTGGAAGTCCTAGCACCAGCAACGGACAGCACAAGGAAATAAAAGGCATCAGAATTGGTAAAGAAGTAGTCAAACTTTCACTTTTCGCAGATGACATGATACTCTACATAGAAAACCCGGGAGACTCCACCAGAAGCCTACTAGAACTGATCCCTGAATTCAGCAATGTTGCAGGATACTAAATCAACATACAGAAATCAGCTGCATTTTTATACACCAACAATGAAGCAACACAAAGAGAAATCAAGAAACGGATCCCATTCACAATTGCACAAAAAAATAAATAAATAAGATACCTAGTAATAAACCTACTAAAGATATAGGAGATCTGTATGATGAAAACTATAGAAAACGTATGAATGAAATTGAAGAAGACACAAAGAATTGGAAAAACATTCCTTGCTCATGGGTCAGAAGAATAAATATTGTTAAAATGTCATTACTACCCAAAGCAATCTACGCATTCAATGGAATCCCAATCNCCTGTAGTTCTCTTTTTTTGCTGGATCTCTGTCTGGCTAGAATCCCAATCAAAATTGCACCAGCATTCTTCTCAAAACTGGAACAAACTATCCTAAAATTTGTGTGGAACCACAAAAGAGCCCGAATAGTCAAAGTAATATTGAAGAAGAAAACCAAAACTGGAGACATCACCATCCCAGACACAATGGAACAAGAAATTAGAACAATATTCATAAAGTTAATCGCTGGGCTTGAAAAAGCATGGAAGACATCAGAGAAGCTATTGCTACAAAGACTATGGAGCTTAAAAATAGTTGTGGTGAATTTAAAAATCCTATAAATGAGATACATAATAAAATGGAGGCATCCAATGCACAGATTGAAGAGGCAGAAAGGAGAATAAGTGATTTAGAAGACACATTATAAAAAAAGAGGAAGCTGAGAAAGAGAGATAAACTGATCCAGGAACACGAAAGGAGAGTTACAAAGCTGTAATCATCAAGACAGTATGTACTGGTACAAAAACAGACACATAGACCAATGGAATAGAATAGAGAACTCAGAATTGGACCCACAAATGTATGACCAACTAATCTTTGACAAAGCAGAAAAGAATATTCAATGGAAAAAAGACAGCCTCTTTAATAGACGGTGCTGGGAGAACTGGACAGCAACATGAAGAAGAATGAAACCAGATCATTTTCTCACACCATACACAAAAATAAACTCAAAATGGATAAAGGACCTGAATGTGAGACAGGAAACCATCAAAACCCTAGAAGAGAAAGCAGGAAACAACCTCCTTGACCTCAACGACAGCGGTTTCTTACTTGACACACCACCAAAAGTGAGGGAATCAGGAATAAAAATGAACTACTGGGACCTCATCAAGATAAAAAGCTTCTGCACGGCAAAGGAAACAATCAATAAAACTAAGGAACTCATCAAACTCCATACCCGAAAAACAAATAATCCAGTGAAGAAATGGGCAGAAGACAGGAACAGACACTTCTCCAAAGAGGACATCCAGATGGCCAACAGACACATGAAACGTTGCTCAGCATCCCTCATCATCAGGGAAATACAAATCAAAACCACACTGAGATATCACCTCACACCAGTCAGAATGGCTAAAATGAGCAAATCAGGAGAGTCTAGATGCTGGCGAGTATGTAGAGAATTGGGCACCCTCCTAGACTGTTGGTGGGAATGTAAACTGGTGCAGCCCCTCTGGAAAACAGTGTGGAAGTTCCTCAAAAAATTAACAGTCGAACTCCTCTATGACTCGCAGTAGGACTGCTGGAATTTAACCAAGGGATACAGGAGTGCTGATGTATAGGGGCACATGTACCCCAATGTTCATAGCAGCACTCTCAACAATAGCCAAAACATGGAAAGAGCCTAAGTGTCCATCAACTGATGAATGGATCAAGAAGATGTGGTTTATCTATACGATGGAATACTACATGGCAATGAGAATGAATGAAATCTGGCCATTTGTAGCAACATGAATGGAACTTGAGGGTATTATGGTGAGGAAAATAAGTCAGGCAGAGAAGGACAGATACCATATGCTTGCGCACATAAGTGTAATAGGAAGAAGATAACAGAGGACGATGTGGGAGAAGAAGGGGAAAAATATTTGGGGAGAGGGAGTGAGGCAAACCATGAGAAATTCTTGAATGCTGACAACAAACTGAGGGCTGATGTGTTGGGGGAGAGGGGAATGGGGGTGATTGCAATGGAGAGGGAACTTGATGGGATGAGCACTTGGTATTATAGGTAAACCAATCTGAGAATAATCTATTTAAGGAAAAAAAAAAAGAAAGAAATTCGTTTGTCATTTTGGGAGTATTACTTATTCACAAAGGATTTCCTTTCTAATGAATTCAAGATAAAACATAGCTGAGAATAATTTATTTGTTTACCCATTTATACATACGTACATTAGTTGATCAGCATATACATTAAATACTACTGAGTGTTTTGCAGAAGGGATTAAAGGTGACAAAGGTGAATAGCATTTATCACCTTAAAGAGCTATGACAACAATTTACACTAAGTAGTATATGCTGTCTATAGGTAAAGAATATATAAAAGCCTCCTCACTGCTTTTATAGCTCTATGTATGTATTCTAATTTATTATTTATAATGCACTTTTTACTATGTGGAATTATACATTCAAGCATTTAACTATTGCCTCAATTATATCACCTACACTAGAATAGAAGATGAAGTAGTGCAGGAAACTTGGCTCATCTCTGTATTTCCAGCAGTGGTAACAGTCCCTGGCAAAGAAGACAGTAAGTATTGACTCCATGAGTGAATGAGCAATGAACTTTACACATAAATTCTTGAGATTCCAGAGAGATGATTGAATGGCATCACAAAACCTCAATTTAACTTTAAGGGTAAATTCAATGGGGATAGAAAGGCATTTAAAGAAGTAACTTATTTCAAGTTAAAGGCATGAGGCAGGCAAAGATTTAGAGATTGGTGTGTCGAAGGAAAATAATAGCTCAGGTTAGCAGAGAGACTTGAAAGAATTCTTGTAACTGATTTCATGAACTTTCAATTTTAACTTCTCAAAACCAGGATTGTTCCTTAAAGGTTTTAGAACGGGAAGCAAGGAGGATGCAGTCTTTTGAGGAATCATTCCTTCAGCATCGCAGACATTGACTGAGTACTTACTTGAATTGGATCAGGGAGATCATTTAAGAGGCTACTGTAAACGTTCAGGCAAAAGAGCATGACCCCATTGAAAGTAGGGGAAGAGAAAATTAAAATTAATGATTCTGTATTCACTGGAAGTCTGATTACATGGGCCATGTCATTTATAGTACTTTAGCCACTAAAGAAATTAAGTGCTATCAGGCACACCTGCTTTTAACTTGAGCATCACTCAAGAATAGAACTCAAGCCAAGTAAAATGCAATTTTCTCAATATAGGACATAAGCTGAAAACAACGGAGCACAGCAGTTCCTAATTGCTAGACTGGTGACTTTTTATCAAGGTGGGGAGATCAGTTTGAAACAACAACAAAACTGGATGTATTGTGTAAAAAAAAATTTTTTTTCTCTAAAGGCAACCTGGCCAAGAGGAGGTCTGGAAATTCCAAACCTGCTACAGACATAAAGTTTAAAATGTTTTTCAAGTTCTTGGGAATGGAACAAAAATTCAAAGTGTAAATGACATTTCTAATGTTTTTAACACTCTGATTTGAGGACAATTATGGTCATAATTGCTGCCTTTTGCCATCATCCTACAATGTACTGATGGAGACCTATTCTCCAATCACATGCTTCTCAGATCACAGTAAAGATGTTGGGACACAGCACTTTGGGGAGCAATATGGCAGGGGGGAATAAAGGCTGTCACAAATCAAGTTTCTATTAAAAAGAGTTAAAACATGGAAGCTTGTAAATCTTTAACTTATTTTCTTTGGCTATAGCCAATTCAAAACTACACCTAAAATAAGATCACACTTCTTGTGGCATTATCCCATGCTTTCTTGAATGTACAGAAAGAGACCAGTATGTCAGGTTACTAGGGATTTTCATCACAGGGCCTATTTCCATGGGAGAAAGTGAAAATGTGGGGGTTCCAAGTTTTTTTTAAAAGGTTGGTTATAAATGACCACAAGAAGATATACTTTGTATTCTTTTAATGATATTTAACCCCAGGGAAGGAGAGGGAAGATGGCAGAATAGGGGGATCCGGAGCTCATCCATTCTACAAACACTTGGAGGCAAGAACTACATGTATTGCAACTTATTCTGACAGAACAGATCTTCCACAGTGAGTTGTAAAGAGAAAGTGACATCAAAAAGAGTAGATGGGGAGCAGATGCAGATAGGAACCAAACCCCCAGTTGGTTCTCTGCACAACTGAGAGGGTCACCACAAGCACAGAGGAGTGAAGGGATCAGACTGACAATGAGCACCACCACTCCTGGCACCTGCAATGGAAAGACAAGTCCTCATAATGTCTGGCTTTTAAAACAGGTTAAGCTAGGGGCGCCTGGGTGGCTCAGTCTGTTGAGCCTCCGACTTCGGCTCAGGTCATGATCTCACGGTTCATGGGTTCGAGCCCTGCGTCGGGCTCTGTGCTGACAGCTAGCGTGGAGCCTGTTTCAGATTCTGTGTGTGTCTCTCTCTCTGACCCTTCCCTGCTCTCTCTCTCTCTGAAATAAATAAAATATATTAAAAAAAAAACAGGTTAAGCTACACTTTGGGATCTAAAAATCAGCAGGGTTAACTCAGAGAACTTGAGGACAATTAGGAAACCGAGTCCCATCCTTAAAGAGCTAGCATTCTAAATAACTCAATCTAAGACAGCAAAGAAGCAGCAGTTTAAAAATCACTCGATATATACATAAGGGAGATTTATTGATTGATTTTAGGATATGTGCACGAGGGGCAGAAATCTGCAGATTTCTTAAAGAACAAAAGTGTTGGCAGGCACTATATTTCTTGCCCTCCCTCACCCCCAGTCCAGATAGCCAATGCTTTCAGGAGCCAGTTCTAACACTCTCTTGTCTACCTTCGTAGAACCACATGCTCCACCCCAGCATTCCTCTGCAATCTGTCCCGCCTGACCGGACCACCTCAGCAGACACCCCTCCTAAATGACTCCTGCCCTGAGTATAGGGGTTAGATAAACTCAGACACCAGTGCTCACATTTCCTGCAGCCAGACCTCTTAGCTGACTGTATAGGGAGCAAACCTTGCCCTTTGATTTACCCCTTGGCTATCACAGCAATTTCATATGCCCAGGTTGTGCACTGGACTAACCCACCAGCAAGCCCGCGGCAACTTCAGCCAAGCCTTTTAAAAGCAAAGTGAGCAAATGCTGCACAGTACATCAGGTGAATTATGTCACTTTAACCGCACCTAATAGCTTGTTCACAGCAATACCAGCTTAGTCACAACAGTAGGGAGCATGCAGACCACGCAGGGAACAATCCTGGAGTACTGGATTCTGGTGACCAGGGGGTTGAGCAGGAGGACACAACAAGAACCTTTCTACACAAGACTACTACTTTCTAGACCAGGAGATTGAGCTGACTACCTAATACATAGAAACAAACAGAGAAAATGAGGAGACAGAGGAATGTGTTAAAAATAAAACAAGACAAAAGTCACAGAAAAAGAGCTAAATGAAACAGAGATAGGCATTATGTCTGATAAAGAATTCAGAGTAATGGCCATAAAATGTTCACCAGATTTGAGAGAACAATGGATAAACTCAATGAGAACTTCAACAAAGAGAAAAAGAATGAGTCAGAGCTGAAGAATAACTGAAATAAAACATACACCAGAGGGAATCAAGAGCCACTTAGAAGATGCAGAAAAATACATCAGTGATCTGGAACACAGGGTAATGAAAAGCAACCAACCTAAATAGCAATGAGAATGATTAAAACATTAAGATAAATTCAGGAACCTCTGTTACATCATCAAATGTGGTAACATTCCTATGATAGGAGTTTCAGATGGGGAAGAGAGACATGGTGGAAAGTTATTTACATTAAGAAATAATAGCTTGGGGCGCCTGGGTGGCTTAGTCGGTTAAGCGTCCGACTTTCGCTTAGGTCATGATCTCGCGGTTCGTGGGTTCAAGCCCCGCGTCGGGCTCTGTGCTGACTGCCAGCTCAGAGCCTGGAGCCTATTTCAGAGTCTGTGTCTCCCTCTCTCTCTGACCCTCCCCTGCTCACACTGTCTCTCTCTCTTTCTCTCCTAGAAATAAATAAAAATATTTAAAAAAAAAAAGAAATAATAGCTTAAAACTTCCCTAATCTGGGGAAGAAAATGGACATTCAAGTCTAGAAAGTACAGAGAGTTCCGAACAAAATGAACCCAAGCAGGCCTACACAAAGACCCATATTAAAATGGCAAAAATTAAAGAACAATTAAAGAGTTTTATTTAAAAAAAATTTTTAATGTTTTGTTTATTTTCGTGAGAGAGAGAGAGAAAGAGAGAGAGAGACAGTGTGAGCAGGGGAGGGTTAAAGAGAGGGAGTCACAGAATCCGAAGACAGCTCCCGGTTCTGAGCTAGCTGTCAGCACAGAGCCTGATGCGGAGCTCAAACTTACAAACTGAAATCATGGCCTGAGCAGAAGTCGGACACTTAACCTACTGAGCCACCCAGGCGCCCCTACAGAGAGAATTTTAAAAAGCAGCAAGAGGAGCACCTAGATAGCTCCTTGGTTTAGTGGCTAACTCTTGATTTTTGGCTCAGGATGTGATCTCATAGTTTGTGAGTTCAAGCCCCACATGAGGCTTGGGCTGACAGCACAGAGCCTGTTTGAGATTCTCTCTCTCTCTCTTTCTCTCTCTCCTTCTCCCCTGCTCATGTGTACACACACTCTCTCTTTCTCAAAATTAATAAATATCTTTAAGAAGCAACAACAATAACAAAAAATAATCAACATGCAATGAAAACTCAATAAGGTTATCAGGTTGTTTTTCAGCAGAAACTTTGCAGGCCAGAAGGGAATGGTATACTGTATTCAAAGCACTAAAATGGAAAAACACACCACCAAGAGTACTCAGCAAGATTATTATTCAGAATTGAAGAGAAATAAATGGATTCCCAGGCAAACAAAAGTTAAAGGAGTTCATCACCACAAAACCAGCCTTACAAGAAATATTAAAGGGAATTCTGTAAGTGGGAAAAAGTCCATAACTAGAAGAAAATTATGAAAGGTAAATGTTTCACTAGTAAAAGCAAACACATAGTAAACAGTCAGTTACAAAGCCATTATGGAGATTAAAATATAAAAATCAACTATATATACAAAAATTAGTGATGGAATATACTAAATAAACAGATGTAAAATATGACATCATATACATAAAACATAGAAGGGAGAGTAAAAATTTAGTGCTTTTAGAAATGTTTTTATTTAAGTGATCACCAACTCAATATAGACTTCTATACATGTAGAATGTTATATATGAACTCCATGATAACCAAAAACAAAAAAGCAAAGAAGCAAAAAACCTATAAGAGAAACAAAGAAATAAGCGAGAAATAAAGAGAAAGGAATCTAAACATAATGTTAAAGAAAGCTATTAAACCAATAGGGAAAAAAGTCTCCACATGTTGGGGGAGCCAAGATGGCAGAACAGCATGAAGTCTTTACCTGTCTTCTGTACATGAAATACAGCCAGATCAACACTAAATCATCCTGTACACCTAGAAAACTGATTTGAGGATTAACACAATCTGCACAACCTGAGCACTGAACTCAGCAGGTATGCAGTGTAGAGAGGTGAACTCGGGGAGAGAGAAGGTATGGGAGGCAGGGAGCTGTTTTTGCTTGTGGAGAGAATGGAGATGGGTGAGAGTATGGGAAAAGCACACTCCGCAAAAGCAGCTGTAGAGAAAGTGGAAAAGTGGAAACAGCCACAGGGACTGAACTAAAAAGGGAGAAACGAGAAAGGAGAGGGTTTAAATTCCATTAAGACTCTATAAACAGGGGGCGCACAGAGTCTGAAACTCCACAGCTCAATACCTGGCAGTGCTCTGGTGGGGAGCATGAATCCCCAGAAGCAGAGTGGGGTCTGGGATGCCTCAAGCCACACAGGGAAAAGTGGTTCCACTGCTGGAAGGACATATGGTAGAGGCTGTTTGGCCACCCAGTAGATCCCAGAGAACAATTACATTAGCTGTTTCTGGAACAAGGTTGTTAAGGGTGAAGCCTGGTACAAGATGTGTGTTGCAATTTTCTATAATACCTGAAAAGCTGTTGCTACACGATCGCCTGAACTTTTTCTGGGGTAGGCTGGCAACCAGCCACAGTCTCTGGGCATCAACAACACTATCCCTCAAACATTCTTGGGTGCAGCTGGCACCAAGCCATTGCTCGGTAAGATCCCCAAAGGATCTGATGGGGCAAAGCCACAGTACCTTAGAAGTAAGGAGTCAGGAAACACAGCCACATCTGAGATAAAACTCAGGAGAGAGGTGCTGCATGACAACCTGACAGTTTGATCATGGACAGTGTAAAAGCAGGGAGTGGACAGAAGCCGGAGACAATGGAAGAGTGCATAATTGCTGGTTGGGAGAGCACAGGGTTCTGATACTAGAGATGGGGTAACTGGGTAATGCCATTTTCACCCTGCCTGCGCATGCACATACACACCTACAGGCGCCACAACAATCCACCCCAGTAAGCTAAGCAGGACCATCTAGTGGAGAGCGGAGACTTTACACTAACCCTGCCCAACTGGGCCAACCTCGCTTTTCAGAAACACCACAAATCTCTCTGCCTTCTTAGTCTACAGACATAAAATGCTTCATAGTTTGACTTCTAAGGGAAAACAATGTAGCATCAATCGTATTTCAGTGTGTTCGCTGGTCCATCTATTCAATTTTTGTTTTTTCTTTTTCATTTCTTTTACTAGAATACTTGAAGAGAAAAAAATTATTTTTGATTTCAAATTAAAAATATTTTATTTTTTACTAATTTTTTTCTTTTTTGTAAATTTTTAAATTCTATTTTATCCCAGCATGATACTCTATATCATTGTATTCATTTTCTCCAACTTTAAGTGTTTCCTTTTTTTAAAAATTGTTTCTCTGATCAATCAAGCTCCTTTCAATAACCAGACCAAAACACACCTAGGATCTAGCATAATTTATTTGACACGTGTGTGTGTGTTTAATTTTTTAATTTTAATTTTTTTACTGTATTAATTCTTTTTCTTCCTTCAAAATGACAAAACAAAGGAATTCACCCCAAAAGAAAGAGCAGGAAGAAATGACAGCTAGGGACTTAACCAACACAGATACAAGGAAGATGTCTGAACCAGAATTCAGCATCATAATAATTATAATACTAGCTGGGATAGAAAATAGATTAGAATCCTTCTCTACAGAGATAAAAGAAGTAAACGCTAGTCAGGGTGAAATAAAAAATGCTGTAACTAAGCTGTAATCTCTAATGCACGCCATGGTGGTAAGGATGGATGAGGCAGAGCAGTGAATCAGCGATATACAGGAGAAACTTATGGAGAATAATGAAGCAGGAAAAAAAAAAAGAGGGAGACTAAAGCAAAAGAGTACTATTTAAGAATTAGAGAAATTAGTGACTCGTTAAAAAGGAACAACATTAGAATCATAGGGGTCCCAGAAGACAAAGAGAGAGAAAAAGAAGTAGAAGTGTTATGTGAGCAACTCATAGTGGAAACTTTCCTACCTAACCCAGAGAAAGACATAGACATCAAAATCCAGGAAGTACAGAGGACTCTCACAAGACTCAACAAAAATTGACCATCAACAAGGCATATCACAATCAAATTCACAAAATACTCAGGCAAGGAAAGAATCATGAAAGCCTCAAGGAAAAAAATCCTTAACCTACAAGGGAAAACAGGTCAGGTTTGCAGCAGACCTCTCCACAGAAACTTGGCAGGCTAGAAAGGAGTGGCAGGATATATTCAAAGTGCTGAGGTGGAAAAATATGCAGCCAAGAATTCTTTATCCAGCAAGGCTGTCATTTAAAATAGAAGGAGAGATAAAAAGTTTCCCAGACAAACAAAACCAAAGGACTTTGTAACCACTAAACCAGCCTTGTAAGAAATTTTAAGGGGGGACTCTCTGAGGGGAGAAAAGAAGAAGAAAAAGAAAGACCCAAAGCAACAAAGACTTGAAAGGACTAGAGAACACCACCAGAAACTCCAAGTCTACAAGAAACAATGTCAATAAACTCCTATTTTTCAGTACTCACCCTAAACATTAATGGACTAAATGGTCCAATCGAAACACATAGAGTAGCAGAATGGATAAGACAAGATCCATCTATATACCATTTACATGACACCCACTTTAGACCTAAAGACAGCTTCATGTTGAAAGTAAGGGGATGGAGAACCATCTATCATGCTAATGGTAGCCATACTTCTATTAAATGATCTAGACTTTAAAATAAAGACTGTAACAAGAGATGAAGAAGCGCATTATATCATAATAATTAAGGGGTCTATTCACCAAAAAGACCTAACAACTGTAAACATTTATATTCCAAATGTGGAAGCACCCAAATATATATATCAATTAATCACAAACATAAAGAAACTCATTGATAATAATTCCATAATAGTAGAAGACTTCAACACTCCACTTACAGCAATGGACAGATCATCTAAACAGAAAATCAACAAGGAAACAATGGCTTTGAATGACACACTGGACCAGATGGACGTAACAGATATATTCAGAACATTTAATCCTAAAGCTGTGGAATATATTCTTCTCCAGTGCACATGGAATGTTCTCCAGAACAGACCACATACTGGGACACAAATCAGCCCTCAACAAATACAGAAAGATTGAGATCATACCATGCATATTTTTAGACCACAATGCTGTGAAATTCAAAATCAACCCCAAGAAAAATTTTGGAAAGATTACAAATATTGGAGACTAAAGAATATCCTGCTAAATAATGAATGTGCTAACCAAGAAGTTAAGGAAAAAATTAAAAAGTACATGAAAGCCAATGAAAATGATAACACCACAGCCCCAAACCTCTGGGATACAGCAAAGATGGTCATAAGAAGGAAGAATATAGCAATCCAGGCTTTCCTTAAAAAAGAAAGAAAGGTCTCATATACACAACCTATCCTTACACCTGAAAAAGCTGGAAAAAGAAAAGCAAATAAACCCCAAACCAGCAAAAGATAGGAAATAATAAAGATTAGAGTAGAAATCAATGCTATTGAAACAAACAAAACCAAAACAAAAAACAAAAAACCCAGTAAAACAGATCAATGAAACCAGAAGCTGGTTCTTTGAAAGAATGAGCAAAATTGACAAGCAACTGGCCAGTTTGATAAAAAAAAAAAAGTAAAGGACCAAATAAATAAAATCAGGAATGAAAGAGGAGATCACAACCAGCACAACAGAAGTAAAAACAATAATAGAATATTATAAACAATTATATGCCAATAAAAAGGGCAATCTGGAATAGACAAGTTTCTAGACACATAAACTACAAAAACTGAAGCAGGAAGAAATAGAAAACGTGAACAGATCAATAACCAGTAAATAAATTGAAATAGCCATCAAAAATCTCCCAAAAAATAAGAATCCAGAGCAACATGGCTTTCCATGGAAATTCTATTACATATTTAAGGAAGAGTTAACACCTATTCTTTTGAAGTTGTTGCAAAAAATAGAAATATTCCAAACTCTTTCTTTTTTAATTTTTTATTTAAAATACTCTTTTTTTAAAATAGTTTATTGTCAAGTTGGTTTACATATAACACCCAGTGCTCAACCTCAAAAGTGCCCTCATCCATGCCCATCACCCCCCTTCCCCTCGGAACCACAAAAGACCCGAATAGCCAAAGTAATATTGAAGAAGAAAACCAAAACAGGAGGTATCGCCATCCCAGACTTTAGTCTCTACTACAAAGCTGTCATCATCAAGACAGTATGGTATTGGCACAAAATCAGACACATAGATGAATGGAATAGAATTGAGAACTCAGAACTGGACCCAAAAGTGTACAGCCAACTAATCTTTGATAAAGCAGGAAAGAGTCTCCAATGTAAAAAAGACAGCCTCTTTAATAGATGGTGCTGGAAGACCTGGACAGCAACATGCAGAAGAATGAAACCAGATCATTTTCTCATACCACACACAAAAATAAACTCAAAATGGATAAAGGACCTGAACACGAGACAGGAAACCATCAAAACACTAGAGGAGAAAGCAGGAAACAACCTCCTTGACCTCAACCGCAGCAATTTCTTACTTGACATATTCTAAACTTTCTACGAAGCCAGCATTACTTTAATTCCATAACCAAAGACCCCACTAAATAGAGAACTATAGACCAATTTCTCTGATGAACATGGATGCAAAAATCCTCAACAAGATATTAGCCAACCGGATCCAACAATATATTCAAAAAAATAATCACCACGACCAAGTGGTGATTTAAACCTAGAATCAGGGCTGGTTCAATATCTGCAAAGCAATCAATGTGATTCATCACATCAATAAAAGAAAGGACTAAAACCACATGATCTTTTCAATAGATGCAGAGAACGCATTTAACAAAATATAGCATCCCCTCTTGACAAAAACATTCAAGAAAGTAGGAATAGAAGGATCATACCTCGAGAACATAAAAGTCATATATGAAAGGCCCACCATTAATATCATCCTCAATGGGGAAAAACAGAGTTTTCCCCCTAAGGTCAGGAACAAGATAGGAATGTCCACTCTTGCCACAGTTATTCAACATAGTATTGTAAGCCTTAGCAATCAGACCACACAAAGAAATAAAAGGCATCCAAATTGGCCAGGAGGAAGTCAAACTTTCACTCTTCGCAGATGACATGATACTCTATTTGGAAAACCCAAAAGATTCCACCAAAAACCTGCTGGAACTAATTCATGAATTCAGCAAAGTCGCAGGATATAAAATGAATGCACAGAAATTGGTTGCATTTCTATACACCAAGATTGAAGCAATAGAAAGAGAAATCAAGGAATTGATCCCATTTCCATTTGCAACAAAAACCATAAAATACCTAGGAATAGATCTAACCAAAGAGGTGAAAAATCTGTACACTGCAAACTACAGAAAGCTTATGAAACACATTGAAGACACACAAAAAAATGGAAAAATATTCCATGCCCCTGGATAGGAAAAAAATATTCTTAAAATGTCAATACTACCCAAATAAATCTACATATTCAATGCAATTCCTATCAAAATAGCACCAGTATACTTCACAGAGCTTGAAAAAACAATCCTAAAATTTGTATGGAATCAGAAAAGACCCCAAATAGTGAAAACAATCTTGGAAAAAGAAAACCAAAGCTGGATGCATCACAATCCCGGAACTTCAAGCAGTATTGGAAAGCTGTAATCAAGACTGGTACTGGTACAAGAACAAACACTCAGATCAATGGAACAGAATAGAAAACCCAGAAATGGACCCACAAAGGAATGGCCAACTAATCTTTGACAAAGCATGTAAGAATATTCAATGGAATAAAGACAGTCTCTTCAGCAAGTAGTGCTGGGAAAACTGGACGGTGACATGCAGAAAAATGAACCTGGACAACTTTCTTACACCACACACAAAAATAAACTCAAAATGGATGACAGACCGAAATGTAAGACATGAAGCCATCAAAATCCTAGAGGAGAAAGCAGGCAAGAATCTCTTTGACCTTGGCCACAGTAACTTCTTACTCAACACGTCTCTAGAGGCAAGGGAAACCAAAATAAGAATCTTCTCAACAGCAAAGGAAACAATCAGCAAACCAAAAGGCAACTGACGGAATGAGAGTAGATATTTGCAAATTGCATATCAGATAAAGGGTTGGTATCCAAAATCTATAAATAACTTATCAACCTCTACCCAAAGTCCAAATAATACAGTGAAGAAATGGGCTATAGACATCAACAAAAACTTCTCCAAAGAAGACTTCCAGAGGGTCAATAGACACATGAAACAATGCTCAACATCACTCATCTGGGAAATGCAAATCAAAAGCACAATGAGATACCACCTCATACTAGTCAGAATGACTAACGTTAACAACTCTGGCAACAACAGATGTTGGTGAGGATGTGGAGAAAGAGGATCTCTTTCACATTGTTTGTGGGAATGCAAACTGGTGCAGCCATTCTGCAAAACAATATGGATGACCCTCAAAAAGTTAAAAATATAAATACCTTATGATCCAGCAATTGCACTACTAGGTATCTAATCAAAGGATGTAGGTGTGTTGTTTTGAAGGGCACATGCACCCCGATGTTTATAGTAGTGTTATCAACAATAACCAAAGTATGGAAAGAGCCCAAGTGTCCATCAACAGATGAATGGATAAAGACGAATGTGATTGATATATATATATGAAATAACAGTTAGAATGAATAAATGAATTGAGTGAAGTTGCAGGCTACAAAATTAACATACATAAATTTGTTGTTTCTATATACTAATAATTAAGTAGTAGAAAGAGAAATTGAGAAAACAGTCCCGGGACACCTGGGTGGCTCAGTCAGTTAAGCCTCAGACTTTAGCCCAGTTCATGATCTCTAAGTTCGTGGGTTTGAGCCCTACGTCGGGCTCTGTTCTGATAGCTCAGAGTCTGGAGCCTGCTGAGGATTCTGTCTCTCCTTCTTTCTCTGTCCCTCCCCCATTAATGTTCTGTCTGTCTCTGTCTTGAAAATAAACATTAATAAAAATTAAAAACAAAATTAATAAAATACTGGGGTGCCTGGTTGGCTCAGATGGTTAGGTGTCTGACTTTGGTTCAGGTCATGATCTCAAGGCTCTTGGGTTTGAGCCCCACATTGGGCTCTGAGATGTCAGCAGAGAGCCTGGAGACTGCTTTGGATTCTGTCTCTGTCTCTCTCTCTCTGTCCTTCCCTCACTCATGCTCTGTCTCTCTCTCCTTCAAACCCAGACATTAAATTTTTTTTAATAATAAAATACCTAGGAATAAACCTAGCCAAGGAGATGAAAGACATACTCTGAAAACTTTAAGACATATATGAAAGAAATTTGAAGATGACACAAACAAATGGAAAAATATTCTATGCTCATGGACTGAAGGAATCAATATTGTTAATATGCCCATACTATACCCAAAGAAACCTACAGATTCAAAGCAATCCCTATCAATATACAGACATCATTTTTCACAGAACTAGAACAAATACTCCTAAAATTTGTGGAACCACCTAAGATCTCGGATAGCCAAAGCAATCTGGGGAAAGAAGAACAAATCCTAAAATACCACAATTTCAGATCAACATATATTACAAAGCTATAGTAATTTGAACAACATGGCAGTGTCACTAAAATAGATACATAGATCAATAGCAAAGAACAGAGTCCAGAACTAAACCCACACTTATATGGTTAATTAATCTATGACAAAGAAGGTAATATTACACAATGGAGAAAAGATAGGACTTCAGTAAATTGTGCTGGAAAAACTGGACAGTGACATGTAGAAGAATGAAATGGGACCACTTATACCATGCACAAAAATAAACTCAAAATAGATATCATACTTAAGTTGGAGATCTGAAACCATAAGCCTCCTAGAAGAAAACATAATAGCAAACTCCTGTAATTCAGCCTTAACAACATATTTGACTATGTCTCCTGAGGCAAGGAAAACAAAAGCAAACAAGCTCTTTGGACTACAACAAATTCAAAAGTTTTTGCACAGCAGAGGGAACCATCAAGAAAACAAGTCAACCCACTGAATGGGAGAAGATATTTGCAAATGATATGTCCAATAATGGGTTAAAATCCAAAATATGTTAAGAACTTACACAAAACACACATACACACACACACACACACACACACACACAATCCAATTAAAATATGGGCAAAAGATATGAATAGACATTTTTTCAAAGAAGGTTTATAAGTGGACAACAGATAAATAAAAGATGCCAAACATCAACAGGGAAATGCAAATCAAAACCACAATGAGATATTACCTCACACCAGTCAGAATGGCTACTATAAAAAAGACAAGAAATAACAAATATTGGCAGCGATGTGGAGAAAAGGGAACTCTTGTGCACTTTTGGTGGGAATATAAATTGGCGCAACCACCCACAATATGGAGCTTCCAAAAAATTTAAAAATCAAAATACCATATGATCCAGTAATTTCTGTACTGTATATTTAACCAAAAAAACCAAAAACTCTAATTTGAAAAGATATATTCACATTTATTGCAGTATTATTTATAATAGTCAAGATATGGACATAGTCTAAGTGTATGTAGAAAGACTAATGAATAAAGAAGTTGCAGCACATGTTGTTGCATATGAATACACAAAGGAATATTATTCAGCTATAACAAAGGATGTGATATTGCCATTTGTGACAACATGGATGGACCTACAGAGTATTATGCTAAGTGAAATGAGTCAAAGACAGGTACTATATGATTTCACTTATATGTGGGATCTAAAAAACAAAACAATGAACAACAAGAACAAAAAAACCAAACTCTAATACAGAGAATAATCTGGTAGTTGACAGAGGCAAGAGGGGTGGGGAAATGAGCCAAATAGGCAAAGGGAATTAAGAGGTACAAACTTCTAGTTGTAAAATAAAGCACAAAGATTAAAAGTACAGCCTAGGGATTATAATCAATAATATTGTGATGATGCTATATGGTGACAGATGGTGACCATACTTACGTGAAACTAATATGACATTGTATTCCAAATATATTTTATTAAAAAAATACCTCAATCTCTTGTTCTCCTGTACACTTGATGTTTGATATTCTTGGAATATATTACACTTTTTTACCTCTGTTTCTATTGCCCTACATGTCATTCCTCTTCCTTCACCCTCTTGTCTCTTTGAAGTATTATCTGACTCTTCTACTATAAGCCATGTCCCCAGCATCCTCACATACCTGTAAGTGAAGCACCTACCTTGCTTTACAGGATTTGTGGGTTTGGGGGATTTCCCCACTAAAAGACTACAAAGCTCTTAAGGGGAATGACTGTTTTTCTTACATTTGCAGCATGCCTGACTCATATCAGTGCTTAAGGTTTAGAAAAGTTTTAGTAAATATTGAAGCAGGAACATCAGGAAGTCTTATATTGCTGATAATTTTCTATGTCACAAGCCGAATGAAAACATTTTTAAAACATTTATTTTGACATGTGTCTTTTCTTCTGCTGGAAAGATAATTACTTCTTATCTTGGTTCTGTTAACTTAGCAAGTATTTCTTGAATATTTCTGAGTCTAAACCTTGTGGTGATATTGTGATCAAAGATGGATAAAATTGTGTCCTCATCCTCACAATGAGCTGCTGAAGAATTACAGTTCATTAGGCTATGCTAACATGAGTTCATGGGGCCACCCCTATGCTCAGACAGCAAAGCTGATAAAAGGATAAATTAATTACATTGTTAATTATGATTAGAGATTGGGGCTGGGAGGCTTCCTGATTTACGTAGATAGTAGCTTACATGGACTTCTTAGATGTTCTGGTATAGGCTTGGAAATATCCCTAAGTCCTCTGAGAAATGGAAAATGGAAGTCCTCAAACCTACCTATAATCTTCTCTTCCCAATTAAACTGAAACACCTGAAAGCCAGCCTTTAGAAGATTGCTTGAGGGGCAGAGTTTTTTTCATCTTAAATCTGAACCTTAGTATTTGGAATTTAGTCAGCAGTAGGAGATGGATTCTTAAGACAGCGAGTGAGTACTATGTAATGATTGCTCTGTAAAAGTTAAATGCATAATGGAAAAGAGAAGTAATAAAGGTATTGATAAGAACAGCATTAAAATCTCAAAGCCTTGGTCTAAACTACTTGTATCCTAAGTGGAGCCAGTTTCCAAGTGCTCTGACCTGGGTAGCAGGAAGGAGACCTGTGCCTGGTGATGCCACAGCAAGAGATGTAATTTCCAAATGCTTTTGGAAGATAAGCAGAAACTATGGGTACCTTAAACAGGATATTTCAAATACTGGGCTAAGATCTGATTTGGAGGATGCTGAGGATTGTTTTTTGACTTTGGTCAACCCCAAAACACCTATCTTGGATTCAGTATGGTAAATTATATGGAGCAATGGAAAAAACATAAGCTTTTGAGTCTGTCAGACCTGGACTGGTTTCTAATTCTATCACTCTGTGCCATTAGGCAAGTTGCTTCATTTCCCTGAGGCTCAGTCACCTCATCCACACAATAAGTAGAAACTGTAATTCACTATGCTTTTGCCTCAGTGCTACTTATTATAAGCTTAATGAGGGATGGTTGTTATAATATGGTCGTATTGGCAGAATTTAAGAGGTTAAGTTGGGCAAACATGGAAGGCACACACTAGCAGCTACATCATAAGGACAATCATCATTTACTTACCAGTAGCCATGTGCCAAGCACTGTGTGCTTCATGTGTTTTATCTGACGGTTTTAATCTGCACTGTTGTAGGGCATGGCAGGAGGGAAATGAGTAGGAAAATGGCACTGAGTTCTCACCCATGTGAAGAAGGCCTTGATCTTCAAAAAGACCCTGAATTTTCTTGGTCCCATGCTTTTGCTCAAATTGTTTTCTCTCTTGGGAATTCTCTCTACCTATAAATATCCTACCTGTGCTTCAAGGCATTACCTATATGGCCCCTTATCCATATGATGTCTCCTTATACTTCCCCTATGAGTTAGCTGCCACTCCAGTGTTCCCACAGCACCTGCCCATAGCATATTTATTTATTTATTTATTTATTTATTTATTTATTTATTTATTTATTTATCTTAAATGTTTTATTTCTAGGAGAGAGAGAGAGACAGCGTGAGCAGGGGAGGGTCAGATAGAGAGGGAGTCACAGACTGAAACAGGCTCCAGGCTCTGAGCTGGCAGTCAGCACAGAGCCCGACGCGGGGCTCGAACCCACAAACTGCGAGATCATGACCTAAGCGAAAGTCGGACGCTTAACCGACTAAGCCACCCAGGCACCCCCCATAGCATTTTTATAGTTACTAGCTATGTTGTCATTGTTTAAGTTGCCCATATCCCATGTCAGCCATACGTTTCTCATGTCCTATGTCCCTACAACTTCACGAGAGAAGAAATGTCTTATTCATGTTTGTATCCTCAGCATCCTACACAGAGCTGGACACGTAGTGAGAAATATTTATTGATTTTGAAAATACATAAGTATGCTTTGGAGGCATTTCTACCTATTACGTTACTGCCCCTTTCTGTCCTGGTATAAACACCCCAGCATCAACACAGACCTCTGTCTTCAGTTCCACATGCAAAGAACCAACTATTAGCAAGAGATAAAAATGTTGCCTCTGTACCTAAACAGATGAGAAGAGCTGCTGGAGTTTATGCAATAGTATTTTGTTGCATTATTTAAATAACAACTAGATGAGCAGGTGATAGACTGGAAATGAAGTCTGGATGCCCTGGGATCTTCATTTCCACAATTATTTCCTATATGAAGCTAAATTCATCGAGGTACCCACTAGATTTCAGTGACTAGCTAGGGAAGACCTTCAGAGAGCTCCCCAGAGGAGATGCTTTCAGCTTTGAGACTGGAGCAAAGCTAGTTTCTCTTTTAACAAACTGGCAGCTTCATTCCTCTTCTCTTTTCTAGGGCCTGCTTCAGATATGGCTGGTCCGCATTGACCCCCAATGTTTGTATCCTCAGAAAAGGAAACTGAAACAGACCCAGTGTCAGAGGAAACTCAATTCCAAGATGCCTGCTGTGTGGTGGCCTTGCTTTTCCCATAATGTCAAAATAAATATAAAATAATTACCCCCAAATTAAGGGCATCACTACAGTCAAGGGTTAACTCCATATTCTGAATGCTACTATATTTGTTTTATACATAAAGACAAGGAGTGAAAACTCCATGGAAGGCTGCTCTCACCAAGGCTTCTCAATGCTGCAGCAAGCACAAGTTACCATCGGAAACCAAGGTAGCCATGTTGGCATACTGAACAATTACTGTCCACTAGTGCTTATCATTTATTTATCTCATTAACCATGATGGCAGTGAAATAAGCCCTATGATGATGGCTCCTTCACAGAGGTGGATAAAATTTATCCTTTTTCTTATATATGATCTTGCCTTGGGTTCCCTAGACATTAGAATTTCATAGGACAGTACAACATCCCAACAAAATTTGAGGTGGTTAATTTTACTAAAGGTGGATACTTTTCCAATGCAGCAACTACTATCTATAATTAGTATCATTTAATTAAAAAGGTTATTTGGTACCATAAAGGAGTACATCTAAGAAAGAATAAAGAGAGTCCTTCCACCGAGTGCATTTATCTGTGTAGAAAACGTGCAGAGTCTAATACTCAGCAGTTTTTACCTCCCAGTTTGTATCTGAGAATGACTCTTGTGCAGAAGTGTTCAATCAGCCCTGGTCATACTAGAAGTATCTGATAAATAATACAGATGACCATCTATAGGAGAATGAGAATGAATAAACATGTGGAATATTTAACATAGTTAAATACACAATAGTCAGGAATAAGTGAACAGCTGCATGCAAAAAATATGAATCTTAATAAAAGAATAAGTAGTTAAGATTCTAAGTTTACATATAACCAGATACAAAAGTAAAATTTTATGATATACTTTTTAGTATTCCATACGTTTGTGCACATACCTGTGTGTATAATTGTTTATTATTTTTAAAATGTTTATTAATTTGTAAGAGAGAGAGTACACAAGCAGGGGAGGGGCAGAGAGAGAGGGAGACAGAATCCAAAGGAGACTACAGGCTCTGAGCTGTCAACACAGAGTCCAACACAGGGCTTGAGCCCACAAGCCACAAGATCATGACCTGGGTGGAAGTCGATGCTTAACCCACTAAGCCACTCAGGTGGCCCTATATAATTGTTTAAAGAGTAAAATACCACAAGTGAAGGGAGGCTTGAGAATGAGTTGAATGGGAAATATAAGCTATGGTCCATGTTCTAGTTTCCATATTGGGTAGGAGATATAACTTTATTGAATTCAATTATTTCAAATATGCAAGTAAACAAAGAAGGATTGTCTTGGATATATGATAGGGATATGTCACAAGTAAGAATTATGATTATTAGGGGCGCCTGGGTGGCTTAGTCGGTTAAGCGTCCGACTTTCACTTAGGTCATGATCTCGCGGTTCGTGGGTTCAAGCCCCGCGTCGGGCTCTGTGCTGACTGCCAGCTCAGAGCCTGGAGACTGCTTCAGAGTCTGTCACTCCCTCTCTCTCTGACCCTCCCCTGCTCACGCTGTCTCTCTCTCTCTCTCCTAGAAATAAATAAAACATTTAAAAAAAAAAGAATTATAAGTATTAAAATAATAATGTTCATCCATCATTGTCACCTGAGATCCAAAGGCAAACAGAACACAACAAGACCACAGTCCCTCAGTGTATTTTTTTTTTTCATTTTCCTGAGGACAAGTTTTTATATTATGGATTAGCATTAGGCAGTATGTGAATCCACTTATGGAACAGTGATCTAGCCCAATCAACTTAATTTTCCAAGTGATTAAGACTGTAAAGAGAATCCTAGAATTGGGACAGTACCAAACTCTCTGTTAGGGAGTTTGGAACAGAGACAAAGAAAGACTCTGCTAAATGTGCAAATGACAGGCAAGAGATGACCAGATTGAGAAATGTTCAAATAGCATCAAGATGACAGCTAGAGACACTGGGTAGGAAATAAATGAAAGAACAGCTGGGAAGAACATAATCATCTATTAAGAGTACTGCCACTAAAATCACTTATTAATTTACACCTCCTTCCTGTCTGAAATAGGAAATTTACTCTAATGTAGAAAGAAGACAATGGGAGTTATAGTTCTCATGAAGTTCCCCTCAGCACTGTAGCAGAAAAAGTTTCCACTTATTTTACTTAATAGCAGGACTATATCAGGAGACCTGCTGAAGTTATAATGCAATTTACAAAATTCTATAATAATTATCTGACTGCCTGTTCAGTGATTGATCTCAACATATCACTACCCTACTTAAACCTCATCATTAGCCTCCATAGGTTGTAGGATAGAGTTGAAGCTCCTACAGGGCATTCTATGATATGGCCTTGCCTCACCACCCAACCTTATCCACCACACTTCTCTCACAGGTACCTTATACCAGTTTCCTTGAATTGACTGCTGTATCTTCTCTCGCTCTTTGTACATTCTACTATTGGAAGGCTGTTTCCTTCTTTATTACCTAAGTAATTCCACCAGTCCTCCGGTATATCCAGCTCAGGCATTCCATCTCCAGGAAACCTTCCTTGAACACCCAGGCAGTTAGGCTGTCCCTCTAAGCACCTCTATCTTATTTATAGTAATCATTGGATTACATTTTGGCATCTGCTTCACACTGAGTATTCTTTGAGGGAGAGATTTATGTTGTTCAGTACCTTTTGGGAATGAGGCAAGACATACACACAACCATGTGGTCATCTTTATGTCTCCACTGCCAGTATGAAACCAATGTAGATGTTGTTCAGTAAACACATGCCAAATGGATTAATGTCAAAGATAACTGTATATCCAAAAATAACATCCAGTAGGCAAAAGGTGTTTACTTTAATCTGGACATTGGCAGATTCACTATTTAATTCAGCTAGTGGGTGGGCTCAGAGAGGGCCTAGCTATCTGTCCGACAGGGAGCTGTGGAAGGGATTTAAGCATCAAATTTTTAATGGAAGGTTGTACTCTGCCCAATGCTCTCTAGCTATCCTGACTCAGAGTTTCTGGGACCTTTTGCCAGTGTTGTTCATCATTTGGTTTTGAGCCAATCTGGCATATGGTATAAAATACGCCTCTAGTCCCTGACACACAGGTATATCCACTGCAGCTCAATCTCAGAAGGGCAGTTTGGCTGTATATACTAAGTGTGCACACGGAGATTGCTGGATCTCTCTCTCAGATGCAAAAGGACTTGCCACTAGATAACTGATATGTTTCCAATACACAGCAATTTGAAGCACCCTCTTGAGTTTCTTCTGGGGAACAGTTGTAACAGTACCTCTAAAATGCCAGTGAATCATCTCTGACTAGAGCCTAAAATTATAAGATGAAGCCATCTGTATTGCACTGGGAAAATATCATGTGGCATAATTAATTCATTGGATGTGATGATTACTTACAATCACAGAAATATACTGTTAGAAAGGCCCTCAGGGAGCCTTATCAAAAATTCCCAGATTCCTCCATAGACCTGTATTTAAACTTCCCAAAAGCATAATTACTGTATTCTTTAGATTATCTAGTCACAACTTAAATATTGCCACTAAAGAGCTTATGAAATTAGACAGATAGTTTAATCTCTCTAGGCCTCAGTGTATCGTTTTTAAAAGCAGGGGCAGGAACACGTTGTTGTTGTTTTTCAAACAGACACAATGATGTGAGTGTCAGTATAGAGCCCCTTCACAGTGATTGGGAAACAGAAGGTTACCTAGCATTTCCTTTTTGTATTGTTGCTTAAAGTACAGAATCTGCTATTTTCTTGCATGTTTCTGCCTCTGATTTTGCTAGAATAAAACCCACAAAATTTGACTTTAAAGTCACAGTCACTAGAACTGTCAATGGCCTAACTACCTCCTGCTTCAATAGTCATTGAATTACCAACCCCATTGAGAAGTGATCCAGTGTAGAGCCTTAAGATAGGATTAGGATAGAACTCAGATGATCACCATCTGTGAGACTCTATGTAAGTCACAGCATTATTTATCATCTGGACTGCACATCTAATAATAGCTTTCTGACAGAGCATCTTAGCTTGGTTTGCCAGGAAGCAAGGCCTGAGACAAAGACTTTTGTGGGAGTACCTAACTGGGGTGGGGCTATGATTCCAGTAACACACATGAGGGACAGGGGAAAAAAGCAGGAAAGGAGCCAGAACCCATACAGGAATGTATTATTGGTTCACTGATCCAAGAAAATCTCAGGAGCAGTACAAATTATGTCTCCGTGCTCTCTCAGGAGGACTAAGGAGAAAGCATTTGTCCATTGGCTTCTATATTCCACTGGTAAAATATTCACTTTTTAGGTTAACTCTTCTATACTTCTAACATGCACATGTGTGGGCATCAAATGTCTCCACAGGTGATTTGCTTTCCGTTTGTGGGACAAGGCAAGGGGTAAGCAGTAGGAGACTGCTAAGTCAGTTTGTAACTGCATGAAGCTGGTTGGAACCTGTACCAAACTAGTCAAAGCAACCATGGCTGGAATAAGAGGTGTAGCTGAGATTTGTAACAGTGCATTAGAGGCATTTGCTATATCTCACCCCTTGTCCACTCTTGATCTACCTGCGTGCTCATTCAAGTCCAGTCTACTATGGACATCCCTTCTAGATGGATAGCAGCCACAATCCCTGCAAAGACACCGAGAGGAGTAGGAAAACAAAATAAGCTATAATGCCCATAGCCGCAGCTGCTATCTCTCCTCGATAAGCCATTCTACATATTGCTAACCCTTGGTCAGCACTTGAGTTGGTCTGTGTCATTTGTCTGCTGGGATGACCCATGCCTATATTCCCAGTAATCTGATTCCTTCATCGCTTTGCCTTTGTTAGGACTTTGTTGCAGCAACTGCCTATTCATCCTTGAGCACAGCAAATAGACACCTCAGTAAACCTCTTGGACTTCAGATCTACTCATTCTTGCTCCCATTTCAATTTGTGTCAGCAGCTCCATCATCAGGGTCATCAGAGTCAGTTACCACCATTATGAGTTATTTTCTTTGCCAGCTGGTTTATGAATTTTGAGAGCCTCAGACTGTCATCACAATGTCAAGTTCAGAGGAATCCTTACAGTGTCTTTAGTAGAAACATTTACCCACTGAAAACCTAGCCTCAAATGTAGCAGACCTAAGATTTTAGAAACAGAAAACAAAATTTTGCAAGTGGATCACTTGAAATGATGATGGTTAGGGACAATATCACCCTTTGGTTCCTAAAATCATGTATTCTAATCATTAGAGACATAGCACCACAAACATGGGTTTACTGCATGTACTGTATCCTGGAGTACAGCTTCCAGCCCTGAGCTGGCACATTGCTAAGTATCCATAGATCCTTCCCCTGTTATGTTATACTGCTGGATTTTAGGTTTAGTCTATAACATAAGACTAGTGGATGCTATATTATGTCACCCTCTTTGCTCACTAAGATTAACAGATGGATCTTCCAGATAATGGTTCTGGAAGAGTTACTGTGGGGAAAAAGAGGGAAATACATATCCAGAGAAGGTTTCCATGTTGGTAGGGTCAAATCACACATCAGATTACAATTCAGATAAGGTCAAAATAAAACAGAAAAGATCCAATGTACTCAAGCTCTCACCTGGCTGGCTGGACTTCTCAAGAAACTGTTTCATAATGAGGACTTATTACTGGCCTCTGCTTGGGCAGGTCTGTCATTTCATAGTGGCAGCAACTAAATCAGTTTCTTTACCCAATGAGGGGTATTCAAGAAGAAAACATTTGCCAAGTAGCTTCCTATCAAGTGCCAGAGGCTGTGTTGACTTGTGCCAATATACAGACCACACCCACCCCAGCAGCTGAGATTGCTGCCACCTGTTTAAGTTTACAGTACTCCTTCATTATCAAGCACAATCCTCCTGGGTTTTCAGGGGCTACAGGTTAATTAAATGGCATCTATCATTTCTTTAAATCTTTGGCAATGTCACTAATCTCTGCAGTTTCTCTTTGGATAGGATGTTGTTTCTAACTTCCTATCTTGGTTAATGGGAGATTAATAGTTTCAGAGACTTGTACATCCCCATTCCTATAATAGTGGATTTTATTCCATAGGTATATAGATCAAAGAGAAGATTCTGTCAACTAGTCTACAAACTATAATTGAGAAACTAGGAAGATAACCGTAAGATTCTCAGGCTCACTGGATCCACTGTGAGTTAAAATTATACCAAAATTCCAGTTGATAACAAATTACTGGTCAAACAAAACTTCCAGGGTTTCCAGATTTCTGATCTCTGGCATGTTCCTATTCCTAAATACTTGCATCTCTGCATTCATAGAACTGTAAGACTAATTTCTGTATGAAATAGTCTGAAACTAAGTTCCCTATATCTCTTGTCTTCATCTTAAAAATGTTTTTGAGAGCTATTGGTAATATACACAATCTGTTCTTACCAGGATACCGTACAAGAGTAACTTACTTAGTTATTTTCATACTGACTATATCTAATTTCATTTAATTAATACAATAAACTTTTAATACTCCCCATCCCCATATCTATCCTAAAAAGGACATTGGGAGGGAGAAATTCAATGATCTAGGACTTGTTAGACAAAGGTAATAGTTTATGGTAAGATGATGTACACACAAAGGCTCTTTTTTTTTTTTGCTGTAAAATCACACTCACCTCAAGCAAGCTAGAGTTGTTGAATACAGTTGTTAGGTAATAAGTAGATTTTTGAGATGGGGTTAATCATCCCATTCTAATTGTTTCTTCACCTTTCCCTTCTAAAATCACAATAATAACTGGCACTTACATAATAAGTTATAATTAACAACAAGTTCTATGCTCATTATCACATTTAATCTTTCCAGCAAAACTGTTGTGAAGATTACCTGCAATTTACTTATGAGAGCCCATATTCAAAACTATTACTATCTCTTCCTTGCTCACAAAGCCATCAAGTGACTATCCAGGTATAAACCTTCTTACTTCATCTTCAGTTGTCTTCAGGTTTTTCCACACTGTATCTGTTGACTTCTTAAAGTTAGAGGTAGAGAGGCTCCTGGGTGGCTCAGTCAGTTAAGAATCTGACTGTTGATTTGGGCTCAAGTCATGATCTCATGTTTTCGGAGTTCTAGCCCTGCCTTGGGCTTCATACCTCTACACTCTGCAGTCCACAATTCATGAGATTCTCCCTCCCTCCCTGTGTGTCCCTCCCACTGCTCTCTTTGTTGCTCTTAAAATAAATAAATATACTTAATTTAAAAAAAGGTAGGGGTGCCTGGGTGGCTCAGTCAGTTAAGCATCTGACTTCAGCTCAGGTTATAATCCCACAGTTCATGGGCCTGAGCCTCACATCAAGCTCTGGGCTAACAGTTAGAGCCCAGAGCCTGCTTCAGATTTTGTGTCTCGCTCCTTCTTTCTGCCTCTCCCCCAATTGTGTTCTCTCTCTCTCAAAAATAAACAAACATTCAAAAAGGTAGAGATACAATAGTACAGTGAACAGAAGTAACGTGGAGATTAAGGAAAGTCATGAAGTTTTCTGGGAAATAATTGAGAAAGTATATGGGCTTTCAACAATTCTATTCAACATTGTACTGTGGGTTCTAGCCTGTATGACACACCCTCCCTTCAACTAAAGGAGAAGAGAGGGAGAAGGAAAAGGAGAAGAAAAGGATTTATTGTATCAGATTTGAAATGAGATAAAACTGCCTTAATTCTCAAACATCATCTGGTATGTAGAAATGAAATATAGGCCATCAGCAACAACAACAAACCAGCTATAACTAACAAACAAGTTTAGCAAGTTTACAAAATAACTGATCAATATATAGAAATCATCTATATTTCTGGGGCGCCTGGGTGGCTTTGTCGGTTAAGCATCCGACTTTCGCTTAGGTCATGATCTCGCGGTTCGTGGGTTCGAGCCCCGTGTCAGGCTCTGTGCTGACTGCCTGCCCAGAGCCTGGAGCCTGTTTCAGAGTCTGTGACTCCCTCTCTCTCTGACCCTCCCCTGCTCATGCTGTCTCTCTCTCTCTCTCTCCTAGAAATAAATAAAACATTAAAAAAATTTAAAAAAATCAACTATATTTCTATATTCTAGGTAGCCAAATGGAACAATCCAAAAATGGAATTAAAGAACAGTTCCATTCAAAATAACTTCAACGAAAAAGTAAATGTTGGGAAATAGTTTTAACCAAAAAAAAAAAAAATGCAAGGTTTATGCACTGCAAATTATAAAACATTTCTGAGAGAAATTAAAGATCTAAATCAGGGGGCGCCTGGGTGGCTCAGTCGGTTGAGCGTCCGACTTCGGCTCAGGTCATGATCTCAAGATTTGTAGGTTCAAGCCCCGCGTCAGGCTCTGTGCTGACTGCCGGCTCAGAGCCTGGAGCCTGTTTCGGATTCTGTCTGTCTGTCTGTCTGTCTGTCTCTCTCTCAGAAATAAATAAAACATTTTAAAAATTAAAAAAAAATAAAAATCTAAATCAGGGGTATACATTTCTAAAAAATATAGTACAAAATTTAAGAGAATCAACTGAAAGATGATGAAAAAATAATAGTTCAATAAGAGGATAACAAATTAAAAATATAAAAACCAGTGTCTTTCTTATAGTCCAGAAATAAGCAGTTTAAAATACAAAAGGGGAAAAATATTTATCGTAGCAAAATAAAGCATAAAATGTCAGAATATAAGTTTACTTCAAAATTTAAACAAAACATAAGATTTAAAAGGATGTATGAATAATCTTTTTAAAAACTATTAAAAAAGCAATTCTAAAATTCATCTGGAAAAACAAATGATTGAAAATCACTTAAAAACGACTTAAAAATGGGGAGGAAAGAGAAAAAAACAGCAGAATAGAAGGATCCTAAGCTTACATTGTCTCATGAACACAGGGATACAACAACTACATATATTTAACTCACTCTGAAAACAACCTGAAACAAAATGGACAATCAGACCTTCCACAGCTAGTCATAGAGAGAAGATACCTCAAGAAAAGAGAGGCAGAGACATGATTTAGAACCAAACCTGGGGCGCCTGGGTGGTTCAGTTGATCGGGCATCCGACTTCAGCTCCGACTTCAGCTCAGGTCATGATCTCACTGTTGGTGGGTTCGAGCTCTGCGTCGGGCTCTGTGTTGACAGCTCAGAGACTGGAGCCTGCTTCAGGTTGTGTGTCTCCCTCTCTCTCTGACCCTCCCCTGCTCTCTCTCTTGCTCTCTCTCGCTCTCTTTCTCTCTCTCTCCATCTCTCTCTCTCAGAAATAAATATTTTTAAAAATTAAAAAAAAAAAAGAACCAAACCCTGATGTGACCACCCACAAGTGGGAGGGTCATCATAAGGAGGAAAAAGTGAAAAGATAAATTTAGATTGAAATTATATCAAGTATGGGGCGCCTGGGTGGCTTAGTCGGTTAAGCGTCTGACTTTCGCTTAGGTCATGATCTCGCGGTTCGTGGGTTCGAGCCCCGCGTCGGGCTCTGTGCTGACTGCCAGCTCAGAGCCTGGAGCCTGTTTCAGTCTGTGACTCCCTCTCTCTCTGACCCTCCCCTGCTCAGGCTGTCTCTCTCTCTCCTAGAAATAAATAAAAACATTTAAAAAAAAGAAATTATATCAAGTATCTTATCTGACTATAAATATATGAAATTAGAAATTATTGCAAGAAAAAAACATGAAAGAAACTCAAACATAGGAAGGCTAAACAATATTCTACCAACCAACCAATGGGTCAATAAAGAAATCAAAGAAGGGGAAAAATGTATGGACACAAATGAAAATGGAAACAATAGTCTCAAAATATTTGGGATTTAGCAAAAGCAGTTCTAAGAGAGAACTTTATAGCAATACAGGGCTACTTCAACAAGAAAAATCTCAATCTAACTTTATACCCAAAGGAATTAGGAAAAGAAGAACAAAGCCTGGGATTAATAGAAAGGAGAAAATAATAGAGATTAGAGCAGAAATAAATGAGATTAAGATTAAAAAAATCAGTGAGACTAAGGCCTCATTCTTTGAAAAGAATTTTCAAATGCTTGGAATAGCTTGAGCTATTTTGGAATAGTTTGAGAAGAATTGGTATTAGCTCTGATTTAAATGTCTGGTAGAATTCCCCAGGGAAGCCATCTGGCCCAGGGCCCTTATTTGTTGGCAGATTTTTGATAACTGATCCAATTTCTTCACTATTTATGGGTCTGCTCAGATTTTCTGTCTCTTCCTGTGTGAGTTTTGGTAGTGTGTGTGTGTTAAGGAATTTGTCCATTTCTTCCAAGTTGTCCAGTTTGTTGGCATATAATTTTTCATAGTATTCCCTGATGATTGCCTGTATTTCTGAGGGATTAGATGTAATAAATCCATTTTCATTCATGATTTTATCTATTTGGGTAGTCTCTCTTTTCTTTTTGAGAAGTCTGGCTAGAGATTTGTCAATTTTGTTTATTTTTTCAAGAAACCAACTCTTGGTTTCATTGATATGTTCAACTGTTTTTTTTTTTTTTTTGCATTCTATATTGTTTATTTCTTCTCTGGTTTTTATTATTTCTCTTCTTCTGTTGGGTTTGGGGTGCTCTTGTTGCTCTCCTTTTAGTTCCTTTAGGTGCACTGTTAAATTTTGTATTTGTGCTTTTTCTAGTTTCTTGAAATATGCCTGGAGTGCAATGGGCTTTCCTCTTAAGACTGCCTTTGTCGCATCCCAAAGAGTTTGGATAGTCATATTTTCATTTTCATTTGTTTCCATATATTTTTAAATTTCTTCTCTAATCACCTGATTGGCCCATTCGTCCTTTAGTAGGGTGTTCTTTAACCTCCATGTTTTTGGAGGTTTTCCAGACTTCTTCCTGTGATTGATTTCAAGCTTCACAGTATTGTGATCTGAAAATGTGCATGGTATGATCTCGATTCTTTTCTATTTATTGAGGGCTGCTTTATGATGCAGTGTGTGATCTACCTTGGAGAATGTGCCATGTGCACTTGAGAAGAAAGTGAATTCCTGAGATCAGGAACAAGACAGGGATGTCCATTCTCACCACTGTTGTTTAATATAGTTCTGGAAGTCCTAACGTCAGCAATCAGACAACAAAAAGAAATAAAAGGCATCAGAACTGGCAAAGGAGTCGTCAAATTTTCACTTTTTGCAGATGACATGATACGCTACATGGAAAACCTGACAGACTCCACCAGAAGCCTACTAGAACTGAACCATGAGTTCAGCAAAGTTGCAGGGTACAATATCAACATACAGGAATTGGTTGCATTTTTATATACCAATAATGAAGGAACAGAAAGAAAAATCAAGAAACGGATCCCATTCACAATTGTACATGAAAAGATGAATACGATTCATTTTTAGTCATACTTCTCAAGAGCAAGAACTCAAATAAAATCATAATGGAAGGAACTTAAATAACAGCTGGTACCAGAGAAATACAAAGAATTTTAAGAGGGTATTATGAAAAATTATATTCCTACAAATTGGAAACCTTGAAAAAATTGATACATTACCAGAAACAAATCTTCCAAGATGAAATCAGGAAGAAATAGAACAGCTGAATTGATAATCAGAGGGAAAAATGTTCCAGGAGCAATTGGCTTTATGGAAAAGTTTTACAAAGCATTTAAGGAAGAGTTAATACTTATTCTTCTCAATCTATTTCAAAAAATAGAAAATGGGATGCTTCCAAATTCATTCTATAAGGCCAGTACTACTGTGATACGAAAACCAGACAAAGACACTAAAAACAGAAAAACACTATAGGTCAATATCCGTAATAAACATAGATACCAAATCCTGACCAGAATATTAGCAACTGTGTTCAACAATAGATTAAACAGGATCACTCACCAAATTTAAGTAGGATTTATCCTGGGGGTGTAAGGATGGTTCAATATCTATAAATCAATGAATATAAGACATCACATCAACAAAATAAAAGATATGAGCATCATAATAGATGCAAAAAAAAGTCTCACAAAATTCTACATCTGTTCATGACAAAAATGGTCAACAAAGCAGGTTTAGAGGGAATATACCTCAACATAATGAAGGCCAGATATGAAAAACCCATAGTTTACCTCATACTTAATGGGGAAAAGCTGAAGGCTTTTCCCCTAAGATCAGAAATAAGACAAGATGCCCACTCACTACTATTATTCAACACAGTACTAGAAGTTCTAGCCACAGCAATCAGAAAAGAAATAAAAGACATCCACATCAGTAAGAAAGAAGTAAAAGTGTCACTAATACAGATGACATACTATATAGAGAAAACCCTAAAGACATGTACATAGAGAAAACCCTAAATAAATGTATTTCATAAAGCTGCAGGATACAAAATCAATATACACAAATCTGTTGTGTTTCTATAAACTAGTAATGAAAAAGCAGAGAAATTAAGAAAACAATCCCATTTACAATTGCACCAAAAAGAGTAAAACACTTAGAAGAAATTTGACTGAAGAGGTGAAATATCTAAACCCTGAAAATTGTAAAATATTGATAAAAGAAATCAATGAGACACAAACAAATGAAAGCTACTTCATGCTCATTAAGTGGAATAATATTATTAAAATGTCCATACTAAAGAAGTCAATAGATTTAATGCAATCTTTAACAAAATATCAACAGCGATTTTCACAGAACTAGAACAAATAATCTTAAATTTTCTATAGAACCACGAAAGACAGAAAATATCAAAAGCGATCTTAAGAACGAAGCAGGAGGTAGCATAGTCCCAGATTTCAAATTACACTACAAAGCTGTAGTAATGAAAACAGGGTAGTACTGAGCAAAAATAGATACTTACATCAATGGAACATGTTTAAGAACCCATAAATAAGCCCACATTAATGTAGTCAATCTATGACAACAGAGGGAAGAAACACAATAGGGAAAAGACTGTCTCTCCCATAAATGGTGGTGGGAAATCTGAATAGCTACATACAAAAAAATGAAACTGGAACACTTTCTTCCACTACACACAAAAATAAATTCAAAATGGATTAAAGACCTAAATGTAAACCTGAAACCATAAATCTCCTAAAAATATATAGGCAGTAATCTCTTGGACACCAACATTAATATTTTTCTGGATATGCCTCCCCAGGCAAGGAAACAAAAGCAAAAATCAGCAATTTGGACAAGAACAACCTAAAAATCATTTGAAAAGCAAAGGAAGCCATTAATCCAAAAAGGCAATCTACCTTGCAAATGATTTTTCCAATAAGAAACTAATATCCAAAATATATAAAAAAATACATACACTCAACACCAAAACCCCCCCAAATATGATTTTAAAATGGGCAGAGGACCTGATTAGACATTTTTCCAGACATACAGATGGTCAACAGACATATGAAAAGATAATCAGCATTAATTATCAGGGAAATGCAAATCAAAACCACAATGAGCTGTCACCCCCCCACACCTGTCAGAATGGTTAAAATTAAAAATACAAGAAACAATAAGTGTTGTTGAAGATGTAAAAAGAAAAAAAAAGAACCCTAGTGCGGTGTTGGTGGGAATACAAACCAGTGGAGCCATTTGTTTTGAATACAAAACAGTATGGAGATCCTTTTAAAAATTAAAAATAGAACTACCATATGATCCAGTAATTCCACTAATAAATAGGTATTTACCCCAAGAATATGAAAACACTAACTTGATGTACACTCTGCCCCTGCGAGGTCTGCTGTATTAAAGAGGGCTCTTTGACTGTTCAGGGCCTGTCTGCTCAGGAACTGTTCTTTGAATAGTGTCTCTTGGTTTCTCTTGTTGAATGTTTGATTATTTTGTTTCCCTAGTTGTAGCCGTATTTAAGACTTTCCACCATGTATACTTTGGCTTATTTCTTGAGGTAGCTCTCAAAATCGTGGGGAGTCTTGGTTTGCAAACTGGCCTCAGTGCACCGAGGGCATGGAGAGCTGAAGAAAAAGACAGACCACTCAAGATGGGTGGGTGGCAGTGTTGATAAGCAAGGGAAAATACACGTGGCCATGAGCGAGAATCTTACCGGTTTATAGAGAAGCTTTCATATTAATTCCTGTATATTCTGTCTCCACAACCTTTACCCTCTCAATGCTATGTCCTTGGACTGGCTGCTCGGAAAACACTAACGTGAAAAGATACATGCATCCCAATGTTCATAGCAGCATTATATGTAATAGCCAACCCAAGATATGGAAACAAGCCCAAGTGGCCATTGATATATGAATGGATACAGAAGATGTGGTATATAATGGATATAAATGGGCACGTGTGCGCGCGCACGCACGCACACACACACACTGAAATATAATTCATCCATAAAAAAGAATGAAATCTTGCCATTTGCAACAACGTGGTTGTATCTAGAGGGTATAATACTAAGTTAAATAAGTCAGTCAGAGAAAGACCAATACCATATGACTTCACTCATATGTAGAAGAAACAAATGAATGACAACAAAAAGAGACAAACCAAAAAAGATACTCTTAGCTATAGAGAACTGATGGTTACCAGAAGTGAGATGGGTGGGTGGTGAATGAAATACATGAAAGATATTTAGAGTACACTAATCATGATGAGCACTGATTAATATATATAATCATTGAATCACTATATTGTATACCTGAAACTAATAAAACACTGTATGTTAACTATACTGGAATTAAAATGTAAAGCATTTAAATGTTCATTTATTATTTTTGAGAGAGAGAGAGAATGAGAGAGGGGGGAAGTAAGGGAGGGGTAGAGAAAGAGACAGGATCTAATGCCAGATATGTGCTGACAGCAAGAGAGCCCAATGTGGAACTCAAACTCATGAACTGCAAGATCATGACCTGAGCCAAAGTGAGACACTTAACTGACTGAGCTGCTCAGGTGCCCCTAAAATAAAATTTTTAAAAATCTTTATCAAAATATTGTGGAACCAAATTTAATATGAAAAAGATCATCTGCTATGATCAAATGTGATTTATTCCAGGGATGCAAGGATGGCTCGATACCCAAAAACCAACCAATATGATACACCACATTAACAAGAGGATGGATAAGAATATTATCATCTATTTCGCTCAGCAGGAGGAACAAGGGGGAGAAGAAGGGCGGAAATGATGGGGGAAAGGGAGAGAAGCAAACCATGAGAGACTTTTGAATGCTGACAAAAACTGAGGACTGATGGATGTGGGGGGAGGGGGGGATGGGCATGGAGGAGGACACTTGTGGGGATGAGCACTGAGTGTTATGTGGAAACTAATTTGACAATAAACTATTAAAAAAAAAAGAATATTATCATCTATGGAGCACAAAGATAGGTCTGTCAATTAAGAGAAGACTCTTGATTTTGGCTCAGAGATTTGAGGTTCATGAGATCAAGCCCCACGTCAAGCTCTGCAGTGACAGCACAGGGCTGTTTGGTATTCTCTCTCCATCTCTTTCTCTCTCTTCTCCTCTCCTACTTGCATGCTCTCTCTCCCAAAATAAATACACATTTTAAAAAAAAGAATATGATCACCTAATACACGCAGGAAAAAAAAATTTGACAAAATACAACATCTGTTTATGATAAAACTCTGCAGAATGAATTTAGAGGGAATATACCTCAATATGATGAAGGACATAGATGAATAGACTACGGTTAATGTCATTTACAATGGTCAAAAATGGAAAACTTTTCTTCTAAGATCGGGAATAAGACAAAATGTCACCTCTTGCTACTTTTACTTAACATAGCATTGGAAGTCCTAGCTATAGTTATCAGACAAGAAAAAGAAAGTGATCCAAACTGGTAAGGAAAAAGAAAAACTGTCACTATTTACAGATGACATAATGCTATATGTAGAAAACCCTAAATACTCCACCAACAAATTATCAGAAAAAATGAATTCAGTAAAGTTGCATGACACAAAATTAACATACAGAAATCTGTCGTGTTTCTTTATAATAATAATGGAAAAGCTAAAAAATGAAATTTAGAAAATAATCCCATTGACAATGCACCAAAGTATCTAGGAAAAATTTTAATCCAGATGCTGAAAGATCTATATTCTGAAAACTTTAAGACATTGATGAAAGTAATTGAAGACAACACAAAAATAATAAGTTATTCCATGCTCATAGATTGGAAGAAATGTTGTTAAAATATCCATACTACCCAAAGCAATATACAGATTCAGTACAATTCCTGTCAAAATACCAACAGTGTTTTTCACAGAACTAGAATTAATAATACTAAAATTTTATGGAACCATCAAGACCTTGAATATCCCAAGCACTCTGAGAAAGAATAAAGCTGAAGGGATCACAATCCCAGATCAAGGTATACTTAAAAGCTTTAATGATGAAACCAGAATGGTACTGGCACAAGTAGAGACCCAAAATCAATGGATCAGAATAAAGAGACCAGAAATAAGCCACAATCATATGGCCAATTAATCTAGAGCAAAGGAGACAAGAAAACACAATGGGAACAGACGGTCTCCTCCACTAATCGTGTTTAGGTAATGGAACAGTGATATGTCAAAGATTGAAAATGGGCCACTTTCTTACACCATCCATGTAAATGAACCCAAAATGGATTAAATTTGAGACATGAAATGATAAAAATCCTAAAAGAATATGTAACCATTAATCTCTTAGACATCCACCTTAGCAATGTTTTTCTAGATGTCTTCTCAGGCAAGGGAAACAAATGCAAAAGTGAACTGTTGGAACTACACCAAAAACTTTTGCAGAGCAAAGGAAACCATAACAAAAGGAAAAAGCAACCTACTGAATGGAAGAAGAATTTTCAATTTATATATTCAACAAGGAGTTAATATCCTAAATACATAAAGAACTTATGCAACTCACACACAAAAACAACCTGGTTAAAAAGTGGGCAAATGACCTGAATAGACTTTTTTTTTCCAGAGAGGACATACAGATAGCCTACAGATACATGAAAAGGTGTTCATCACTAGTCTTCAGGGAAATGCAAATCAAAACCACAATGTGGCACCACTTCACACTAGTCAGAATAATTACTATCAAAAAGACAATAAATAAAAGTTGTTGGTGAGGATGCAGAAAAAAGGGACTCTAAATACATTGTTCATGGGAATGTACATTGGTGCAGCCACTCTGGAAAACAATTGGAGATTCTCTGAAAACCAAAAATGGAAATACCATATGATAAAGTAATTTTACTACTGGGTATTTACCACCTCCACCCTACCCCCCTCCAAAAAAAGCCCTGAAAACACTAATTTGAAAACATATACACAGCCTTATGTTGAATGCCACATTATTTACAATAGCCAAAATATAGAAACAGCCCAAGTATCCACCAATAGGTGAATGGATAAAGAAGATGTGGTATAGATTATGTGTATTTTTATACATGTGTAAAATTTTTACACACACACACAAAGTATGGACTATTTCTCAGTTATAAAAAAGAATGAGATCTTGCCTTTTGCAGTAACATGGAGGGACCTAAAGGGTATTATGCTAAGTGAAATAAGTCTAACAGAGAAAAACAAATACCATATGATTTTACTTATATATGGAGTCTAAAAAACAAAAGAGATGACTAAAAAAAAGATAGAAACAAGCTTATAAATAGAGACAAGTTGGTGGTTTCCAGAGGGGCAGCAGGTGGGAGGAATGGGCAAAATAGTCTAAGAGAATTAAGAGAGACAAACTTCCACGTATAAGTCACAAGGATGAAAAATACAACGTAGGAAATATAGTCAATAATTCTGTAATAAGTTGTATGGTATCAGATAGTAACTACACTTACCGTGATGAGCATTGAGTAATGTATAGAATTATCAACTATTAAATTATGTTGTACACCTGAAACTGTTACAATGTTGTATGTCTACTGTAGTTTTTTTAAAAAAAGGTCTTAAAATCAGCCAGACTAAGTATGTTTCAAAGAGCAACAACTAAAACGACAACTAACTTCACAAATGTAACATTAGCAGTGCAAATTAGTGCAATCTGGTCTTCAATATACTGAAAAGAAGTATTTGGCAATCTTGAAACCTATGCATGATGCAAGTATCTCTTATGAATGAAGGTGAAATAAACACTTTTTCTAGAATAAAAACAAGAGAGGGCTCACCACAAATATATCCAGTCTAGTAGGATTCCTCAACATGCTGGGGAGGCAATATTAACACTCTACCAGGAAAAGCTCTGAAACAGATGAAGACAGAGAAAATGAAGACATGAAAATTGTGGGTAACTCTAAAAGAAAATATAAAATATTCCTAATTTTGTAGAATATATCAATATTCATATGTATATGAAACATGAATATTAATATATTCTCACATATGTATCATTAAAGTTCATAACAGCAATATCCTACCCATCATGAGGAATAATAGAATCAAACATTCTAAGTTCTTTGCATTTTCTTGGAGGAAAATAAAGATAGCAATTAAAACTAAGCTTTAATAAATTAAAGATGCATGCTAAAGGTTAATCATGAAAGTAATAGGTAGCATATAACCTCTAAACTAGTAGAGGGGAAAGAATTGGCAAATGCCATCAATCCACTGAAAGGCAAGAGGGGTGAGAAAAAGGAATACAGAAATAGCAATGACAATGCATATAATAGTAGCTTTAAACACACACGTGAATAATTTAATTTAATATAAGTGGAATAGCTGATCTAACTAAAAGAAACCTATTTTTAGATTGGAAAAAATAAGAACAAAACTCAGGCATATGCTATTCACCAGAATACTAGCCACATCTAAAATATAAGGATAATGAAGTTTTGAACGTAAGAGGTTGTAAAAGATTTACTAGGAAACCCTAACAAAAGATGGCACAACTACTATTTTACCCAGACTACAAAAAGCTTCACATTCAATCCTTCAAATGTAATAAACACTAAGTCTTTTCTTGGTCTTGAACCAAAGATGCAGCCTGGGGTTCTGCTAAGCTGTGCCTCCAGAAACACAATGGTAAGTTATGGCCTCAGACTCTTTTCACCATACCTTCGTGTATCCTGTTGAACTGATGTGAAGTTGGACTTATTAATAGCAAATCAAGACATATATTCACATCAACCTGAGCAGACTTCTCCTTTTCAGAGGAACAATGATAGTACTTTCTAAAAGAACTAACCAGAGGGACAGAAATTACCTATAGTGAAAGCTTGGAGGAAAAAGAATTCAAGAATGTAAATGGTCTATTCCCAAAATTAGTTTTATTTTTCTGTCCTTTTTTATCCTTTATTTTCAACTTATCTACTTATAAATTTGGAGGACACTAAGTTCAGAAAATAAAATAACTTTGACTATAATATTGAGAATTTATTTCTCAAATTTTTTCCTACTCTTTATAAACAAGAAAATATACGTTTATCTATTTCTTACATATCTCTTTTGTGTGTATAAGTAATAAAAAGAATTCAGATATTAATTGAAGTTGCTGCCTGAACAAGCTACTACTTTAAATTGCATGCCATTCAAATCCTGTCCAATTTCTGTCACCTCTCAGACATGTTAAAAAAAAAAAGTTAGGAGAAAGCATTTTCCCATCAATACTTGAAAATTTCTGAAAAATTTAGATTGCCTATTAACATAGAGAGAAGATTTAAGTCACAAAACGAGCTTATATTTTATTTTAAATTAGCCAGGACTCATGAAGCTAGAGGATATCTAGTCCTAGCTACATCTTTGTTATGAATAATTCTGGAACTCAGTGGTTACATTCTTTCTGCTGTGAGAAGGGCAAAGTTCTATCAGCACAGATGGAGATACTAAGTAGAATCCACTCATAAATCTCTTTTTGAAATGCAAATAGGATCATATGCCCACCTGCTTAAAATTTTCAATGTTATCAAGCTGAATAGAGAAGACCAAACTCAACAATTGGTCTCTTCTTACCTCTTCATGAACATTCTCCTCCTCTATTCCTCAAGAATGCTGGATCTGTACCTTTTTTGAGTGCTAGACCTTCTATTTGGAATATTTACTCCATTTCCCACTTTCTTTGGAATATTTTAGGGGCTTCTGGTCTTACTTCCCTTGTAAATTTGTTTTCTTCTGTTCTCTGGCTCTACATATAATTGTTCCTTCATTTTGGCTGCCTTAATTAAGTCTTTATTTTACCACTTTATTGCTTTTCAAAATTCAGGGAAAAGGAAAAGGCACCAGAGATTGTACTTACTGTTTTAAAATTCTGACAGTATCTTCTCTAAATGATTATTATTACTATGTTACAAATATCCAAGAATCATCAAATATAAGAAATGTACTTGTAGTCTTTCATGTGTGAAAGGTGATAAAAATTTGGAAAGTCTGTAAGGTGTATAATTTCAGAGAGTAGTTTAAACAGGTAGTAATTATCAAGGAACCATCCAAGTTTTCTTTGTTTCTATTACAAATACACACATTTTGTATACTCCTAGAATTTCAGAACTATCTGGTTCCAGTGCTTTGCTACAGATCAAATTATGGGCTTGGAGGTTGGTAGAGAGTTTCAGACTAAGCAGTGTTCACTATGAAGTACGGTAGAATTCAGCACTTAGAAATTAGATCTCAACTTCACATCCATCAACATGGGCAAACATCTTCCTTTCCTCATTTGTAAAACGAAGAGAGCTGACCTAATCGGGGTCACTCAAATTTAAACAAAAATCAAAAAACTTTCTTGGTAAATGCAAAAACTTTCTGTTAATATTGGTGAGGTTCTGATTTGTCCTGAGAACAATCCCCTCACCTCTCCATCATCAATAATTAGATCACCTCTGAAGTGGTATAGAGTATTTCCTGTATGTTGAACACTGGCCTGAGCCCATTTTGTCCCATTTAATCTGCTCTACAGATATATGAAAATTCAAGCTATGAAAAAAAGAGACAATTTGTAAGAGTGAAAAAGACATTTAGTTGCAGAGTTTTGTTGGGGAAATACCCTATATACACATATTGCTTATATTGAATCATATTAAGAATAACATGATGGAGGGGTTTTGGAGATTCCTCAATAAATGGGGTTGTATATTCTTAACAATCAAGTCCCTATTTGGGTCTTTAGAGGACCCAGTCTTCTCATCATGTATCTTTCATTCATTTGACCAGCAGAATAGAATTCTTGGCTTTTGTGCAAAATACTGAATATTGAATCCTCCTGTCAGTAATTTCTGGTTGCTTGGAAACAATTCTCATTTTGCCACTGTTAAAGAATTTAGGTCAGCAGTTCATTAATGCCCTACAAATTAGAGAAATATAGCCAATCATGGATTCTAAATTGCCTTGTTGAATACGGGAACTGTAACACAGGCTCTCCCTTTTCCTTCCCCATGGATTAAAAAAAAAAACACAAATTTAATGACTATATTTCAAAGAAATTCCCTGAAAATTAGCAATGCCACTTTATAGCAAGAAATTCAAGTTTTTACAAAAGAAAGACCCACTATTTCCCACCAGCCACAGTCAAACCCATAGTTGTTTTCCCACCTCCCATTAGTAACATATAGCAGTAAAAAGGGGGTGGGGGGGATGTTTTGTGACTATAAGATGCCTTAAATCTAAGGGAATGCAGATGGTATTTCATATCTTCAGTCCAAGGAGAACAGCAGAAAAGACCATTTGAGAAATTTCAAAAGAATTTATTCAAGCGATGAATTTTATAAGATATGAGGAGGAAGATTTCCAAGCCCTTCAAAATCCACCCAGCCATTAAGGTAGCACAGTATGTTGATGGAGAACTGTGCCAGTCCGAAGGTGAAATCAATTTATTATGTTCAAGGTTAATACTGTTCTTCCTCCCTTTCCAGGAGGCAGGTAACCAAGGGGGGGAAAGTAGGAGAGAAAAATCAGATAGAGAGCCGTTAGTTTATCTTCCCTGATGCAGGTAATGAAGCTACTTTAGGTGGGTGATTATCAGCATGTGCTTATACCCCCAGAAAGAAGTCTTAAGATTTGAGATAGAAGACAATAGTTGCAAAATGCCTCTCTCCACTTCCGGGATTAAAGTCTTGAATGATGGTGTAAGATCTAATGTTTGCATTCAGACATAGGATTCTTAAAGAGCAATACACCCACAAGAAGTCACAATCTGGATATTAACAGTTATACCCTCTCCTGTCTCGTGTTTTTGTTAAGTGAAGTAGTTTGTCTAGTAACCAAAAAGCCACTTGCTAGAACCTCTTAAAACCTTTTATCAAATCCTGAGTGTTCACCCCATCTTGCAGATCCATTTTAGCTGACTCCTGAATACCCGTGCTCTTCTCTTCACTTTCACCTTTCCTGGTTCCTCCAGTTTCTTGGTTTTGGTTGTGAGCATTGACTACTTCTTCTCCTTCTCCTTCTTCAACTCCTTTGGTGGAGAAACAGGTTTGTATTTCTTCCAGCTTAGCTCCCTTCCAGGGACATGTGTAGCACTGCAGGTACTTGTGACAGTCACCTAGTCTCTTGCCCCACCTAGGCCCTGGCAGATCCATGTCATTGCTTCTCTGTTGTCTCCAGCATTAGGGAAGGAAGTCAAGGATATTTCCCAGGATCTTCTGTGAGAACATGGTGTCAAGTGTGGCTTCTGAAGCATCAAACTTATCCAACCTCATAGCTCTTCTTCTCAACTATGGTTAGTAATAACAAATGCAGCAGCGATTTACTAAACACTTATGCACACAAGGTTAGATATTTCACCTGCATTTGTTCATGGAACTTCAAACCCATTTTACACGTGAAAAAACTGGAGTCCTAGAGAGTATAAGTTACTTGTCTAAGTAACTTATAACCATAGCTAAAAGTGACAGGGGATCAAAGATGTAAACACAATGTTTACACCTATCTGATTCTATTTATTAAGTTTTGACTGTCCCAGGGGGCTTCACATACATACACACACCCTCTCCCTCTGTTTTTATGCCTCTTGCTCTGGTTTGGTAAGACTTATTTCTTTCCAAAAGCCTCAGACTTGGATATTTTCTCATTTCATTGGATCTATACTTTGATTCTATTGGCCAGGATTTTAATTTAAGTTTCAAGCTGGGGTACATACTTTCACACACACAGTTGTCTTCAAACTCTGCAGCTCACACTCCAGTCTCAGTCTTTCCACAAACCAAATACAGGAGCCCCAGATCTCAAACCTTGGGCTGTCATAGATACGCTCACTTGTCACAAGGAGTTGGGACAATGAGGCTAAACTACTTTATGAGAGAAGTACATACTATAAGGAATGCAGAATCCACATCTTTTTGAGAGGCCCACCTTGGACTGAAGCAGTCTGTAAATTTGACACAGCACTTTACCTTAGGAGGAAGCAGAGAAAGAATGGCCTTTCCAGTCAGAGAGACTTGAATGCAACTGTAGATCTATTACTAAAAATTTGTACAGGGGCACCTGGGTGGTTTAGTCATTCAAGCATCCAACTTCAGCTCATATCATGATCTCATGGTATTAGTGAGCTCGAGGCCCACATCGGGTTCTCTGCTGTCAGTGTGGAGACCACTTTGGATCTTCTGTCTCTCTCTCCCTCTCCAGGTAATTTACCTAAGGAATTTGAAGTTCAAGTGTCTAATCTGTAAAAACCTCAACAAGATTTTTGAATTAAGTAAGATAATATTTATGATGTAGCTATGTGGTTTCTGAATTAAAATGTTAGGGGCCCAAAAATCTTAGTGTGTCTGATTCTTCCCAACATCTGACCAATCTGATCTTGGTTCCAGTCTTCCAATACTGACTGAACACTAGAACCAGCTTTTGTGCTACCTTACCCCATTGCGTGCCTTTTTTTTTTTTTTAACTTGTAAGCAGCATCTATAATATTAGAAGAAATAATAATATAAGGTAAATATTAATACCTTTTCTTAGATACCATATACTCCTTAAACCACTCAAGGACTCTTCCCACACCCCCATAGTCTTCCAGTTCTCTTGAGCTATATTTAGCTATTGAGAAGAAGGTTAAATTGTGCTTAACCTCTAAAAGGTTACAACATTGCTCTTGGGCTTGGTGCTTAAAAAACCCAAACCCCAAAGCAAAACAGCTCTCCCTACTTCTTCCATATCTGTCCAATTTATCATTCCTTCTCCTTCTACCCATTTGTTTGGTCAAACACTAGGTGTTGCTGTTAAGATATTTTTTAATGTGACTAACATTTAAATCAGTCTACTCTGAGTAAAGCAGATTATACTCCATGATATGGGCGGGCCTCACCTAATCAGTTTAAGGCCTTAATTGCTAAAGACTGAGGTTTCTTGAAGAAGGAATTTATCTAAAGATGACAACATAAAAACCCTCTCTGAATTTTCAGGCTGCTGCCCTGTAGAATTCAGATTCAAGACTGCAGCATCAATTCTTGTCTGAATTTCTAGCTTGCTGGCATTCCTTAAAATACATTTCTCCCTCTCACTCTCTCTCTTGATATCTATCTTCTATTGGTTCCATTTCTTTGGATAATCTTAACACCTAGGATGAGCTATATTCCAAATACCAAGGAAACTTATTAAATGCATATGGTAGATCCACTTTATCCCTGGAAGGAGACCGGAGAATCTATTTTTTAAAACAATTACCAGTCCAGGTGACTCTGATACATGATGAAGTTTAGAAACCACTGTGCTGGAGCAATAGCAACATGTATGTGGAGCTCCTTCTATGTATGAATCAAGCATTAGGCGTATTAACACTAATAACCTTATACAATCCTTGTAGGAACTTTATGAGATAGGTAATATTAATATATCTATACACCAGATAAAGACTGAAGGTCTGATGGACAGATAAACAACCTCAATCTTATTGGGATTTTCCATCTGCTTAAATCAAAAGTTTCTATATACCACTAGATGCCAGCAGTTTCATGAACTGCTGTAATGTCTACCAAATTGATAGCTTTTGTGGAAATTTCAAAAGGACTTGCTTAAAGGTTTTATCTAGTTAGATTGGGGTCTACTCCAGAAGGACTCCCAAAGGACTTAAACATTCTATTCCTAAATGCAAATGATAGTTTTCAAGATATTCATTGCACCATTCTTTTCTGAGAGGTAGGGGGGAAAACACTAAGAAATCAACTGAAATAACCCCCTTTGTTTTATAGATTAAGGAAAGATTTAGGAAAGGTAAATAGCTTTAAAACTTTTAGGGAGATTGCAACATTTAAACCATTTAAGTATTCTTATTTGTTTAAAAGTCTTGATAAAAATGTTTTTAACTTCATTGCCTCTCTTTTGACTTTGGTAAAATAAGTGGTACAGTTTTCATTTTTGAATGAAATTAATCATACTGAGGCTCAGATTCATGGAGTTTTGTTCTTGCATTTAAGCAGGCCAAGTCTCAAAGTTTGCCAATATGTCATTTTCTGCTTATGAACCTGCACAAACAATGTGCAACTTAGAAAAGCCTTACAAAGTTCATTCAAATTATTCCTAGTAAAAAAAATTAATCAAATGTTAATTTTTCATGGAGATATAGACCCTGCTTTACGGGGCACCTCAAATGTTCTGTCTGCTACAACCCTGGAGAAATTCCAGCAGTGACTTCTAATGGCTGTGATAATCACAGCATTACATCGCATTCCACAGAAGAGGAAATTATTATAAAAGAATTGATCATTTCAAATGCAGTCAAGACAAAATGATTAACTCTTAATCAAGAATCTTAGTGATTAGATGGGCTTGTAGAACAAAGTTATTGCATCATCCATTTGAAGATGTGGGAATTGATTCTAGAAAAATCAGTGTCTCAAGATTGGTTCCAAAAACATCCTTTGAGCAGAGTTGGCCTTGGGTAAAACTGGGAAAGACAATATTTTTTCTCCCACACTAATGCTTCTCAAACTTTGGTGTGAATCAGAATCATTGGAGGGGTTGTTAAAACACAGATGGCTAGGCTCCATCCCTAGAGTTTCTTATTCAGTATATCTGGGATAAGGCTTGCTACTTTGTTTTTCTAACAAGTTTTTAGCTGATGGTAATACTGCTAGTCTGGGAACTACAGTTTGAGAACTACTGCCCTAAAAGAAAAAAAAAAAATTACTCATCCTTGTATATCTAAACACTAGTATGTCATATTTCAAAATTAGTGAGTGAGCATAGTGATAGTAATTAACACTTACTGAGCACTTACCTATACTATGCTCTATGCCATAGGTCATTTAAGTCTCTTGACAGTCCTCGGTGTACTTTCATTACTCCCATTTACAGATGAAAAATCTGAAGATAGAAGAAGTCAAGTAAGTAGCCTGAAGCCACATAGATAGTAAAAGGTAGAGCTACGTTTTGGACTGGGCAGTCTGACTCTAGAGTACAGTGTTGACCTCTGTTCTTTGTACACATTTCTTAAAGAGAAATGGTTATATAATGACAAAATAACAAGCTTTGAAGACAGAATTGCAGCAAAACCTAAGCTTCACAACACGTTTGCAAACTATAGATAACAAATTAATATCTTTTAACTGTAGTGCCTTTATAGATCAAATGGGTATCACATCTTGGCAATAAATATCAAATAATGTAAAGTAAACACTTAGATGAAAGTCTAGAATGTGTGGTGGTCCACAAATGGTAGCTATTCTCTGCTCACAGCAGCTGTAACTCCAAACACATCAAGAATAACCTTCCCAAGTCTACCATCCATCCATCCATCCATCCATCCAACCATGTTAAATAGTTATTATGAACCCAACATGGAGTTTTTTTCCAAAAGTTACAGATCTGTAGCTATAGGCCTAAAACATCAGGAATATTCTATGAGCACTACAAATGAAGGAGATTCAGGTGGAGACCAGACAACTGTGACAAGTAGAGGCCATGTTTACCAATTCAAGTTGGACATTGAACTTGCCCTCCCAGCAGCCCTTTGGCCTGTTCATTCCAAGTACCAGCTCAGCACCTGTATATTCACTTGTTCAGGATGAATGCCTTGTGAATTTTGGTATTGCCAACCAACAAGCAAGGTAGCCTACTTAATAGTTGCTTCAACCTTCGAAGTGGTAAATCCATTTGTTTAAAGAGTTTTTACTTGCCTCCTTTGGCTATAGTAAATTTGCCATATGGTTCACTGCAGCACTGCAGATGTAGTGCTACCCGGTGATTCACGTCTGCAGATAAATGTGGAGATTTCCATAGCAACAGGCCACCAAAAAATGAGACAATAAAAAGTCACTGTTATGTAACAGGACTTTTTAATTTTATTTTTGTTTTTATGCTGTGAGGGAAAATGGTTTGTACTTCTTATCGATTTAAATGAGGTGATACACTGAATAATTACATTAATAAATTTCTCCTGTATGTTATGACACCAATAAACCCCCATAAATTATGTTGCACACCTGAAACTAAAATAATTTTATAACTCAAATTAAAAAGGGGAACACAAACACTTAACAGCACCTGAACCAATTAATGAAATTTAAAATTCCAATCTCTTTATCTTTCTTAATCATAAATCAGAAATTTACTGCATAAGTAAATGAATAAAGGACACGAAACATGTAATTTGATGTAGGATAACATTCTAATATTTATTTATTTGATATATATGGAGTCCCTATTTTAAACCAGCCACTGAGATGAAAAATGGTCTTTATGAAGCTCTAAGTCTAGTAGGAAAAAAGAAAGATCAGCAAGTATATTCGGTACATTATAATTGATATTGTGGTATCAGCAAGAGCAAGACTGTCCTTATTGATAATACAAGAGGCCAGTTTCTTGGATCAACCTTCCCTGCTAAAGCAATGTAAAAATGCTGGATAAGATATTAAAAATAACTTTGAAGGCACACCTGGGTGGCTCAGTTGGTTAAGTGTCTGACTTCAGCTCAGGTCATGATCTTGCTGTTTGAGCCCCATGTCAGACTCTGTGCTGACAGCTCAGAGCATGAAGCCTGCTTTGGATTCTGTGTCTCCCTCTCCCTCTGCCCTTCATCTATTTGCACTGTTTCTCTCTCTCTATAATAACCATGAAAAAAAATAAAAGTATCTAAAAATAACTAAAAATAAATTTGAAGCACTAATAGCCTCTCAGGAAAGTAAGGAATTCTCAGGTCAGGCACTGATAAAAAAAAAAAAACAAAAACAAACAACAAACAAACAAACAAACAAAAACCAAAAAAAAAAAACCCCACAGCAATTTGAAGAAATAAGTAGAGTTCTGTGGCTGGAATTCACTCTGAGGACAACTGCCAAACTACATGAACCTGAGTGCTGGTTTTCATGGACTCAAGGAATGAAAGAGACAGGAGACAAAGTCCACGTCCTACCAAAAGCATCTAGATCTGGATGATCTAGAACCAAATCCAAAACCAATAAAATTTCTTTCAGTGGACTGAAAGGTTATAGGTCTTAAACCTCAACCATGAGTCCCAAATGAAAAATGACCAATGAGAAATGAGAGCCATAACATAGCTTTTACCCAGGTTTTTTTATATGTAATTTCACCTTCTGATTCAAAAGAAACCCAGTCACAGATTTAGAATGGTCCAGCATTTGGCAAAAGGAAAGACCTATCACTTCTGTAGTATTCACTTTCATCTCAGACCTCAAATAATTCCCCTCAAATAAAACTTCAAGGAAAATAAGCTCATGAAAAAGTAAATATAAAAACAAACTAGATTCACAAGGAAACAAAGTACCATTAATAAGAACTGTAAACAGACAACAGATCAGTCTTAAAAAAACATCAGAATAAATTATCGCATATAGATTTTAAATAACAATGCTTACAATAAATAATATGCTTAAAGAAATACAATACAAGCTTGAAAATGTCTAGAGAAGAGAAACTAGAATCAATGACAAGACTGAAAATAGCTTAAAAGTTGAATATGTAGGTTGAGCAAAAATATTAGAGTGAAAAGAATAGGGAATTAGTAAGGTAGAAGATAGATCTGAAGAAATTATCTCAAACCAGCGTGAAGAAATGACAGGGAATATATAAAAGAGGAGCCAAAAAACACAGATACTGGAGTAAGAACATCTAACACATTTCAGAATTCCCAGAGAAGAAAAGGGATGGACACAAGCAATACTGAACTGAAATTTTTCTGACAATTTTGTAGTACAAATAAGAAACAAATTCACACTTTTAAGAAGCCAAATAAATCAAAAGCAGGATAAACAAAAAGATCCTACATACATAATAGTGAAACCACAGAACAATAAAGAAAAAGGGAAAATCTAAAAAGTAGGCAGGCTTTCAAAGTAGTGATAAAAGAGAAGCCAATTTCTTAAGAGTAACAACAGAAATAAGAATGATACGTTGCATGTATTGAAAGAAAATAACTACAACCTAGAACTCTAAGCCCATTAGAAACATCTCTAAAAAACAAGAGAATAAAGACATTTTCAGACAAATAAAAACTGAAAGGCTTTACCAGCAATAGTCCCACACAAAAGATATTCTTAAGGGTATATTTAAAGCAGAATGGAGTTTCTCCCAGATAGAACTGCAAGAAGCAACTAACAGCAAAAAAGTAGTAAATATGTGGCTAAATATCAACAAACACTGCCTACATAACATAATAAAATATTGGAGATTCAAAAAATAAAGGTAGAAATATAGGGTAATGATAGCATTAGGGTCTGTGCTAAAGACCTTTTATTTTAATCACCTATTTTAAGGCCCTATCTTCAAATATTCACATATTCTGAGGTACTGAGGGTTGGGACTTTAACACGAATTTTAGAGGGACAGATTTCAGTCCATGAGAGAGGCCTAGAAAGGAAGCAGTCCTGAGTGACCTAGAGCACAAGGGGTCAGGAAAGAGATCTCTGGGAATGGGGGTGATGTGGATAAGACCATTGGATGCATTTTGCTCTTTAGAGGTAATTAGCTTTTCCTTGGGAGTCTGAGAAGAAGCTATGATAGGTACATAATCTTTAAACAAACAAATCATGTAACAATGATTAATTCCAGGGAACCAAAATGTGCAAGATAAACATAATAAACTACATAGTGCAGGTAATGATTATCCTTAGTCATAATAACAATGTGGTATTAATGATTTAATGAAAACTCCTACAACATAACCATACTGAGAGGATGGACAAAGATATTGGGAAATAAGTTGTGGCTCAAGAGAGATGTGGTCCAAGGCTTTCTATACTAGAAAGCCAATAGAAGTTTAAGATGGAAAAATGGGGGAATAACGTGTACATGTTATTTAGAAATCTCAAAGCAATGGGAGAAACAATGAAAATATTTGAAAATGATAGGCTTTCGAGATCAGGATTCAGTAGTTAGGGAGTGGCAGGAAAGGGAAATATGTGCATATGTTACTTTGATAAGCTTAATGTGGATGGTTAGAACAGTATTACATTGCTTTCTTCATTTCAGATTCTAAAATGCATATTGTAAAAAGTTTGAAAAATACAGAGATGTGGAAAGAAAACACTCCACTGTTAACATGGTTATCTCACACGCATATTGTACCTACTCCTTTTTAACCTCATTGCTTAAAAGTACATGATGATTTACCTATGTCAAGCCTCTTTATAGGTTTTTTTAAATTAAAAAATGCAAAGAGACCCAAAGAAAAAGACCACTAATTCTCCATGGAAAAAAGAGGAAGACTCCACAAAATAAATGGTATTGGAACTAGGTCTTAAAATATACTAACAAAATAATTGAGCTGTGACTACAGGCCAGACAGTAAGCTAAATGTTTTCCATTCACCATATCATTTAATTCTCACAAGAACTCTGAAAGCTAGCTACTATTATCAATCTCAATTTAGCTGTTGGAATTAAGACTTAGTGGAGTTTTTGTTCAAGGCCATTTGGCTAATATAGGGCATGCTGGAAGTTTCAATGTCATGACTCCATGGTAAAGAGTGCCCCACATGTTGTTTTAGAGTAGACCCAGATGCCCAGTTTCTCTGACTCCAAAGGCTATGTCTGTAGTTTCATCATATGCAGGAGTCGGGGGTGAATAAAGTTGGGAGGACATTGAAAACAAAGGAACCACATATTTGCTAATCCAGAAGTATAAAGACTTAAGTCCTGGAACTAAGACATTTTTCTCCTGAGTAGAAAACATGATACTGTTTGTAGAAAGAGATTTGGCTGAAGAGGTTAAATGGGGCTGCAATGAAACAAACACCTGCAGTAGCATAGGCTTCTATTAACAGGCTCTGCTCATCAAGAAAGGACAGCCATACCCCCAACCACAGTGTGCAAGACAATTTATGAAGGCACAGGATAAACAGAACTCAGTTTTGACTTGTTATTAAATAATTTAAAACAGTAATTTTATATGAAAACAAATGCAAATAGATCATGGAGTAAAATGCAAAACCTGAATTTTTAAGTCAAAGCTAAAGACTTCAAAGACGTATATATATACTTTTTTTCTCTTTTGGAAGGCTTTTATAACAAGCTGCCAGATCTCAAGGCTTTGAGTTGGATTCTCACTCTCATTAGGAGTCTTTAGTGGAAAGTTTTTAAGAAATACTCTATGGAAAATATGAATCTAATTGAGAAGAACATGTTTGGCTAGATTGTTTTAAATGTTATTTATCCCTAAGATAATTACATATAACAATAATAATAAAAATATAATTATAGTCTTTTCTTAATATATTGAATATATATTAATCTGAACCAACAGTACTGTTGAGTTAGAAACAATATCAGTGGGTGAGAAGCTCTATTCTAATTTAGCAAACAAAAATCCCCAAATTTATATTACTGCTGTATCCTGACCTATCTCCAAAAATTTCTTAGCACTCAGTTAGTCTTCCCACTACCAAAATAATCAGTTTACATAGAGACAAGACTTATTTGGAGAACTTCAGACAAAATCCATCAGCAGATTGAATGTATCTCTCTTCAATTAAGTTCTAGCAACATGTAGAAACTGCTGTAAACTGCACCTTACAAAATCAAGAAACAGGTTGTCTGCTATAGTTATCTTTCTAGAGGGAAAAGAGGAGATAGAAACCCAGCACCTTCTAAATGCAGTGTGCTATCCTGTGTTGGATCCTGAAATGGAAAAGGGAGTTCAGTGAAAAAAAATGATGAAATTCAAATACTGTCCGGAGTTTAGGTAATAGTAATTTACCAATGACGAATTCTTAGTTTTGACAAATGTGTCATGGTAATTTACAATTAGCATTAGGGGCAATGAGTCTTGACAACATTTCTGTAAATCAAAATTATTGCAAAATACAACATTAAAAATAGTTAAAACCATTGACTTCAATCTTATGAAAACAGTTATTTGTTGATCTGATGCTAAGTCACCAAAGAAGTCTTAAAACGGTGAAGTACATCTGAGTTTCCAAAATATTCTCCTTGTTGCTTAAATATTCAGAATGCCTTATTCATTCATTATTAATAATTGCTATATTTATTAGATATTTGATCTAGTTCCATCTGGATATTTTAAGGCATATATCCATTTTAAAATCCCCACTCAGGTTGGCAGTTAAAAATGTTTAAGATATATGACTATCTTCCATCTGTTCTACAGATAATGGGTTTGCATCCCTCCCTGCGGCGTAAAATATGTAAACATGTTTGGAAACTAAAGGTGAGAATTATTCTCTTCCTGTGACTCTTTGTTTAGATTCAAAAGCTTCTACTTGTAAATCATTCAAGGTCTGCACCACAGAATATTCTCAGAGAATTCAGCCAGGTTAGTATCAAGAGTGGACACTCTTTGGGGATATAAAAGCAAGGCTCTTTGAGGGTTGGGTGACGCTAAGTGGGACGCCCTGAGTAATCCCCCTAAAGACCCCTCCATCTAAAAGAGGCTCTACCTCAGCTTCTCTCCCTTGTCTCTCTGGCTCTTTCAAGTAACTCTTGTTCTTTTATTCCCCCAGATTCCCAGCTTTGGACACACTTCTCTTTTGGAGATTTGACTGCTTAATCAGCCCTTCTCGATCATGTCTTTCTATCATCCTTGAACTCAGATCTTCTAAGTTCCCTAAATTCTGCATGATGACTGGACTCTCAAACCACCTGTTATAATATGTTTGAGAGGAGAAATTGTAGTGTTGTCAAACAAATATAACACATACCTCTTCCCAGTTACTATACATGAGAAAAGCTGGAAGCATTCAAGATGTTTCTTCAAATTCCAAGATAAAAAATCATTAATGGGTAAGGGGGTTCCAGGATCTATAAGGAACAAAAAAGACTATTGCCCAAAGCAGGTGGGGAATAAGTATCAGTACTTTTTCCAGAATGGAGCCAATGATCTTTCTGATTAGAAACCTTTGAAAATAGCATTATATTATCTTATTGAAATGTCAGATTACTCATCAATAAAATGGGATATTATCTATGTCACAGGACTATTTTGAAGATTAAAAAGAAAAAGAAACCTGTAGTATTGGGGCATCTGGGTGGCGCAATCAGTTAGGCAATCAACTCTTGTTTTGGCTCAGGTCATGATCTCACAGTTCATGAGAATGAGTCCTGTGACAGGCTCTGTGCCGACAATGCAGATCCTGCTTGGGATTCTCTCTCCTTCTCTCTCTGTCCCTCTCTAGCTTGCTCTATTTCTCTCTCTTTCGCTCTCTCTCCCTCAAAATAAAAAAATAACTTTAAAAAATCTGTATCATTTAGTGGTACTTTTACAGGTACATAAGAAGTACTCAGTGAATGGTACTTATTTTTCATGATTTTTAATCAATATGTCAGGATATTTTAAAATATTAACAGAAAATTTATTTTTCAGTCAAACAGGATATTTTAAAATATTAACTGAACATTTATTTTTCAGTCAAACTTGTTGCCCTGTAACTACATGTGGATCATGTCATCCACTGATTCAGGGGAGGGAAGTTCTAATAAACTTAGAGAAAAGTACTTTAAGTTTCTGAAGTACAAGTCCTATAAAAACATGGAACACAGAAAACACAATGTCAGATCTCTGCATCCCAACATAGAAACTAGGTAGCATCCTGACACAAGAAGGGAGGAAAAACTTTAAGGGAAAGTTAGAGTAAAAGTGAGGCCCTTAGTAAAGGGGAATTTTTATCCTGTCTTCTGGTTATGGTCTAAGTAAGTGAGAAAGAACTATGGAAATCACAGACAGATGCATACCAATTTTCTCAATGGTGGGCCACAAAAACTCCTTAAGTGCCAAACTGAAAAAAGAAATTGAGACCGCTAAGGTAGGCTGTAGAGAGGAGTATGGGAAGGAGGAAGTAGCCCACACAGAGAATTCTGGATAGGCAGTGACAGGGGTTAGAAAATACTGGTAGATCTGAGTAACTCCAAGCAGGTCACTGGGATTACAGCCTGGTGACAAAGGGGTCAACTGAGGAAAAAAAAAAAAAAAAAAAAAGACTAGAGGGAAAAAAAAAGGACATCAGAGCCCACAAGTCCCTGTGGTCAGACTGAGGAACTTAGACTTTAGAAGATAGAAGCTATAGAATGGCACTACTTGAAAAATGTATTTTAAAGAATCATTCTGACTACTCTGTGGAAAGACACTGGAAAAGGGCAAGAACAAAAGAAGGGAAGGAAACTGAGAAGTCAATGAAAATCACCCAAGTGAAAGACTGATTTGGGGCAATAGAGATAAGACAACTGAACATATTTGATGTATATTTTGGAGGCTTTGGTAGCCTGAATAATCCAGCCCACACCCCTAGTCAATACTCTAATCTCTAGAATTTGGGAATATGTTATGGTACATGGCAAAAGAGACTTTGCACATGTAATTCAGGTTATGTGCTTTTAAATGAGGAGATTATCTTGTCTTATCCAGGTAGGGCCAATCTACTCTAATCATATGAATTCTTAAAAGGAGAACTCTTACAACTCTGTCCAGCTGGAAGTGGAAGAGGATTTTAGAGACATGGGGTATAAGGAGATGCCAGATAGTCAAAGTGTGGGAATGATTTGACAGGCTGTGCTGTCTACTGGGCAGAGCACAGGTTGTTCCTAAACTGACAGGTTTGACACAGCTCACAGAGTTTCAAGGTGCCCCAATGTGGGCAGGTACAGCAGAATGTCTCCTGTGTACTCAACAGAGTCTTAGACATGGTAAAGGGTGAGAGATAACACCAGAGAGTTTTTCCCCCCCCAGATGGCTTAGGAGTATCAGAATGATCTATAAACAGGAATAGAAGCTGGGTTGAAAGAGTGATGAATCCTAAAGGCCACCCCACCTACACCCTGTTGCCTTGTCACCATGTGATAACACAGACACAGCCCTAAAAAAGAGTCAGGGGCGATTTCAAATGGACTTGGAATTGCAACTTGAAATAGAAATGTGATTTAGATGAAGAATAAAATGAAGGTACATTTCTTAAATATGTCTTTCTAGCCTGACATTCACATCCCTGTCATTAAACTACTGCCATCATTACTGCTGTCACTATCAGCCTTTATTATTACCTTCATACAACACTGAGAGGCAAAGTAGGAGTCCAGAGAGTGAAACAGGGCAAGAGGAGGTGAAGATACATGGTATAAAAGGAAAACTATGGCAGTCTGTTTTACTCTCTGACTGGCATACTGCCAGCAGGAGAGGAGCCCAGGGGAAGTTCGCTAGGTTGTTCTTGCTCACAGGGCAAGTGCTGTACAGTAACACTGCAGGTGCTCATCCTGTGCACATGGGCCTGGGTTCCATGCTCTAACTTCCTCACTTACTCTTTTGTTATCCATTTTCCAGTAATCACTTATGCATTTCCTTTATCTGTATTTTTTTTCCAACTGATTCATCAGCTTTTCTGATTACTAAACAACATGCTTTAAATTTGGCACACTGACTTTGTGATGAATGATTATAAATGCACATATTTATTTTCTTTCTTAAACATTTTTAAAAGGTAATTCATCTACAACCTTCTGTTTGAACAGTGCAATCACTTGAATGGATTCAGGAAAGAGCATGCTCTACAATAATCTTTAATAATACATTTGAGACTGAATACCTTCACGAGAATTAATCTCTGATTCACCTTGAAAATACCCTGACAAAACTCTCCTCTTTTCCCTCTATGCCTGTAAAATTATGTTGTTCTTAAATTAACTTTGGATATCATATTGTGTACTTTATTAAATTTTTGGAACATTCCTACCAAAACTTTGTATTCACTCATTCTCAAAATGAGTAAATAGAGGATTGGAAAGGGAAGTAATGATACACATAGAACATTTTAGGAAAATAAAACAATTTTTTCCTAGTAGGTACCTCTGAGCTGTGGGAATAGTGGGGGGTAAGGATAAAGGCCATCTTACCAACTTTCTCTATTGCTGGAATTTTTTTTACTTAAAGCACATGTTACCTAACAATTTAAAGTTTTCAAAAACTAAAACTACCCTATAAACCTGACTTCCCTGTTTCTTAGTTTGATTTATATACACTGGAATAATTTGTGGCTATCTTTGTTTCCCAAATTAATTCTTGGTTTCTGTCAATTGAATGCTCCATTCAATTGATAATTCTTTGAATCTTTTCTTTCTGATTTTCTTCTGTTAGATTAGCCATCTAATATAGCTTATTTTTCAATAATTATTTAGTGAGGGATATTTATCCAACACCCACTATGTGTTCAACATTGTAATAGATGCTGTGGAAGATGCAGAATAGTGGTTAAAGTAGTAAAAAAAAAAAAAAAGGATAATATTTAGCAAACACTATAGGCCAGAGAATATTTTAGGAGTTTTACACAATTAATTTCCCATAGCAACAACTCAGTGAAATATACGGTCATGCTTTCCTTTTTATAGATGAAGAAATTACATTTTAGAGAAATTAAGGAAATTGCCCAAGGTCAATCAGCTAGTAAGATATAGGTGGGATTTGAATGCAACCTGATTGACTCCAGAGCCTCAGAGCTCAGCTTCTTAGGTGACTCTGAAAGGAGCTAACTGTAGAGGTGGCAAGACTTATACCCACATATATCAACCAACCAAAAACAGTAATGAGCATATCCAAAACAGTATTGAGCAAAGGTCACAGTTCATGCCAAGAACACTATTTGTTATATCAAAGGCATTAGGGTTAGGTCTGTGGAATAGACCAAATAAATAAATACACAAGAGCATGGATCAGAGATTAAGTACTGTGGAAATTTAGAGACCAGCAACGGATAGTACAGTTCAGGAAAACTTTGTGAGGAGAGGTGGGCTTTATAGCTGAGGCCAGAGCAGTATTTAGAAAGGGAAACCATAAAGGGTATAAGCAAAAGTCTAGGGTCATGGTCAAGGATGTTTTTCCAAAAGAAAAGTGATGGCTTAGCTTGCATGATGGATGCATCCTGAGGAATGCTGAGAAACAAATCTGGGAGGACAGGGGAAGTGTCTGTGAGACTGGCACCTTGGAAGCTTGGCTCAGCAGGTTTGATGCAGTATAGAAACGGGAGTGATGGTAATAACAGTAATAACACATAGGCTTTACAGTTGGTCCTGTTCTTGCAAAGGCATTGTCTCATCTAATGTGTTTGTGGAATACTAATCTGGCAGAAAATTGATTGGAAGAGAGAGGGTTTAGAATCAGTGAAGCCCATTAGAACATTAGTTTAGCCAGAAGTACAATGAGGACAGTCTGAACTGGGGTCAGGATAATTAAGGGGAAATGGAGGGTTTAATAGCTACTGCATGTCAACTGCATGTCAGAGACTTTATATATGCCCTCCAGTGTTCAAAACAATTACATGTTATAGATGGTGTTCTTGCACGAGCTCAAGGCCTAGTTCAAACACTAATGGTGTGACATTAGAAGTTATACAAATTTTTCATTGTCTAATTTTTGCAACAAAATACTTATTGAGTACCTACTATATATATGGAAAGCAGTGGTATAGGTCTCTGGGATAGAGTGGTGAATTAACAATCCCTGTGCTTATGAAACTCACAGCCTATGAGGATAACTGTTATCAATATATAAATGCAGTAGTTTCCTCTTGCTGCCAGAACAAATGACCACAATGAGTAATTTTAGTGGCTTAAAACAAAACAAAATACTAAATGAAAAACCCGGAAAAAAGTTTGTTACTCACTGTTCTGTAGTTCAGAAATCTAGGCTGGTTCAGTTGGTGTCTCTGCTTCTGGTTTCACAAGCTCCAAATTAAGGCATCAGCCAGTTGGGCTTTTACTGGAAGGCTTTGCTTCCCAGCTCATTCAGATTGTTGGCAGAATATAGTTGCTTGGGGCTGTAGGACCAAGGCCCATTTCTTTGCTGGCTGTCAACTGGAGGCCTCCCTTAACTTTTCAAGGTCTCTCTCCAGTCTTACAAACAAGGCCCTCTGACACAGAGCCAGCAACAGCCTACCACATCCTTCTTAAGTTTGGGATCCCTGACCTCTCTTTATGCCTCCTCTCTTTGATGCCCTTTTCTTCTTCCAGCTGGAGATAATTCTCTTCTTTAAGAACTCATGCAAGTAGATTGGATCTACCTGGGTAAGTTTAACTAGCTCCCTATGACGTTAAGGTCAATAACTTTGATTACATCTGCAAATTCTTTTTTGCCATTTATAACGTATTCACGAATTGCAGAGATTTGGATATAGTTATCTTTGTGTGAGGACATTATTCATCCTACCACAACCTTCAAAATATATCTAAAATATATTCAATTCTATCTCCACTGCTCAAACCAGTCTTTCACGTGCACTGTTCCCATGGTCTTCTAACCAGTTTCTCTGCTTTAGTGATTAACTCTTTCCAATCCCTTCCCACAGAGCTGTCAGAGTGATCTTCTAAAATTGATTACTCAAGTCATGTCACTCTATAATTTCTGTGGTTCAGTTTGAGCTTAAGGAGATTTTTGTTGACCACTCATTAGAAAACTGATCCTCTTACCTGTCCCTTCTCGAACAAGTCTTGCCTTCATACTAAGTATCAATTTTTAATAACAGACAAAGCATAGCACTTACCAGGTACTAAGCAGTGTTCTAAAAGCCTCAAATACAGTGATGCATTTAATTTTTACCAAGAATCCTATGATGCAAGCAATATTATTACTTCCATTTTACAGGTGAAGAAACTGAAGCACAAAGAGGTTAAGTAACTTGTACAAGTCAATAGCCAGTAGGTAAAAGAACCCAAGGAATCCAGCTCCAAAGCGTACAACTCTTAATATGTAACAATGCTGGGGTGCCTACGTGGCTCCGTCAGTTAAGCATTAGCATTCTATGCTGAAGCACAGGGCCTGTTTGAGATTCTCTCTCTCCCCCTCTCTCTGCCTTTCCCCTGACTTCTCACGCTCTCTCTCTCTCAACATAAATAAACATTAAAAAATATGTAACATGCTATTATCTGTGTGTAATAAGAGATTTACCTGTCAGCTTACTATAGTATGCAAAATAATGTCCTTCCAAAGACATCCATATGCTAATCCCCAAACCCGTAACTATGTTACATTACATAGAAAAATTGATTTTGCACATTCAATTGTGGTTTTTTTCTTAGCTGGCATTAAGATGGAAAGAGTATTCTTGAAGGGCTCAATCTAATTATATAAGGCCTTTCAGAGCAGAGAACTATCTTCAGCTGGAAGCAGAGGGATGCAGTAGAAGGGGAAAGCAGAGGGAGTCAAAGCATGAGGGAGCACTGAAGCCACTCTTGCTGAGACCACCCCACAGAAGGTATGGAAGAAATGCTGTTAATTTCTAGGATCACAGACCAGCCCTCAATTGACAATCAGCAATGAAGCTGAGACCTCAGTCCTATAACCACAAGAAACTGAACTCAACCAGCAGTCTTAATGAGCTTGGAAAAGGATTCACCCCCAGAACTGCCAGAAGGAAACTCATCCTTGCCAACATCTTGATTTTAGTCTTATGAGACTGTAGGCTGAGAACAAACTCAGACATGCTGTGCACAAACTTCTGACCTTCAGAAATGGGAGAATGGATGTTGTTTTAAACTGCTCAATTTGTGGTAATGTATTAGTATAGAACACTAATACAGAAATCAGGGCTTAGTTATGATTGGAAGTGGGGGAAGTGAGTTATCAACAATAACAAAGGTTTTAGGATTGAAAAACTTGACTGTCCTCATTTATTGAGTCAGGGAAGGAATTAAAGCTGAAGAGTTAGGTTTTTAATGGAGGCCTGCGTAGCTCAGTCAGTTAAGTATCTGACTCTTAATCTCAGCTCAGATCTTTATCTCAAGGATGTGAGTTCAAGCCTCACACTGGGCTCCATACTGGGTGTGGAGTCTATTAAATAAAAAAGAGTCTTTAATACATTAGGTTTTCAATATGTCATATTGGCAGTTGGGTATATTGGCTTAGAACTCAAAAGATAGGAGGTTTTGGGTTTGGGATAAGCATTTGGGGAGTCATTAGCATTGGTGAGCACTGTCACCACTAAGCGCACTGAATGTTGGGCATGCTGGCTGTCAGCACTGATCTGGAACCTGGATGTTATGACTAATATCTCTGAAACCTCTGGAATGAACTCCCTACTGTCTCTGCTTTCTTTGAGTCACTCTTTCCGTATAAGTTTTGGTTTAGGGCATATTACCAAAATACTGTTAAGGGTTGAATTGTGTCTTCCCTACCCCTAGTGTCATATATTGAAATCCTAACCCCTAATACCTTGGAATGTGACCGTATTTTTGAGATAGGGTCTTCACAGAAACAATCAAATTAAAATGATGTCATTAAAAACAGACACAATGAGTGTCTGTTGGCACTCATACAGAATGACTGGTATCCTCATAAGAGAGGAAATTTGGTCACAGCCATGTACAGAGGGAAGACCATGTGCAGACAGACAGACAGGACATCTCTAAGCCCAGTGGAGAGACCTGGAACAGATCCTTCAGCCAGGGCACTCAGAAAGGGACCAACTCTGCTAACACCTTGATTTTGAACTTCCAGCCTTCAGAATTGTGAGACAATAAATTACTATTGTTGAGGCGGCCCTGTCTGTGCCCTACTTTGGTAGGGCAGGTCTATCAAACTAATACAAATACAAAAGGGGTTCAAGACAGTCATCCAGTCTGATGCTTGAATTTTCTCCATTGACCTCAGGACATCTACTTTTCTCTGCATTAGAATTAGGTCCAGGATACCAAATATAGCTTTTAACATGCACTTTTCCTTCAACAAGTCTCAAACTTTCCACATAATATGCAGCCACGATAATGTGGGGGATGCTTATACAGTAATGGAATTTCCATTACAAAAGAAGTGATGAATGAGAAAATCCTTCACACTGACTTTTTTTTTTGAAAGATTTGAACCTTTCAGACAAATTGTCCTTTGAAAATCCCATTTAAAACCAATTTTGGGTGTTGCACAGATAATTGTGCAATTAGATAATTAAAGTCAATATGTTTCTTTTTATCTGTCCTTTCTCTGGATTCCCTTTTCTGACAAATGAAAATTCTATCCACCTGATTTCTTAGTCCGGAAACCTGTGAGTTATTTTTGACTACTGCCACATTCAAATTCTTCAATTAATCACCATCTGCTGTTGACTCAACTATCTAAAATAGTTGTCTGCCCCATCCACTTCTCTTGTCCTTTCTGCTGCTACCCTAGACCAGCATATCATCATCTCTCCCCCAAATTGCCACCAAAAAAAAAAAAAAAATCCTAACTGTTCTTCTTGACTGCTGACTGCATTCCTCTAATCTTACCTCTGTATTCTAGCCAAAGTGTTTCTTCTATATTGCAACTCAGTTCTGACAAGTATTTAAATCCTTCACTGGCTTTCCGTGGTCCTCCAAAGCACTGGAACTTCTTTGCCTGATGTACTCAGTTCTTGAGTATCTCGTCTTAGCTTCCCCCTGAGGTTTTACCTCTTCCTTCTCCCCCCAGTCCCACTCTTAGTTCCTACCACACTACCAAACAGTCTCTATTTTTGTGCTGTCTCTAGCCCTTTGTCCTCAGAATTCCCTCTGCCTAAAAGGCTTTACCCCTTTTCCCAGAATTCCTCCTTTAACTACTTGAAGCTTTTGTTTAGATATCAGATCTTAGTGCCTCATTTACTAGATGTGTCATTATAAAAATACTTAATGTGTACTTTCACTCCTTCATCAACAAAATGGGTATAAAATGGAATCGTTTTTATCTTCATTGAGATATTGTGTAGAATAAGAGAGTTAAGTTTTATAAAATAACCATGGCAAGCACTCAGTAAATGGCTGCTGTTGCCATTCTTCTCATAATTCTCTTTTAGCAAGATTTCCTTGATCACTTCACTCCTGAACTCAAAACTGACCTTGGAATGCCTCATATATACCTCCTTTGGACTGTACATTTCCCCCATATAAGCACATATACCTTGTTTAAAGTATGGTATAGCTTATCTGTGAGTTCCATGAAGGCACATTTGTATCTTTTTTTAAAATTATTTTTATTTTTTTATTTTCTAAAAAAAATTTTTAAATAGTTTATTGTCAAGTTGGTTTCCATATAACACCCAGTGCTCATCCCTATAAGAAGGCACATTTGTATCTTTAATGCCCGGAATAATGTGGATACCTAATGCATTTTTCTTGAAAGAATGAGATTTTTCTGTTATCAGTTCTTTCAATAGAGGCATAAAGAATTTGGCAGGCATGACCTAGAATTTGCTTTGGCAGACATGATCTAAAGCTCTGTAATGTCCCTCTGAGCTTCTACACCTGCACCAGTCACAAGTATTTAACAAAAGGTTAAAGACATATGTCAGTGCCATGAAGAGAGGGCCAAATTAAACTAATGTTTACTGAGGGTCAAAATGATGCTAGCCAATGGTTATGACTCAACCTTTATAACAACTAAATGAGTCAGGCATTATTCCTCCAATTTTATAGATGATATAACTGACAACCAAGTAAATTAAGACTTTTACTCCAGATCATACCACCAAACTAATTTTTGACTAAAGCTTTTGCACTTCCCATCTTACTAGGTTAAATATGCATTCCCCATAGGGGAAAACAGGGATGAAAATATGGAATATTAAGCACATCTATAAAGTTATTTAAAGATCTTCATGGCATCTAAGATTACAAATTAATAGTTTTTTGCCTTGTTTTGAATTAATCTTTCTGGAAATTACCCACTCTTAAACAATCAGTGTTTGGCACTTAGCAAGTTATTAGTAAGTAAATACTTGGTGAATAGTCCATGTGTGAATGTTGCTTAATACCTTGTGATATGTGTTCAGCCCTTCACAGTGAATTAAATATAGGAAGCAATGCTTGTGCTCATTTTATTCACAGCCAGACTCAGGAATCAGCAGCTACATATTAACAATAATCATCTTTCACCCATGAATCAAATCCATGTTAGATATTTCTTCAGTTTGTGAAGATGCAGCTCTGGGCAATCTGACTTTTTCTGGAGAGAGGAAAATACCTAAGAGGAATCATTATTCCCCCAGAAAACTTAGTGTTTTTTCTTCCTTTATCACAGAGAAATATTCTAGCTATCCCAAAGCTTTTCTGGGAGGAAGAAAATGCCAGTGATGTGGGTGTGTCTAAACCTCATGGTGGGCATCTGTCATTTCATATTTCTCTGTTTTAATTCAAATCCTATACTATGGAAACAACATATGACATCCTGAAATCGTTCTGCCAGCTCATCTCTGTTAACTTTAAAAATAGCTAACATTTACTGAGTGCTTACTATGTGCTGAAACTGTGTAAAACTCATTACTGTCATCATCTTGCTTAATCCTAAAAACAATGCTGGTAAATTTTAATATTTTGTCCATTTTAAAGGTAACTTATTCAAACTCTGTTAAGCCAACAAAAGGCATAGCCAAAAGCCCATGTTCATAATCACTATGCTATATTGCTTTAGTTAAAAGTGCTACTATCAACAGTGTTAGAATGGAATAACTTTTATCTAGCCAACAGTATAGTGAAGGATCCTCTATTTAATGGCTATCATAAATTTTGCTACTAAAAAGTGAATTATGGTGCTTTTGTCTCTGCTTCTTTGTGTATTTAATAGATTTCTGTCGTTGATCTTTCTGATCTTTTGATCAAGGAACATGGTCTTATTTTTGTTGATATCTCTAACTATGTTATATAATGCTTTGCAGGTAAGAGACACACAATAAATACCTTGTTAATTAAATGACCAGAAATGCTGCAGAAAACCCCTGATTCAGTCAGATGGTGGTCCACATGTTTCGGCTCTGACTTGTAGTCATAAAATCCCAGACTATAGGTTATACTTGGTTTCTTTCTAACTATAGACTGCCTGGCTTTTTGGTTACTGTTCTTCAGTATAAAATAATTATCAAACTAGCCAAGCTGTTTCCTTAATACATCTTACCAAGATCATTGAGTAGAATGAGTAAAATTACACAATTTACCTTCTATACATGAGATAAAACTATTAGTTTCTAAGTGACAAGTAGAAGTGGCATAATTTTTATTGATATATATTTGAACAAACCTTCTTAATATTAGTGTTAGGAAAAAAACAATGAAACAGAAGATAGGAGATTCATTTGATTTGGAGACTAATAAATTGAGGTTAGCATTTGGAATAGCATAATCCATTCATAATAATTTATTGATAACTGAGTTAATACCAGAAATTGGATCAAACTCTTAGTATATACCAAGAATGAATCTTTATGTAGCCAGTAGAGGGTAATGTCCCAGTACCTCAAATGGCTTCTGTCAGGTTGATTGTGGTGATGTATGTCATAGTAATTTGAAAAGTACAGAGAATGAAAACAAAAAGAACAAGGCCACACTTCATTATAAAGTCCATTGAATCTATATAATGTCATCGATGAAACTGGGCCCCAGGAAATAGGAAAATAACTTGCAAATTCCTTTGCTGAGAAAAACCTCTTTTGTAGGATAGAAATAATTCTTACATTTGTGAAAAGAGGAAGAGATAAAGAAAAGGAAAAGAGAAAAAGGACAAAGAAGTAATAACAAAAATAAGAAAGAGAGATGTTGGATATTACAAATAAAAATGGGTGGTGATTGCTGGAGGGATTATTAAACTTTTTCGGGTTTGAACTAGAGAAAGGAAATAAGTTCCCTTCCTCCTTTGGTGACATTGAAAAATATGGGAAGTTAGCATGACCCTTTGGCTTCAGAGTAAACAAATAGCACAGAGCTAAGACGCCTAAGTAAGTTTTAACTAAACAGCTACTGTTTTCCTGAAGGTCAAAGAGTGGGGCACTCCTGAGTGATAATCAGGATGATGTCCTTTCTACAAATCTAGTGGAAGGGCTGCCCATCTTTTTATTCAGTGCAGCACAGGTCCTCCACTCAGAATCACTAGTACAGCATCGTGGGAGGAAAGCTTATTAGCAATATTTTATACTGATCCTAAATTAAGGTAGTAGTTATAGTTTAATCCAGTGATGTACCTATTTTAAGAGTTTTTGTTTCATATTAATGCACTTTTTAAAAGATCTATAAGAGAAATGTGCTAAAATGTCATTACCATCAAAAGTAATGTAAAATGTACTGATGTACATAAATGTTTCTTTATGTGTAAGGCATATGGAAATCTGACTCAGAGCTTTTTAGACAGTTATCTATACAGGGTGGTTCACATTCAACTATTATTGTTTGTGTACATTTTTTCACTTTATTCACAACTCATTATTTTCTTTGCCTTATTCCTATTAATAACATCTTTTGCTTGCTTGCCAGAGAATGAATGAATGAACGAATGAATAAATCAATAGAACACTAAAGTCATACTTAATCCCTAGACCAAGAACAACCCTGAAACCAGCCTATCTGAGTCAAATCCAGATTCCCTCATTTTTGGCTGCCTGATACTTTGACCTCTTGTTGACCATCTGTAAAATGATAATGATAACAGTAGGTTCCCATCTTATGGTTTTTATAAGGACTAAGTGAATAACAAAGTTCTTAGATTAGTAGTAGATACTTATAAGCATTTAAAAATACATCAGCTGTTGGGGCACCTGGGTGGCTCAGTCGGTTAAATGTCTGACTTCAGCTCACGTCAGATCTCATGGTTCGTGGGTTCGAGCCTCACATCAGGCTCTGTGCTGACAGCTCAGAGCCTGGAGCCTGTTTTGGATTCTGTGTCTCTCTCTCTCTCTGCCCCTCCCCCACTCATGCTCCGTGTCTCTCTGTCTCAAAAATAAACTATAAAAATTTAAAATATATATATACATCAGTTGTCATTACTATTCTGTTCAAGTAATTATACTTTATATTTAATCATTATAGCTCCTCTAATATCTATATTTTTGTCTCCATTTTGTTGGCTTGATTTTATAGATGAGGAAACTGAGGCTTAGGAAGTTTACATCACATCCAATAAATAGTATATACGAGTCTTCAACTCAGATATGCTTGATTCTAAAGTCCTTCCCCTTTTCTCTGAACTACATTAACTTTATTTACATCCAAGTCCCCACTCTTCTCACCAACTCATCCTCAGACACATACATGTCATGAATAGAGATGTTCTAATCTCTTCTTTGGGCTTGGTTTTGTTCCTAAATTCTAACTACCTGGTAAATACCTGGACACCAGGATGGGATCCTTTCCAGAAGATGAATGAATGTTCTCTGTCTAGAACACATTTCTTGCTGAACGTTTCTGACTTTGGATGTTTGTCTGAAGACCAGGCCTCCCAAATACCAGAGACAGTCTTTTTAAAAAGTTTTTTAACGTTTTATTTATTTTTGAGAGAGATAGAGACAGAGTGAGCAGGGGAGGGTCAGAGAGAGAGGGGGAGACACAGAATCTGAAGACAGGCTCCAGGCTCTGAGCTAGCAGTCAGCACAGAGCCCGACGTGGGGGTCGAACCCACGAACCGTGAGACCAAGACCTGAGCTGAAGTTGGACGCCCAACCGACTGAGCCACCCAGGTGCCCCCAGAGACAGTCTTGAAATTCAGATATTCTGTGCCTCTTTCTAAGAATGTGCAATTTGACTTTGATATGAAAAACCCATTCTCCTTATCAATGACTGAACAAATCTAGACACCCTGGAGAATAAAAGGTGGTGCTAACTGGATGTGAGGACAATTGAAACCAGTATGTCCTGGGAAATATTGGGTGTAGGTCACCTCACCTGTGGCTTACTTCTGCTTTCTTTTAAGGGACATTAGAAGGATAAATTATATAAGTAGTTCTCTGTTCTCTGAAATTTGCCTGGCTATGTGTTCTCTTTTCTTTCCTCCCTTTGTTCTGTCCCCTCTTTTTTGTTGTTCTTTGATACATTTTGTCACAGAAAGAGAGGCTGATAGGGCTCAGAGGCTGAAGGATGCAATTATTTTGAATAACCTGATTTTTTGCTGTCCAAATAAAGTGAAATTTGAGAAGTGTTATGGATGAACAATGAAGAACATGCTAAGGAGGTATTCAAAGAAATAATAAGGATTTTCTTGCTATACCAGAATAAATAATGTGGAGGAAGAAGATGACAAGGGAACCTGCACCGCAGCCCTAGAGAAGGTCAAGAATTTCCCTAGAGAAGAAACAATGAAGCATCATTAAACTGTGTTAGTGAGAGGAAAAAAAGGGAAAATGAAAAAATAAAATTTAAATTGTTTGTGCTACATTTTGGTAAAAGGTCACATGAGACAAGTTAAAATCCTGAAATCAAAGTAAAGTTGTGCAAAGAGGCTCTTAGGCCCCCTCATTTTATGACATCCTAAGCCCAAAAAGAGCCTCTTGTGCAGTTGGAGAGGGGCTTCCATTCTTACTGACTTATTCAGAGAGCAACTCCTGATGGGATCTGGAAAATTAATGTGTGGCATAAATATCTCTAAAAGTGTGTGTATCCAAAAGTTACAATAACTGTGAACTACACAAATGAATGTACTCTCTAATAGTCCTTTGACCCAAACTAACCTGTTCATTATTTTCTTTTTGCATATTATCTTTTGCATATTATCTCTAGTTCAAGCTGACTCTCCTGAAAATGACTCTACTTCAAAACACACAAGTTTTCATGTTGGCCAAAATAGTTTGATGTTATCAGCAAACCTCCACCCCTGCCATACACACAATCCACTACCATTTGAAAAGCATTTTTCATAAAAGATACGAGATTCATCTCAATGGGAAGTTTATATTTGGCCAGTCTGGGCTTTGAAACCATGGAAACAAGCTGTAGGAGAGTGCGTTGGCTGAAATAGGCAGAGTGGGGGCTTTAGCTAGGGGCTATCAGAGCTCTAGTCCCTCTTTCAATATTCCCTCCATTCTGAGATACAGAAACATTTCATTATTTTCTTAGATTCTAGATTCCTTGTTTAGACAGCTCATTTGGCCCTACTGAGATGCACTGAGTAGTGGGCACCACAAAGCTTATGTTGATGCCCACATGTTTTGTAGACAGCTGTACCCATTTATGCCTACCTCTCCAAATCCCACACTGGTCAGATGTGAGGGAAACATCTTCCAATAGAAGCCTAGTTCACATATGTTCCAATAGCAACAACCTGCACCTTCTCTCCTTATATAAAGTTTTAGTGGCTAGACCCCACATAGAATCACCTTGATTCCTTTTTTTCTTTAGTTTTCTTTCTTTGGGAGTTGTGATGAGTAGTGAAGTTACTAAACGATTCCACATATCCATCTGGCTAGTCAGGAACTATATGCCAGTGTTGCTTCATAACTATTGATTACTCAGAAGGTGAACATTTACTTAGTCTCTACTATTTCACCAAGACCAGGGGGTTGTACCTGTAAATGCTTCTGAAAGCTTACCTGACTGGCACGTGCACTGATAAATCATGGTGAAGAAGGAACACTACTCTTGGAATCAGAGGACCCCATCTTCAATCTCAGCTTCATGGCTTATGTCTGAAATAATTTTCTGCTTATTACTTAAACCTTCAAATCTAAATTTGTTCACAAAACTAGTGTCTCATTACTGTTTTAGAGTTCCAATTAGAAAATCAATGAGGATATATTTTAGAAACCACAAAACATAATATAAAAATATAGTTCTTCTAGACTATACCTGTCAGAATGGCGAAAATCAACAACATAAGAAACAACAGATATTGGTCAGGGTGTGGACAAAGGAGAACCCTCTTACACTGTTGGTGGGAATGCAAACTGGTGAAACCACTGTGGAAAACAGTATGGAGGGTCCTCAAAAAATTAAAAATAGAACTACCCTATTATCCAGAAATTACACTACTAGGTATTTACCCAAAGGATACACAAATACTGATTTAAAGGGAGACATGCACCTGGATGTTTCTAGCAGCATTGTCAACAATAGTCAAATTATGGAAAGGGCCCAAATGTCCATAGAGGAATGAATGAATGAAGAAGATGTAATATATTTACACACACACACACACACACACACACACACACACACACAGGAATGTTTCAGCCATCAAAAAGAATGAATCTTGCCATTTGCAACAACATGGAAGGACTTAGAGGGTATAATGCAAAGCAAAATAAGTCGGTTAGAGAAAGACAAATACTATACGATTTCACTCATATATGGAATTTAAGAACAAAACAGATGAACTTAGGGGGAAAAAAGAGAGGCAAACTAGGAAAGAGACTCCTAACTATAGAGAACAAACTGATGGTTACCAGAGGAGAGGTGGATAGAGTTATGAATAGACTAGGTGATGAGTTAAGGAAGGCACTTGTGATGAGCACAGGGTGTTGTATATAAGTGATGAATCACTAAGTTCTCCATACCTGAAAATAATATTATGCTATTTGTTAACTAACTGGAATGTAAATAAAAAGTTTGGAGGAAAAAATGTTATAATGTAGGCTCTGTGTAATGGAATTTTCTGTCCTTGCTCTATTTAAATGTTCAAGTTGTTACAAATACCTCCTTCATTGCACTCATTATTACGTTTTAATTTTAAAGGCACGTACTCCTATAGATATTATCATATTACTGATTGATCTGGACTTTTAATAATATTTTCCCTCTTCTCTTAGTTTCATTTTAATGTATTCAGAATTTTAATTCTGTTTTGATATTCTGCTTGTTACCATTAACACAATGTCCCATCAAATTCAAAGTTACCAGTACTCCTTTGCATTTTATATGGTGTACTATAGTTATCAGGACATTTTCCTATAAATTATTGCATTTGATTCCCACAGGAATGCTTCCAAAAGAACAGAAATTATCCTTTCAAATTGATATATATAGAGGCTTCTCCCGTGCATTTCCAGAGGAAGTGGACCATTTTGACAGGTTGCAACAAATATACGGGGATGTTTATCGAAGGCCAAGGAGTGGTTTCACGGCTTTAGGAGAGCTACCTACACTGACCCTGGAACTTCTCTCTACATCAACAAAAATGATAACTGGAGCAGGACCTTAAACAACCTGCACCTCTGAGGTTTTGGCAACAAGGTAGGGCCCAAAAGTAGCTGCTGAAATTTTGGGGACTGCCTGTGGACTGAGGTGAGACACCACAGAGCCCCTTTTGTTTCTTCAGCTGCTTTCCAGGATGTCCNCTGCTGAAATTTTGGGGACTGCCTGTGGACTGAGGTGAGACACCACAGAGCCCCTTTTGTTTGCTGTTTCTTCAGCTGCTTTCCAGGATGTCGGAGTCTCTTATAGCAAAGTAGAAGATGGTGGAGGCATAGGGAGCCCCGTACATTTCACTCGCTCCCATCTCTAAAACAGAGAATGCCTGAAGCCGTAGGAACCCTTAGAGAATCCAGGAGTTTGGGAGGAAAAAGAGATTGAGTCCGCTGAGAAAACACCTTATAGCGTGAGTGCAAACTGATGAAGTAAAAATGGGCTGGATTCTGAGATGTGGAGGGAGGGGAGGGAGCTCCCTTTGTGGGGAGCCAAGGTGAGTTGAGAGGGAAAAGAAAGAGCCGGCTGAAACTGCTCAAAGAATTGTCCCCGTCCCTGGAGAAGAGAAAAACCTCGGGCTTCGGACACAGAGGGACCCAGTTTCCAGCTGTGCAGCTGACTTTGAGCAGGACTCACTGGTCCCAGGTGATGCCTGGAGAAACCACTCCTCTGCTCACCAGCTCTAAACGGAGGGGAAGTGACACGCCTGAAGCTGATCTGCCACTCTTCTGGCTCTCCTCGATCCCCAGTGGGGAGGTGGCCAGCTTGAAACTGCTCAGAGGGACTCTGCCTGTAGGTTTATATTTCAGGCAGTATCAAAGGGGCGCATGGAATAAGATCTGGAAACAAGATGTGGCTTGGGACATAGAGCATAGCCCACCTTGGCTAAGCTTGCGGCACAGGGAGATCAGAACCAAAAGAGTGAGTTGCAATGCTTGGTTCAAGAAGGGACTGGGGCTCCACCATTTTTCTCCCCACAACCACCAAGGAGGGACCTCAGGGAGTGGCCCATGGGAAGAAGTGGAGGTTAAGAAGTGCCTACAACAAACCATGCCCATCCCCACTAGAGAGCTGCTCTTTTTTTTTTTTTTTTTTTTTTTTTACAGTCTGGGGCAAGACCAACATTGATGCACTATCATGATTNCCCCTGAGAGGTGTTTTTTTTTTTTTTTTTTTTTTTTTTTTTTTTTTACCAGTCTGGGGCAAGACCAACATTGATGCACTATCATGATTAATTCTAGATCAATTCTTTCTATTCAGATATGTCTTCCTTTTTCTCATTCGTATCCCTCCCCTCTGCTCAACTGGACACGCTGGTCACTTGTTTGCTTAAACAGTCACATTTAATCCATCCTCTAGATGTATATTCTACACCTCTACCACTACCTTTCTCTCTTTCTCTCTCTGGAGTAATCAGACTATACAGTTTCTCTGAGTAACATTACCTTCATTTCTTTCTCCTCACCTCTTACCATATTCTCCTCTTTCTCTCTATGAATTAAACCTCTTAGTCTCTCTGTCTGGTCATCATCCAATTTCACTTCCTTTCCACCATGTCATTTCTCTCTTTGTATATGCTCTTCCATCAGCACTACATACACCCAGCTGTTTAATTGTAGCTGGGAATTCAGGTTTTATGCTTTTAGACACCCTCTTTTCTTTTCTTCTTTTTTATTTTTTATTTAATTTTAACTTTTATTCTTTGTTTTATTCTCCTTCCTCTATTTTTTCCCTTTTTTTTCTCCTTTTTCCCTTTCAGTTTGCGTGTTTGTTGGATATGTCTGTGCCTTTGTGTGCCTTTGTTCCCTGTGTGTTTGTCTGTCTGTTTTCTTTTCCAGAGCTACCTCAACTGACAAGCCAAAGTACACATGGTGGAGAGTCCCAAATACCACTACAAGTAGGGAAATAAAATAACCAAAGTCTCAACAAGAGAGACCAAGAGACACCATTCAAAGAACACCTCCTGAATGGACAGGCCATGGACAGTCAAAGAGCCTTCTTTAATACAACAGTACTAACAGATGCAGAGTGCATAAGAAGCTTTTAAAACTAACAAGAGACAGACAGCTAGCCAAAATGATGAAATGGAAGAACTCTCCTAAAAGAAATTCCAGGAAGGAATGACAGCTAAAGAACTGCTCAAAACAGATATAAGCAACATAACTGAACAAGAATTTAGTACAATACTCATAAAATATTATTTCAGGGCTTGAAAAAGGCATAGAAGACATCAGAGACACTATGGCTGCAAAGACTTTGGAGCTTAAAAATAGTTGTGATGAATTAAAAAATGCTATAAATGAGATGCATAATAAAATGGAGGCATCCAATGCACGGATTGAAGAGACAGAGAGGAGAATAGGTGAATTAGAAGACACAATTATAGAAAAAGAGGAAGCCAAGAAAAGGAAAGATAAACTGATCCAGGAGCACAAAAGGAGAGTTTGAGCTGAGTGATACAAACAAATGGATCAGTATCCATATCATAGGAATTCCAGAAGAGGAAGAAAGAGGGAAAGGCGTTGAAGGAGTCCTCGAACAAATTATATCTGAGAACTTCCCCATTCTGGGGAAGAAAACAGACATTGAAATCCAAGAGGCACAGAGAACTCCCCTCAGACGTAAGTTGAACCAATCATCTGTACGACATATCATAGTGAAACTGGCAAAATATAAGCACAAAGAATTCTGAAAGCAGCTAGGGATCAAAGAGCCCTAACATATGAAGGTAGACCTATCAGAGTAGTTATAGACCTATCTATTGAAACTTGGCAGCCCAGAAAGGAATGGCAGGAAATCTTCAATGTGATAAACAGAAAAAATATGCAGCCAAGAATCCTCTATCCAGCAAGCCTGTCATTCAGAATAGAAGGAGAGATAAAAGTCTTTCCAAATAAACAAAAGTTGAAAGAATTCATCACCACTAAACTAGCCTTACAAGAAATCCTGAGGGGGACTCTCTGGGGGAAATGTTGCAAGAAACACAAGTTACCATAGACACCATCACAAGCATGAATCCCACAAAGGACACAATGAGTCTAAAGCCATATTTTTCAAAAATAACACTAAATACAATGGACTAAATGCCCCAATCAAAAGACATAGGGCAGCAGAATAGAAAAAAAAACAAAACACAAAATACATCTATTTGCTGTCTACAAGAAACTCGTTTCAGACCTGAGGACACATTCAGATTGAAAGTTATGGGATGGACCAATATCTATCATGCTACTGGAAGTCAAAAGAAAGATCGAGTAGCCATACTTATATCAAACAAATTGTACTTTAAAGTAAAAGCAGTAACAAGGGATGAAGGAGGACATTATATAACAATTACAGGGTCTATCCATCAGAGAGAGCTAACAATTATAAATGTCTACGCACTGAATACAGAAGTACCTAAATACATACAATTAAATACAATTAATCACAAACAGAAACAATCTTATGGATAAGAATGTGCTAATAGCAAGGGACTTTAATACACTACTTACAGCAAAGGATAGATCAACTAGACAGAAAATCACTAAAGAAACAATGGTTTGAATGACACATTGGACCAGATGGATCTGACAGATATATTTAGAACTCTACATCCTGAGGCCATGGAATTCACTTTCTTCTCAAGTGCTCATGGTACATTTTCCAAGAGAGATTACATACTGGGTCATAAAGCAGTATGATCAATAAATATAAAAGAATTGATATCATACCATGCACACTTTCAGATCACAATGCTATGAAACTTGAAATAAATCACAGGACAAAGTCTGGAAAACCTCCAAAAGCAAGGAGGTTAAAGAACACCCTACTAAGAAATGAATGGGCCAATCAGGCAATTAGAGAAGAAATTTAAAAATATATGGAAACAAATGAAAATGAAAATGCAACAATCCACACACTATGGGATGCAGCAAAGGCAGTTCTAAGAAGAAAGTACATTGCACTCCAGGCATATTTCAAGAAATTAGAAAAAGCGCCAGTACAAAATCTAACAGCGCACCTAAAGGAACTAGAGGGAGAGCAACAAGAGCATCCCAAGCCCAGCAAAAGAAGAGAAATAATAAAAATCAAGGCAGAAATAAACAATAGAGAATCTAAAAAACAGTTGAACAAATCAATGAAACCAAGAGTTGGTTTTTTGAAAAAATAAACAAAATTGACAAACCTCTAGCCTAAAATTGAAAAGCCTCTAGGCTTCTCAAAAAGAAAAGAGAGAGCACTCAGATAGACAGAATCATAAATGAAAATGGACTTATTACAACCAACCCCTCAGAAATACAAGCAATTATCAGGGAATACTATGAAAAATTATATGCTAATAAAATGGACAACATAGAAGAAATGGACAAATTCCTAAAGACACACTACCAAAATTCACATGAGAAGAGATGGAAAATCGGAACAGACCCATAACTAGTAAAGAAATTGAATCAGTTATCAAAAATCTCCCAACAAATAAGAGCCCTGGGCCAGATGGCTTCCCTGGGGAATTCTTTTTTTATTTTTATTATTATTATTTTTTACAAATAGTTTATTGTCAAGTTGGTTTCCATATAATACCCAGTGCTCATCCCTACAAGTGCCCTCCTCCATGCCCATCTCCCACCTACGCCCCCCGCCACACACCCAATAGTCCTCAGTTTGTTCTCAGCATTCAAGAGTCTCTCATGGTTTGCCTCTCTCCCTCTCTCCCCCACTATTTCCTCCATTCTTCTCTCCCTGGGAAATTCTATCAGATATTTAAAACAGAGTTAATACCCATTCTTCTCAAGCTATTCCAAAAAATAGAAATCGAAGGAAAACTTCTGGACTTATTCTACAAAACCAGCATCAGTTTGATTCCCAAGCCAAACAGAGACTCAGCAAAGAAAGAGAACTACAGGCCAATATCCTTGATGAATACAGATGCAAAAATCCTCAACAAGATACTTGCAAATCAAATTCAACAGCACATAAAAACAATTATCCACCATGATCAAGTGGGATTCATTCCTGGGTTCCAGGGCTGGTTCCATATTTGCAAATGTGATACACCACATCAACAAAAGAAAAAACAAAAATCATATAATCGTGTCAATAGATGCAGAAAAAGCATTTGACAAAATACAGCATCCCTTCTTAATAAAGAACTTCGAGAAAGTCGGGATGGAAGGATCTTATTAAACATCATAAAAGCCATCTATGAGAAGCCCTCAGCTAACATCACTCTCAATGGGGAAAAACGGAGAGCTTTCCCCCTGAGATCAGGAGCACGACAGGGATGTCCACTCTCACCACTGTTGTTTAACATAGTGCTGGAAGTGCTAGCATCAGCCATCAGACAACACAAAGAAATAAAAGGCATCAGAATTGGCAAAGCAAAAGTCAAACTTTCACTTTTCGCAGACGACATGATACTCTACATAGAAAACCCGACAGACTCCACCAGAAGCCTACTGGAACTGATCCAAGAATTCAACAAAGTTGCAGGGTACAAAATCAACATACCGAAATCGGTTGCGTTTTTATACACCAACAATGAAGCAACAGAAAGAGAAATCAAGAAGCTGATCCCATTCACAATTGCACAAAAAACCATAAAATACCTAGGAATAAACCTAACCAAAGACATATGATGAAAACTGTAGAAAACTTATGAAGGGAAGTGAAGAGGACACAAAGAAATGGAAAAACATTCCATGTTAATGTGTCGGAAGAATAAATATTGTTAAAATGTCATAACTACCCAAAGCAATCTACACCTTCAATGCAATCCCAATCAAAATTGCACCATCATTCTTCTCAAAGCTAGAACAAATGATCCTAAAATTTGTATGGAATCACAAAAGACCCTGGATAGCCAAAGTAATATTGAAGAAGAAAACCAAAATGGAAGGCATCACAATCCCGGACTTTAGCCTCTACTACAAAGCTGTTATTTCAAGACAGTACGGTATTGGCACAAAAACAGACACATAGACCAATGGAATAGAATTGAGAACTCAGAATATGACCCACAAATGTATGACCAATTAATCTTGGTCAAAGCGGGAAAGAGTATCCAATGGATAAAAGACAGTCTCTTTAACAGATGGTGCTGGGAGACCTGGACAGTAATATACAGAAGAATGAAATGAGATCATTTTCTCATATCCTACACAGAAATAAACTCAAAATGAATAAAGGACCTGAATGTGAGACAGGGAAGCATCAAAACCCTAGAAGAGAAAGCAGGAAACAGCCTCCTTGACCTCCACCGCAGCAACTTCTTACTTGACACATCCCCAAAGGCAAGGGAATCAAGAGCAAAAATGAACTATTGGGACCTCATCAAGATAAAAAGCTTCTGCAAGGCAAGGGAAACAATCAATAAAACTAATAGGCAACCGATGGAATGGGAAAATATAGTTGCAAATGACATCAGATAAAGGGCTAGTATCCAAAATCTACAAGGAACTCACCAAACTCCACACCTGAAAAAAAATTATCCAGTGAAGAAATGGTCAGAAGACATGAACAGACACTTCTCCAAAGAGGACATCCAGATAGTCAACAGACACATGAAATGAAGCTCAACATCCCTCATCATCAGGGAAATACAAATCAAAACCACACTGAGATACCACCTCACGCTGGTCAGAGTAGCTAAAATGAACAAATCAGGAGGCTATAGGTGCTGGTGAGAATGTGGAGAAACGGGCACCCTCCTACACTGTTGGTGGGAATCTAAACTGGTACAGCCCCTCTGGAAAACAGTGTGGAGGTTCCTCAAAAAATTATCAATAGAACTCTCCTATGAGACAGTAATAGCACTGCTAGGAATTTACCCAAGGAATACAGAAATGCTGATTCATAGGAGCACATGTACCTCAATGTTCATAGCACCACTCTCAACAATAGCCAAAACATGGAAAGAGCGTAAGTGTCCATCAACTGACAAATAGATCAAGAAGGTGTAGTTTATCTATACATGGAATACTACATGGCAATGAGGAAGAATGAAATCTGGCCATTTATAACAATGTGGATGGAACTTAAGGGTGTTATGCTGAGCAAAATTAGTCAAGCAGAGAAGTATAGATACCATATGTTTGCACATATAAGTGGATTAGGAGGGAGCTAACGGAGGACCATGAGGGAGGAGTAGGGGAAAAAATAGTTGGAGAGAGGGAGAGAGGCAAACCATGAGAGACACTTGAATGCTGAGAACAAACTGAGGGCTTATGGGGGTTGGGGAGAGGGGAAGGGGGCTGATGGGCATGGATGGGTGCACTTATTGGGACAAGCACTGGGTGTTATATGGAAACCAACTTGACAATAAACTATTTAAGAAAAAAAACCCAAATTGATATATATTGAAACTAAAACATACAGAGATAGATACTCATTTTGAATTCAAGGTTTTTCTAACCCATAACATTGCCATTATCCAACTTTTTTCAGTTTTTCAGTTGTGCCTTTAATATTTTCTTGCTATGTATTGAAATATCAGTATGTGTAAGGCACTACACCAAGCAGTTTGCACAATTATCTGGACTTCTAATGAGAACCTTATGAGAGAGGTATCATTCTTCCCACTAAAGTTGAGTAAATTAAGGCTCAAATACGCTGAGTAATTTCCTGAACATTACAGAACTATATTGTAGGAGATCTGGAACTTTATTCCAGTTTGGTGTGATCCCAGGTCTTATGCTCTTAACCAGTATGCTGAACTCCCTCTCAGATTTATATCATGTCCTTACTTTTCTCAAAATGTACCTAATTAATTTTCATTGACTATTCTTGCCATTGTCATCACTGAGCTTTCTAGAACTCTTCGTCCATAATAAGTAGGTAACTCGGAACTAAATCTAAAGCAAAAGTTCACTTTGAACCTAATTAATCTGCCTTTGTATATGGAGAAATTTAAAGTTAATGGGCAAACCTTAGTCTAAACCCTGAACAAACCTGCGTGGGACAGACCTGAACCAACATAGCACGGACCTAGATAACTAAGCTGAGGTTTGAACCACTAACACAAGAGAGGACCCAACTTCTGAAATACAAACTGTTGGATAGATTCATAGCACAGCAAAAGTTTTGGAACCTATACAGACTTGGATCACTACCTGTACAAGACTCACAGTAATTTTCAAATCATGCATTCCTCTAATAATTATAAACAAGCACAGCAATGATTGAAGGAACTGAACTAAGGTTTGAACCACTGCCCACAGGAAACAGAACAGTACTTAGGGTCCAAATCTCACTTGTTGATTGCCTGCTAATATAAAAATATCAATGTTCTACAGAAGATTATAATAGGTCATAGAGTCTGATACAATCCAAAATTATGTGACATACAAAGGATCAGGAAAAGGTAACCCATCCCTTTCTCTCTCTCTCTCTCTAAAAAAGAAAAAAAAAAGAGTAAAGCATGCAATGCCAACATGACAAAGATTAAGGAAAGACTATGCTTTATGAGGTCAAAAACAAACAAAAGAAATCACACACACGAAATGGGATTAGAAGATAAGAAATCTCGACAGGAAATAATAAAGATAATATTTTTAAAATGGAAATTTTAAAATTAAAAATTAATATCTGAAATAAAAAATATACTGCATAGACTTGAAAGCAAAATGGACATAAGAGAGAAAATAAAGAAGAGAGAAAACATTGAAAAAATTGGACAGGTCCTCAGGGATCTATAAGATATCTAAGGTCTAATATATGTATGTTTGGAATTCCAGAAAAGTGAACGATATTGGAGCAAAAGAAATATTTCATGATATATGCCCAACTCTCTTAAGAGACATACATTTATAGATTTAAAATGATTGGTGAACTCTAAAAAAGATAAATTCAAAGGAAACAATACTAGACACATTACCAACAAACTTCTAAATTCAAATATGAAGTTCTGAAAACATTTAGAGGAAAATGACATACTGCTTACAGGAGGACAGCAAGCACAAAGGCCAGAAGACAAATACCTTTAAATTGATAAAAGAAAGAAAACCATATTATTGGATTGTAATTCTACATCCAGTGAAAATATCCCTCAGAGATGAAGATGAGATAGAGAAATTTTAATTGAAATAAAACTAAAAGCATCATTACTAATGGATCTTTTCTGTAGGGAATTCTAATAGAAATTCTAAGAATGTAGATGGTGAGTTATATACATTGTAACCCCCAGGGAACCACTACAAATAAAACATCCTCCACTCTGGAAAACAGTTCCTCAAAAAATTCAAAATAGAACTACCCTACAACCCAGCAATTGCACTACTAGGAATTTATCCAAAGGATACAAAAATGCTGATTCAAAGGGGCAAATGCACCCAATGTTTATAGTAGCATTAGCAACAATAGCCAAATTATGGAAGCAGCCCAAATGTTCATTGACTAATGAATGGAAAAAGAAGATGTGTGTATATATACATACACAGAAAGGAATACTACCTGGTGGTGAAAAAGAATGAAACTTGCTATTTGCAATAATGTGAATGGAACTAGAATGTATTATGCTAAGTAAATAAGTCAGTCAGAGAAAGACAGATATATGATTTCACTCATATGTGGATTTTGAGAAACCCAACAAATGAACATAGAGTAAGGGAAGAAAAAAATAAAGTAAAAACAGAGAGGGAAGCAAACCATAGCAGACTGTAAATACAGAGAACAAACTGAGGGTTGCTGGGTTAAATGGGTGATTGGCATTAGGAGGGAACTTCTGAGGATGATCACTGGGTGTCATATGTAAGAGATGAATCACTAGGTTCTATTCCTGAAGCCAAGACTACACTGTAGGTTAACTAACTTGATTTAAATTTAAAAAATGAGAAGACAAACACACAAGCTCACACACACACAAAGATGCATATATCAGAAAAGCCAAATAATAATTAAAAAGAAATACTAAAAATATTCCCCCCCCCCAAAATCAAGAAGAGCGGAATATAGAAACAAAAACAAATAAGGAAACATTAGGACTAAATTCAAATATATTAATAATTNATAGCAGACTGTAAATACAGAGAACAAACTGAGGGTTGCTGGGTTAAATGGGTGATTGGCATTAGGAGGGAACTTCTGAGGATGATCACTGGGTGTCATATGTAAGAGATGAATCACTAGGTTCTATTCCTGAAGCCAAGACTACACTGTAGGTTAACTAACTTGATTTAAATTTAAAAAATGAGAAGACAAACACACAAGCTCACACACACACAAAGATGCATATATCAGAAAAGCCAAATAATAATTAAAAAGAAATACTAAAAATATTCCCCCCCCAAAATCAAGAAGAGCGGAATATAGAAACAAAAAACAAATAAGGAAACATTAGGACTAAATTCAACTATATTAATAATTACAAAAACAATTATTGGTTTTAATACTCCAATTAACAAATAGAGACTTACATATGGGCAAAACCAAGACCAAACTATATGCTGTCATAAGAGCCGCCCATAAAATATAAAGACACAGACAGGTTTCAAGTAAGTGGATGAAAAAAACCAAGATACGCAAATTGAAGCATTAGAAGGTCGAACTGTCTATGCTAATATCAGATAACATAGACTCTAATAAAAAGAGAAATATCACAGATTACATTCTATAAAAATAAGATAAATAATCAGGAAGAAATAACAAAGATATCTACGCTTTTAATTACAGAGCCTCAATATACACAGGTCAAAAAATTGAGAGAATTAATGGAAGATAATTTTTTCATCAAAGTAGATTTGAACAACTTTCTCTGATCAATTGATAGAATAGCTAAGTAAAAACTCAACAAGGACATAAAGGATCTCAAAAGCACTATGAACCACTTTAATCTAATTATATTTATAGAGTACTCCATCCAATAACTGAAGAATACACATTCTTCTCAAGTACACATGATAGATTCACGGAGACAGACAATCCTCTGGAGTATAAAACAAGGCAATTAACTTAAAAAAATCTGAATTATGCAGAGTGTATTCTCTCACATCAGTGTAATTAATTTAGAACTACATAACAATAAATATTGAGTTAACCTTATTCATCTGGAAATTAAACTACACCTTTTAAATAATTCATGGGTCAAAGACCAAATTACATGAAAATTTATAAAATATTTTGAACTGATATGATTAAAGTACAACATATCAGAATATGTAAGGTGTAACTGTTGTTTAACATAGTGCTGGAAGTCCTAGCATCAGCCATCAGACAACAAAGGGAAATCAAAGGCATCAAAATTGGCAAAGAAGAAGTCAAACTTTCACTCTTCGCAGATGACATGATACTCTACATCGAAAACCCGACAGACTCCACCAGAAGCCTACTAGAACTGATTCAAGAATTCAGCGAAGTTGCAGGGTATAAAATCAACGTACAGAAATCAGTTGC